>NC_048304.1:121282884-121582884 GCF_013100865.1 Trachemys scripta elegans | reverse complement strand
TAAGCATCGCTCCCTGCCTCTGGCTACATCAGGCTGCCTTGCAAAGGTCTGTGGGTAGATAATTGCCTTTATGCTTTTTAAAAGATAAGGGGTACTGCATTCAGCTCCCTGGAGAGGCCTCAGAGAAAAGGCGGAACAAAGGATCATAGTGGAATATTTTTTTCCCTTTCTTCTTTCCTGATGGGAGGGGGAGCCTTCAGATGTCTTCTTAACCAAGGATCCCCATCTGTTATTACCATGTTCAACTCCCATGTCAGGTTGGACACGGTACCAAGTGAAAAAGGCTGACAGCAGATCCCTACAAGGTCGTGCAATCTCTCTCCCCTACAGTCCACGAAAGCTTATGCTCTAATAAATTTGTTAGTCTCTAAGGTGCCACAAGTACTCCTGTTCTTCTCCCCTACAGGGGGAAAGATGGTCCAGTGATAAGGCACTAGTCTAAGACCCAGGAGATCTGTCACAGGTTTCCTGAGTGCAAATGACTCGGCCTCTGTATCCCTCAGCTCCCAATCTGTACAATGGGAATAATAGCACAGCCCTGCCTCATGGGGATTGTTGGGGGAATAAATACGGTAAGGAGTATGAGGTACTCAGACATGACAGTGATGAGGGCCATCTAAGGACCTTAGATTGACAGACAAACCACCAGCGCACGGGCATCGTGAGGAGCGTATTTGCCAGGTTTAAAGCCAAAGCTGCACAAAAACAAATTTTTCCACAAGATTCTTGTGCAAAAATATTTGTCACTTCATTCCAGGGCATTTCGCAACCCAGAAATTTAGTTTTTCATCGAGTTTCTACAAAAAGGCCACTTTTGGAAAACGTTCAATGGGAATGGCTACAAATAGAAAAAACACAAGGTTCAGAATTGTACTTGGTGGGTGCAAGCTGATTTGTATTCTTAATTGGGGTCCTCAAAAATGGATAACATAGGAGTGAAATAGGCCTAGTTAAATAAAAAAAAAAACACTAAGTGAGATTTCCTAACTCTCTTTTTGCAAGTTTGTACCTTTCTCAAAAGTTGAACACAATATGCAAATATCATAGATCTCAAGGTTTTTTAAATGTCATTTCATTTTCCTAAGGCCTCTACTTAGAACTCACAATAAATGTGGGTTTTGGCTTTTACTTGTTATTTGTTTTTACAAATCTATTCTATCAATTCTGCTTTGGTCTTCATACTGCCCTGATCCCCATGATATCTGAGCGCCTCTCAGCAAAGCATTGAGTGAGCGACTAACATTATCAAACCTAGTTTGTTATCTTTCTCGTCCTCTCTCAAGGGGGAGAAATTTTGTCTGCAGTGGAACGTTTTGTTACGGTTACGTTTATTTGTTTGTTTATAAATGCGTCCACCCCTACGCTGGTGTTTATGTTAGAGAAGGCAGGTCAGAGAAGTACACCTTGCACTGGGTAAGTTTGTGGTACATTCCACAGTCTGGGACCTTCCCCTGAGAAAGCTCTGTCTCCTGCACAGATAAGCTTCACCCTTGTGGTACAAAGTTCCATTGTCCCTGAGGGGTGGAGTTGTTGGCCACCGTCCTTATCCCAAAACTTTAGGCTCTTTTAGATATCCTGGGCCCAGACCATGGAACACCTTGAAGAGAAGGACTGAGACACTAGATTTAACTGGATATTCTATGAGAAGACTGTAGAAAACAGAGGACATGTTTGATCTGTTTACTGTAGCCCATACTACTTGGGAGATACACTGCTGCAGTACTGCCTAGGGACCCCAGTTGAGATCAGGGCCCCATCGGGCTAGCTGCCTTGTAGGCATAGTCCTTGCCCTGAAAAGCTTATAAATTGAAATCCCAGCCCCAGTGGGAGGAAAACTTCAGTGAAGGCAGGATTTCATTAACAGTCTTTAAAATGGAAATTAAATCTTTTGAATTTCAAAGTCTCTGGAAGTCTAGCAGGCTTGTTTTGTTTTATTCTATTGCACTGGTAGATCCTAGCAGGTGGGTAAGAAAAGTACCTTAAATAATCATGCTGGCTTCCAGTTAGCTAGAAATACACGAGATCTAATTCTGCTGTCTGTGACAGACCGGTGTAAATCTGGAATGACTATTCATTTTTTGCTTGTCTGCGTAAATTAAATTTCTCTTGGGAAACCACTGTTTAAAATAATGGGGAAAAGATGTTTGCTGGAACTCAGTAAAACCTCAGACTTTAAAAGGCCATTCTAGAGGTTTCAAAAGCCTCATATATCACCTTCCCCCTTCCACAGGAATCTCAGTTTGCCATTTATCCAGCCCTAGCGGCCTCGGATTTACCAACAACCTTTGCATGAAAGGCAGGCTCTACTCCTGTTACTTATTCCCCAGCTCACCTCATAATTATCTGCTAGGGTCTTTAAAATTGGATGCTATGAAAATGATTAATGATATCCCAGAGGAAAGTGACTTCAGGTGAAGAATAAGAAAGAACTCCTTGGGAGCCTGAGTCCATGCAAACGCAATTGCAATAGAGACACAATGGGATGGCACATGGCAATGGAAGTGCCTGACAAATATGGAGAACTGTCCTTCATTCAAACATTCTGAAGGCAGGCAGGGCAGGAATCAGACAGAGCTGCTGTGTAGAAATTTGAGAGCCAGCGCATCTCGCACCATCTCTCTGATATTTCACTATCCAGCCAACTCACAAGAACGGAGCAGACGAGAGAAACTGCAAATAGGCCCACGGCTTTGCTACTGTAGGGGTACGTAACAGAGAAGTTTGGAATTTCTGAAACACTTCAGTCCGCAATGTGGGAAGCAAACTGATTTTTCAAGGTTGGGAAGCCAGTATATAGTTTTTACAATAGTGACTAAAATTTTGAACCAGTCAGTTTTGACGTTCCTTAAGCCTTTAGCACAGATGTAGAATACAGATGCTCCCTGGGTTACGCAAACCCGACTTACGGAAATCCAGACTTACGGAAACAGTTCCGTAAGCTTTTCTTGGGGAGGGCAGGAGCGGCATAATTGTTGGAAATACGTTCCCGACTTATGCAAAATTCGACTTACGCAAGGCGTTCCGGAATGCTTGCGTAAGTCGGGGAGCTTCTGTATGCCTTTTGCACCTACACGTACACTGCATGCAAGAAAACCTACGTGTTAGAAGCATAGGGTTAGAAGGTACCACAAGGGTCATTTTCTTATTTACTACCCCCCAAAAAAGGTTACATTCCACATAAAAAAATCTGTTAAAAGAACTTTATTAAGGTTGCCAAGTCAAGCACTCAAAAGATAGGTGCAACTGTGTGTTCTTTGTCAGAAGATAGGAAATGCCAGAATTAAGTTTCCTTGTGCAACTTTAGTTCAACCCTACTGTGCGCATGCATTTTGATACAGTCTTTGATTACGTGAACCCCTAGTATTTTATTCACAGGACCCCTGCTTCATTCAGTAGGGATGAATCAGGGTTGTGTAGTGACAGAGGCTGTTGTCTGATGGGCCCGTCTCATTTGGTACAGAAGTTGGAAGGTGTGTAGTGAATGAGCCACGGGATTGCAGGAAGAGACAGGATGGCATCCTGGTTAAGGCAGTTGAATGCTGTCCTGGAGAACTGGATTCCATCCCTACAGAGTTCCTGTGCAATGCTAGGCCACTTATTTAAACCAAACTTTTCACAGGTTTTCACTAATTCTATGTTCTTCACATGCACAAAGGGGCCAAATTAAGGTTGCACAGGTCCAGCCTCCCTTCCCCACCTGGCTCCCCACGCCAGCCTTCCTACCCAACCAATTCCAGCTTCCCCACCTAACCAGTCCCCTCCCACCCACACCCCATCACAGCTTTTCCCCTCCCTTCTTCCCCCTCCCTCACTCCTTGTCCCAATCTACTCCCTGATCTGGCTTTTGTCCCTGCTGCATTCGAACCAGGCAGCTTTCCCCTCCACACTGCCTAGGAGTCTGAGGGGTCACTGAGAACACAGGAGAGACAGGCTTGTGCCCTCGGCTCCAGTGCTCACAGGGGCTGGGAGCAGCTATTACAGTGGAAGTCAGGCTTCACCCTATAGCCCTGGGCTGGAGCAAGCTCAGTCACACTGTGGGGATGGTGCATACAGTCCTGTCACACACAGGAGCTATAAGCAACTGAAAACAGGGTCTTATAATAAATAGGAAGTGTTGGGCAACCTTAATAGCATGCAGTGCTACCAGCCCTGCCTATAATATGCTCTTCAAGGCAGGAACTGTGTCATCCTAGTGCAGGGGAAGGCAACCTTTGGCACGCAGCTCGCCAGGGTAAGCACCCTGATGGGACGGGCAGTTGGGCCGCGGTTCGCCGCTCCAGGCCAGTGGGGGCTGCAGGAAGCGGCGCGGGCCAAGGGATGTGCTCGCCGTCGCCTCCTGCTGCCCCAAACTTGTCCGTCACTCTCTCCCTATTTGACACAATCTGTGAAGCAGTGTGCTCCCTGTGCTCTGACAACATATAACACAGATTCCCGCCCCATACCAGACAGGGATGGCACAGAGTCATCTCCTGTTCATGAGCATACAGCAGGAAGTATGTTGTAGAAGTCAGGAGTGAATACATCACAAGTTGCATGCACAGGTATGAGGCGACACTTGTCAACTGTAATGATGCCTGTTTCAATCCACTTGTTGTTATCTGCGTGTTCCATTTTGGGAAAGTAATGAACAGTAAGGGCCAAAACCTCTGTATCAGGTGACCTAATTATGGTTCCTTTGGCACCAAGAGAGCCAAAAGCCACATTGGCACATACAGCATGCAGAAGGATCCTACTGTCTGCTTCCTCTTGAGTACTATATAAGTCTTCTTCAGCACCTCTACTGGTGGTGGACTTTGCCACAGTACCACTGGAAAAGCCTCCAGCAAGAAGCAGTGGTTGTGTTGGATGTGCTCCTACGCTCTCAGGTGCATCTTGAGCCATATAATCACAGAGGAATTTTATAAGTGACTGCTTGTTGGATGCCAAAATAAGTATATTAAGCACTGTTTGCTGCCTACAAAGAGCAATAAGGAGGAAAGGTGATTTCCTACAGTGTAAGTAAAGTATACATTCAACTATCACTGGCCTGGTTCTGACTTTACTATCCAACGTCGTGTTTTTGATGGAAAATATCCAACTCTCCCCGGCACAAATCCACAGAGTAACCTGATGTGACATCTTCAGCTTTCACGCTACTGCTTTTTCTATCAGCTGTTCAGAAGATGATACTTTGGTGACAGTGGGATTGGAGTGGTTTATGAGTGACTGGGATACACAGCATGATGGGACCAAGATGAGAGCCCTTCGGAAGCTGAAGTTAACTTTTAGTACAACTAATGATGCTAAATATTCACTACTGATAATTTTCTGGATACGAAAGCAAAGCTATGGTACACGGACTATGCAGGAAGTATCTAAATAGTTCTATCAAGTTTTTCATTGCCTTGTAGCAAGTTATCTGGGGCCAAATTCTGTGCTGACTTGCCCTTCAAGTTCCTTTTAAAATCAATGGGGGCCACACCACATGTAAAACAACATATTAACTGGCCCCCTGTACACGGCAGCTAAGATGGGTTAATAAAGCTGTATCATTTGGCTCAGAGCAGTGTTCTATAACTTCTCGTGGAGAGTAGTGCCTCTATGCATAATAAAAGTGTTAACTAGAGGAAGTGTGGGCTAACAATTGAAGCAAGGGCTGAATCCCACCTTTGCCACAGATTTCCTATATGATTTTGGGCAATGCACTCAGGGTCAGTTGCTGTTCCCGTGAAAAAGTCACTCAGAGTTTTGCCACTGACTTCAGCTGGAGTAGGACTAATCTCTCCTGGGATGGGGAGATTAGTTCTTACACCTGCTGAAGGTTATTCCATAGCTGCTGAGGACAGAGCTTCTTGCAGCTTCCTCTGAAGCAGTAGGTACTGGCCACTGTCAGAAACAGGGCGATAGGCTAGTTGAATCAGCGTTTCTCAAACTGGGGTCGCAAGGCTATTGGCGGTGGGAGAGGTTGCACAAAAATATTGCTGGGGGCAAGAGGAGGGAGGGTACAGCAGCCACCACTCTCCAACCATCCAGCTCTGAAGGCAACACCGCCGCCAGCATCAGCACAGAAGTAAAGGTGGCAATACCACGAGTATGCTCCTATGAGGATGTACAGTAATTTGCTATCACTTTTTGGGGGAGGGGGGTCATCGCAGCCTGAAATATTTGCAAAGGGGGGGCTCAGCAAAAAAAAAAGTTTGAGAACCCCGGTCTAGATGGCCTGATGCAGCATGGCAATCCCATATTCTTGTGTGTTGGCAGACATGATTAAGGTCTGTGGTGTGCTTTGAGATCCCTGGCAGAAAGATGTTATATACGTGCATGTAGACATTATAATACAGCTGGCATTTGTACTGGTAGCCACCTTCTTGCTCACATCATTGCCACAAAAGTGACAATCTCTAGCACCAATGAGATGGGATAAGAGGGTATATGGTAGTTCCCATCCTGTCTTACAGCCGGTTTAATCAACACAAGACAAACCTTTTTTTACTACAGAGCTCTTCTTGCCAATTGCTGGACCAGTATTAAGAGCAGGATGGAAATTTCTGATGCTGGGCCTCATTAAAGCTTCCACTAGCTTTGTACATTAGCCCCACAGCACAAGTTCTACCATCACACAGCATTAACCGTGCAATGCTGCCTCAGCGCATTACCCAAACCCTCCTGACTTTTGGGAAGTTTGTATCAGGATCGAAATCTCATAGGGTGGACCCATCCCCCCCCCCCCCCCTCCCCCCCCCCCTCTCTCTCTCTAATGGACTCAAACTGGGACATTTGAATGCCCCCAGGGCCAGATTACAACAATCAAGAACCTTAGTCATACCATGACATGGGTCATCCTGTGCCTCCATCCCCATGCAATCTAGTATTGCCAATTTTGGTTGGATGTATTCCTGGAGGTTTCATCACATCACATAATGCTGGAGACTCGCAATCCTAGCAATGTCCCAGCTGCACACTGGGATTGGCGGAAGCAAGGAGGCCCCTCTTCCCTCCCAGAGAGGCAAACGAAGCAGCATGGGGCCCCTCTTTCCCACAGGAAAGACAGCAGGAGTTTGGCTCCCTACCTTCCCCCCCGTCCCCCCAAAGAGGCAGCTGGCAGCAAGGGAGACCACAGTATTTATCTCAAAAGCCAGAGTATCTGTTTGAATAGATAGGCAAGACCACACTACACTACTCTACTCCCCTCCGGCCACATATAGAGTCCCTGCAAGGGTGTGATGGTAGGGGATGCTAGAGTAGTGGTGCCTGGAGTTAACACCCCACTGAGATGCATGGGGCAGGTCAGATCTCTCAAGGCTATTGTTTCAGTTACACTTGGGTCAGATTTTCAAGCTTTTATCTACAACCGTATTGGCTGCAAGCTTACTTTTTTTTTTTTTTTACTATTAGATTCTGGTGGAATCGCGTGACTGCCGCAGCTAGGACCCTAGGCAAGTGCCTTTGACTGAATCCGTCTCTGAACACCTCCAAACTTTTAGCAAGTTCACATTCTCATCCAAAGTGCACAGCTCAGCCCCATCTCCAGCTTGCTAACAATCTAAGAGTACATCTACAGCAGCAAGCCCCTCTGCCCAGGTCGACAGAGTTGGGCTCACGGGGCTTGCGATATCATGCTAAAAATAGCTGGGTAGACATTGTGGCTCAGGCTGGAGGTTGGGTTCTGAAGCTGGGGGGTGGCGTGCTTCAGATCCGGAGCTACAACTTCAAAGCACTGTCTACACAGCTATGTTTAGCGTAGCAACAGGAGCTCCGGGAACCCGAGACTGTCAACCCAGGCTGGGAGGTTGGCTGCAGCAGGCTGTACAGATATCCCCTCAAAAGCCCCCAAAAGTATTTTGGGACCTGTGAAATACCCACAGATGTGAAATCAGCCTGTGAAAACTGAGACAGTCCCAGAACCAGGGGCGATTGCATGGCTGGTGCCATGAAATGAGGTCACTTTTCAGCAAGATCGTCGCTGAGGGGCCGCAGCTCGGCAACGCCAGTGCTGATGAAAGACGATTTTCAAACACAGTCCGTAACACCTGGGGTTAGCAGCGGTTCTCTCCATTTGAGTTTGAAGACTGGTGAGCTGAGACATAGATACAGCCTTGAAGGAACAACCAGAGCACCCCAAACGATGACAAATGGAGAGAATTTCTGCTGGGCTACTCATTCGATTGTTACGTTGTTTTAAACGCGTCCGATGTGCACAGGCTAAAGCAGACTCTGCCCAGGTGCAGATTGTCTGGTTTTCTGATGAAACAGATGTCGTTTCACAGACATCTCTCTATCCAGCTTGAGTTTCCATTACCAACTGGGGAAATGTAACCGAGAAGCAGCCCATGACGACCCATGGGTCTGACGGATAAACGTTGCACATGTCTAGCTTTTTAAATGGCAGCAGCGATGCCGTGGGACTGGAAAAAAGGAATCTGATGGCAATAGAACACTCTTTCCTTTATGGTATGTGGACGGCTGCCCCAGAGGCAAACCACTTTAGTGAGGGCATCTACACAGCGGGCCAGATTCTCAGACAAATGGTTGTGCAAACGGGCACAACTCCATTGACCTCAATGACCTTTTTTTCTATTTCTCAAGTGGGGTCGGGTGCGTCTCAAAAACCAGAAGTGTTTGGCCACTAGAACTTGCAGTTTAATTAAACATACAAAAGACATTTTCCCACCCACTATATTCCTTCATGCAGTGTGTTTTTACTCTTAACAGCGATGCAACGGGATTAGCTTCTGCTGGTGAGACACGCAAGCTTTCCAGCTGCACAGAGCTCTTCTTCAGGTCTGGGAAAGGGAGTCAGAGTGTCACAGCTAAATACAAGATCAAAAGGACTCTTTACCACAAGGAGTTGGCACTTATTCTGAGAGACCTTCAAGGTGAAGTGGCCTGTTAACACCCTGTAGTCATAGGACAAAAAGGGGGGCTGGTGGGTTACAGATTCTTGTAATAAATCATAAATCCAGGGTCTTCATTAAGACCATGATTTTTCATGTCTGTTTTGCAAACAGGCTCTAGATTCCTTAATAGAAGATAGAGACCCTGTGTCCAGAAGTGAACTTCACCCCACATGCACCCAGATTTCAGCCGTCCCCCTATGCATCACAGTGAAACCTTGTAATTTACTTATCTACTATGTCACCACAGGACATTGCTACTAAAAAGCGCAATAAGTGAGTCCCAGGTAGTAATCAGAGTGGGAAGCTACCTCGGCCATATTTATTTATTTACATACCAATGATAGCCATAGCAACAAAACACTATTTGCAAAAGGGATGCAAAATAAGATTGCATAAGCAACCCACAGTGGGGTTGCATTAAATACCAGCTGGTAACCTACTCAACCGGTAACTTCCATGCACCAGTGCTCCCACAACCACACCCCAGACCAGCAGCTCTAAGGCCAGGTCTACACTACAGACCTATATCACTATAACTATGTTACTCAGGGGTGTAAAAAATCCACACCCCTGAGTAATGTATGCCAACCAAACGCACCGTGTAGACAGCGCTACATAGCTACCGTCTCTTGGGGAGGTGGATTAATTCTGCTGACGGGAGAGGCTCTCTCATCAGCATAAGAACATCTTCACTTAAGCGCTGCAGCTGGGCAGATGCAGCGTTTTAAGTGTAGACCTGCCCTTAGTTAGCCCCCTTTACAGCCTCTGGGTATTGGAAGAAAGCCACTTACAGTTAAATAGTTATCAGCCCAGGGTGGAGAAATGGAGTGATTTGCTACTGTTTCTCACACCTGCAGCTCTGCCACATGCCACCTTTTTAGGACTGAGCCCCTGGCTTGGGTTTATTAAATTACGGTATTTAAAGGAGCTCACACCACAGTGAGCATTAACAGTATAATGGATGGAATGCGTGAGGAACACAGTATTTGTATGTGTGTATATGAGTAGGGTATAATGTTTGTGTGTGCATGGGAAGGGCACGGTGTGTGGGACTGGGAGGAAATCAGACAGGGTATAGTACTGATTTGTATTTCCGTTGGGTGGTAGTGTGTGTGTGTTCAATTGTAGTTACTTGGTCATGACTCAGGGTACTGTTTGTTTGGCCGAAACATCATTAGATCTGATCTTCTGCCATTATGAATGGCTATACCATGAGAAGAGGCATTTTTCAGCCCCATCCTTAGCCCCATGGAGCATTAAAAAAGCCAGTTAAATACAAACACAAATATCAATACCAAGACTGTATGTTTATTTGGCTTTCTGTGGAACCTGGATGCTCCGCCTCAGTAATTAATGCTTGGCTCCAGTTCCGAAAAGGAATCGGAGCAGACGTCGGAAGAGGTTGCATCTTCAAACAAACAAGAATCTAATTACGCTTGTGGGGCACAGACCTTTCAATAAAGTTGTTGGCTTAACACCACCTTCTACCTGGCTCCCCTCTGGGGCTGTTTGAGTTCTAAAGTATTTTGATACAGTGATTGTGTTTCTTCAACCAGTGGGTGGTCAACACAGCCAGCAGTCTGAGAGCTGCAAGAATTCCTCACAAATGCAAAAGAAGAGAGGTTTCACCCCAAGAAAATAGCGTCAAAATGATCTGGCAATTAAATGCAACTTGCTCGGGTGACTTTAATTTGGAGGGCTTGCCTCCACACAAAAGTTGTACCAATGTAACTACATTGTTTTAGAAATTTATAGTTAAATCAATGCTCAAACTGAGTGCAGACAAGCTCTGAGACCGTAGCTAAGTACATAAATCCACAGTGCGAACTTTGGAGAAACGTACTAGCGGTGCGGTTATTCAGGATGAGTTCTAGGAAGCAAATGCCTATTGATCTCTCATGCCCCTAACTCTTCCTGAACATTGATCCTGGGGGTTATAAGAATCCCTTCTTCTTATCTTCAAAAAAAGTGAGAGTTTCATTTTCACTTCACTATTCAATATGCAGGAAAAACATCCATGACAATTTCTGAGAGCTGTGTGCATGCATCCATAGGGAAAGTAGGGATGAGATTTTCACACTCAATATTGGCCTAAATCTTCCCCCTCTGACATCAACTGACTTTTTATAGGAACAATTAGCCCAATTTTGAGCACTTTTGAAACCCCACCTTAGATCACAATTAACTGCCTTAAACCCCTAACCATTCAAAAGAGCGCACAGACACTCAAACCACACTGAAGTCAATAGGATAGCCAGCCTCTTTGGGCTAAATTCAGCTGGTTAAATTGGGTGCAGCTCCACCAACTTCCATCAGTTTCCAGTTGACTTCTATCTGGGACTGGGCCAATGCCCATTGGAGTCAATGAAAAGATTCTCATTGACTTCAACACATAGTGAATTAGGCCCCATGGAAACAGATGCAGTCACTAAAGTGTCAGAAAGATATTGACAAATCAGAGGAAATTCAGAACAGAGCAACAAAACTGATTATTGGGCAGGAGGGCCTGACTTGATTTAAGGAACGATTACAAGAACTGTCAGTGACATTCTGCACACATGAGCGGTAGAAACAATGAGATGAAACTGAGCAAAAGAAAATTTAGACCAAATATCCACACACACAAAAAAAGCCATAACAGCCAAAGACTCTCTCAGTGGAAGTCCCAAGATTTCTTTGTCCCATCCAATTTTAAATGACTCAGGCATCTGTTATCAGGGAAATGGATGATGTGTCAACTTCTTATGCAAGTTTCAGAGTAACAGCCGTGTTAGTCTGTATCCGCAAAAAGAAGAAGTGGGCTGTAGTCCACGAAAGCTTATGCTCTAATAAATTTGTTAGTCTCTAAGGTGCCACAAGTACTCCTGTTCTTCTTTTCTTATGCAAGATCTGCTTTCACTCTGCATTCAAAGTCAGATCTGCAGGCTTTACTAACCAAAAAAAGCCCTTGGAGAGTGAACTTGATTCTTTTTTGGCTTATGCATTATTTAAGAATTGTTAAATAAATTCTATGGCAGGACAAACTTCTGCCCTCAGTGGCACAGATATCGTAAACCTGGAGTCACCCTATAGACTTAAGAGAAAAATTGGGCCAGCAATGTTACATAGATGGAACCAAGGGCAGATGTGGCCTGTAGAACCGTTATTGCTGGTGATGACATGTCACCCCTGGTGTGAGACATTCAGACCCCAGGGCTTGCTGGGGGGAACCCCACAATTTTTTACCTGTAAATGGATTAATGTTTAATCTGGAAATTATGGAGGCACATGTAACATGTAACCCCATACAATGCCATTTTTACAGTCACTTCTCAATGGAAGTATTCAAATTGTTCCACTTTTCCCACATTTCTCCCATTACCTTGCTCCCTGTTCTGAGATTTAGGGCCTATCCATACAAGGGATATTTGTACCTGGGTAGCTACACCCGTACAGAGCCCCAGGTATATACACTGTACTGGTGTAAGGGTTTGTCTATACAGCAAATTACTGTGCAGCAAGCCAGGGTGTGAATCTACAGTGCACCAGCTTGCCATGCAATAACATCCCATGTGGACATTGTTACAGCACACTGAAAATCCAGGAGTGTTGTTACACTGTCCATTCTGGATGTTACTACACAGCAAACTGGTGCGATGTAGGTTCACACCCTGGCTTGCCACGCAATAGCTTGCCATATTGACAAGCCCTAAGCCGGGGTTTGCAACCATTTGAAAACAGGATATACAGTACTACAACTCTGTGAGCCCCGCTTTTCACCACTGGGGGGCTTGCATTGTGTCGATGCATAAGTGTAGCAGCACCAGTACAAGTTTTCCCACAATAGGCAGGCCCAGCGTTTCCACATGTAAAGATATGCTGATAAACCCAACCCTATTTTCCGGGCTTATCCCTTTTGGTAATTCTTGTTCTGCATCAACACTTGGATGCAGTTTATATTAACATGCTTTGATTTCTAACCTTGTGAGTGACCCCGAGATGTAGTGCGGGAGCAGCAAAGCCAGGGCCTGGGAAAGGGAGCAAAACTCCTTGAGGCCCTTACAGAACAATGACAGGTCTCCGGGGATGTTCCTATTCCAAATCATGGAAATTCTTCAGACAGTGCCCTACAGAATGGTGGGATCTCTTCTTCCTCCGCCCCCTTTGGAGTAGAGGAGACAGGAAAGTTCATGTAAACTAAGAGGCCCCCAGATTCACAAAGCCTGAACTGGTGGCTGCAGTCCTTTATTTGTGATCAACAGTACATGAAGGAAAACTTCAGCAAGTCTGATGATTTCTATATTGGTTATGTGGTTATGTCTCTGGTGGGAGCGAAGAGGATAAAAGCATATACAAAATGTATTTGGACAAAACTGGCCTACTATCTTTCACATAACTCCAAACTCTAATAGGAGTTAGAAAGATGGGAATTTTGCACTTTAGTTCAAAAGTTATTAGAATTTGGGAGCGTTTAAAACTAGCTTTATCTTCAAATTGAAAACTGAATCAGGAAATTTACAGCATCTTAGATCTTTGGTTAAAATCTCTCTCTCTGCATGCATATGTATAATAGTTTCTGTCAAACTGCAGGGGAAGATTGACACTGTGGAGCTAAATTAGGAAAAGCCAGCCTATCCCTCCAGAGGACTGGAAGGATATAATGCTAGCTACCATGGGCCTAATCCACAGTCTTTTGAAATCAGTGGGAAGCCTGATTTAAAGCACTGAAGTCAATGGAAAGACTGCCATTAACGTCAATGGGCTTTGTTTTAACGAGTTTTGGATCAGGCCCATGAGCAAAACGCTAGGAGAAACGCATCGTCTGTGATTGCCCAAGGTTCAAAGACTTTTGGGCTGACATTAGAAAACTGATGCAAGAGTTAGGTGAGGGACAGATCGGTTAGACCGCCGTGATTATGGTGTTAAACTAATTTTTAAAAGACAGGATTTAATACACATTTTGTATGTGGAATATGAAACGTGTTTGCATAGGCTATTCCTGAAACCTGCAGCTACAAAGCTCTGAACTCTCTGTATCATTCTGTTTCTTTGGTAAGTCAAATTATCATCTCGGTGCTCTCATTTCCTCCTACTCTTCTCCCAACCATCAATCATCTTGACATACTCTTTCCTTTCCCTCCTTCTCCTGCTCTTGGTTTCCTGGCTGCTAACATGCTGCCTGCCACGTTCAGAACATTCTCTCCCGATCCTCAGCATCCAAATATCTTCTGTCTCCTTCTGCTCATGGCCAAGGTGCCATGGAAACCTAAGGAAATGGATATCACCTGTTCCTCTTCAGAGGCACTGTTCCGTTCCACTCACAGAGACAGTATTGTAACGTATGCAACACTGGCCACTTCTGGAATTAGCAGCACAGAGGCACACAAGGTACACACACTTGAGCCGCGCTAATGGAGGCCCTCCTTTAGCTCAAATGGCAGCAGGGGCCTGCACTTTGGAGCAGAAAGACCTGAATTCTATCCTCAGCATCAACTGGAAGTTTCAAATGGGCAGGGTTTGCAGCACACTGACCAATGCGATGTCCAAGGTGGCTACAGATTGGAAACAATATCTCTGGGTCCAAACAGATATCCCAGTGGAATGTATTAAAGCAGAGTTTATATTGTTGTTATATTGCCTCTCCAGATAACGATTCCCCCTTTACAGCCTTCACATATCAGCAATCATGCAAATGCAGGTAACAGACTCGGTTACAGTTAGTTCAAATTAGTTCTCACAGTGTCACCAAGGATACAAATTACCTAAGAGTCACTTAAATTTTATTTAATTTCCTTCCCACTTGCAGCAGCAATTAGACGACTTCCCATCCTTAGCCTGGAGTTACCGGCACGCTTCAAGAGAAGAATGCACCCTACAGAACTGTATTCTTCGGGAGCCGGTCTCACAATTGTTAACTCTCAGCTGCCAGTTAGATTAGGATCAGTGGCACTGGGCTACTCTTAAGTAAATATTTAGGTAGGAGGCACTGACTACACATGCTACACAAAGTCTTTGCTTTCTCCTGGAAGTTCAATAGTGGCACATAGACTAGTTGCAGGGTAATTAGTTAATAGGCAGACTCTATTTTAAAGACTAAGGACCAGATCCTCAAAGATTAGTTTGGTGTCTAAAGACACAGAGGTGCCTAGCACAATTTTCAAAAGCACCCAGGCACCTACCTCCCAATGGGAAAAACCCACTAGAGGATCTCTGCTTCTTTAGGTACCTCAGGGCCAGATTTGTAAAGGTGTTAAGTGAGACGAATGAGGCGAAATGTTTCTCCAATACTCCTGTGATTCTATTGCAGCAGTTCACATTTAGAAACTGAAACAACAGTAATACATTGCACTTCTCCAGCACCATTCTGAGAAGTGCTCAAAGCTCAGTCACGAATTAACCCTCTCAGCCTCTTGTTAGATAGGTAGGGGTTTAGCATCCACATTTTGTAGAGGAGAAAATTGAGGAAGAGACAGGTTAAGTGTTTTAGCCAAAATCACGCAGAAAATATGATGCAGAGTCAGAGATTGAACCCAGGTGTCCTGAGTCATTCTAGTCTTGGCTTTATCCCATGAACATCATCCTCCCTCTTCAGTGAACCTTGGAGTTCATTTTTCCAAGCATTGCACTGGTGTTTGGTCATGCAATTTTGATTAAACTCTTAAGGGAGTCAAGGAGAGAAAGGCCTTTTATACTGATACCCTTTAGCACCACTTTGATAACTTACCACAGCAATCCGCTTCCAGTTTGCCTATCAGTCTAACCCAGGCCAGCCACGAGCCACATAAAAAGAGCGTTACTCATTTTCAGGAAGCAAAATTTGTTTCTGCAAGTCAGCAGTGGTCACCTTGACGCAAACCTTTTATATTATGTGTCCTATTGAAACCAGAAATAAAATATGAATCAGCAAAACAACGATAAGCATTTACATTCCTGCCAGATTCAGTGTCTAAGGGCCTTTGGAACATTAAACAAACCCTTCCTGTGTATCCTCTAACCAGAATGCTCTCTGACGCTTAGCCAGTTCAATGGATTTACAAACATTTCACTTTGAGAATCACAATTATAGCTGGCTTCATTGACCACCCAGTTAAACAAAACCTTGAGATATTCTATAATGGTTACTTAGGACACAGATTTGCCTATTGGAGATTAGAAGTGAAATTTTCAAAAGTGCCTAAGAGATTTAGGAACCTACATTCCATTTCCAAAAGTGATTTAGCTACTTAGGAGCCTACATCTTGTTGGCAGCCTAGGGAATTTAAGCTCCTA
Source organism: Trachemys scripta elegans (assembly GCF_013100865.1). Classification (NCBI taxonomy): domain Eukaryota; kingdom Metazoa; phylum Chordata; order Testudines; family Emydidae; genus Trachemys; species Trachemys scripta. The sequence continues at coordinate 121,566,760 of NC_048304.1, read as the reverse complement.
AGGGCCAATGTTACTTTTTAAAATGAGCTTTACGCTCTTAAGTCACTTACACACTTTGGAAGTTTATCCTAGATATCAAGTGCATTTTTACAGTCATTCACAACCCCACCAACCTACTAATAACCCTCCCCCCGAAGGCAGTATTGTTATTTACCTACGCACCAGATGGGCCTAGGCCCCAACAAGAAACAACGTTCTCCAGACTGAGACCCAGGACTTGATTCTCCACTGCTCTGCGCAAAGCTCTGCTCTGTTGAGGGGTAATGGAGAGGGCAGGGTTATCCAGCCCTGGCTCAACCTAAACTTGGGGAAGCAGAGACTCTAGCCCAGAGTCCCAGGAATAGGGTAGACAGAAAATTAAAATAAAATGCTTCCATTTTGATTTGACCTGGCCCCGTTTGTTTCACAGCCGCTCTCCAGCCACCAGGATGTTTTGTCCAACACATTCCTATGCACAAACACTTGGTGCCTTGGACATCAATATTTACTGCTTGGGGTGGCAGTACTAGACAGCCTGCAGGTGGATTGGACTAGGAAAACAACATTTTTATTCTGACCCCAGGGCAGCAAACAGGTTACTCCAACTGTTACCTGAAGGCCTGACTGTGAGACTCACATGCCTACTGCCCCTGTTATCAACAACTACTTGCTCTGTAATGCTTTTCCTGAGCATTTATTTTTATGAGCAGATTCATCTGTTATGTCAGTATCATACTTTAAATCAACCCAGCTGTTTCTTTTTGCAATCCCCATTCAATCCATACACGCTGCTTCCAACTCACAGGCATAAACCCGGGCTGCATTGAAAGCTACCAGCAATTATTACGAACTAAAAAAAAAAAAAAAAAAGACGACTCCAGAGAGGAATGTTTGCAGTACCTAATGCAATGCCCCTGCAGCGTTATCAGGTAACAAATCAGGGTGGTTCTAAAGCTTTGGACTGGAAGGCAACAAGCTGAGCTCAGAGAGGAGACTTTCACAGATAAAGGAGTTATCAGTTTGCATGCACACCTACAGCCCTCTGCAATCAGGGAGAAGTCAATCCCAGGCCACATGGCCCAGGGCTAAACTGCCAAGGAAAAGATAGGGGAAAAGTGGTTCGGGGAGAGCCAAGCTAACCAGCCACTCCCCACAGCCCTCTTTACGCAAGCAGTACGGCACAACAGGGTGTGAGCTGAGCGCTAATAATTTACACCATGTGTGCGTGGCACGAGGCAGCAGGTTGAGTGCCATTAAGCACGAGGTGTGAATTACATCATCATAACTCACAGCCCCGGAGTCCCTTATTTCAATTAGCAAACGGCTCTGAGCAGACCGGCTCAAGAATTTGTAATTCTCCTCCCCACACCAAACTCTTAAATACAGATATGTCCAAACCTCACTCATTTCATGAGCAGCGAGTAGAGCTATCAGGGCTGTGCCTTCCTTAGAGATTTAGTAAAAAATAAAATAATTATCTGCACACACAATCCATTTCCTACCTTGGAAGGACACAAAAGACCCGATCCAAAGACCTGATTCCCGACATCAACAGGAATCTTTCCATTGTCTTCAATGGACGTTGGATCAGGCTCACAGCACGGTGGGCTTCAGCTGTAGCACGGAAGGTGTTGAAGTACACCCCGCTGGCTAAGACCCTGAGAGCCCAGGGCTACGAGGTCCAGATACACACCCTGATCGTGGGAACCCTGGGCTCGTGGGACCCCCACGAGCCAGTTCTGAGAGCGTGCGGAGTCGGTCGACGCTACGCCCGGCTCATGAGACAGCTCATGGTGTCTGACACCATCAGGTGGTCCAGAGACATTTATACGGAACACATCACAGGACACCGCCAATACCACACTGAGTAACTGAGACCGCCGACCAGGGAAATAACCCACTTCCTTCCCTGACGAACTAAGGGACGCACCCCACCCATGTACTTATCCACTACACCGATACTGACTTGGACTCCTTATACGTTCCATGGGTGGTGTACCCGAGCCCACTTATCCACTGACACTTTAAAAACCCTTGCACCCCAATCTGGGTCTATGCCGGTTATGCGATATGTATGTATCTCTTCATCCTTGCAACCGAAACCTGTTACTCCCCATAACCCAAGCCTGACCCCAGATGTCCAGTACCTTCCCTCTTCAGTTGTGTATATTTCATTTTAAACATTAACTTTAATAAAATTTTTCTTTCCTTCCTCCTTTGCCGTAGCTGCTGTGTTTACTCCTTACCAGGAGTGGCTGGGGTCTCTTCCATTTCACTGTCACTTAAAGCTAAATGGGGGAACTGTACAAATACTCCAGATTCAGAACTTGATCAGGCAAAACTCCCACTGAAGATAAGAGTCCTGTTGAAGTCAAGGAGAGTTTTGCTTGAGCAAAGATTGCTGGATCAGACTCATGGCAGGTCACCAGCCGGACAGGCTGTCATAGTTTTAATGGAGCAATTTACACCAGTTTAGGATCTGTGCCTTAGAAGTGTTCTCTGTCACAGAAAACACTTGAAAGCAGCTACACCACTGCTGAAGTGCGATAGAGCCAAATGCTAGTCACAGCCAACTCACTGGGAGATTTGCCATTCTCTTCAGTGGGGTGAGGATTTGGCCCAAACTTAGGGAGACCAGATGTCCCGATTCTGTAGGGACAGTCCTGATTTTTGGGTCTTTTTCTTATATAGGCGCTTATATATTACCCCTCCACCCCCTGTCCCGACGTTTCACATTTGCTGTCTGGTCACCCTACCCAAACTACAGAAAGAACCTAGCTTGCAAGGTCAGCTGCCTGCAAAGTGCCATTACTCACATGAGGCTTAGGTACAAAGAGAGGAAAATGCCGAGCTCCTTCTCAACTTGGTAGTGGCATTATACACCACTTTGAAGGCAGCCAGGGTTGCTTTCAAGTTTGCACTTAAAAAAGCAAAATTGGGACCACTGGAAAGTCAACCAAATCCTGCTGTAAGCAGAAGTTTCTGAGTACGGGCTTGTCTACACTGGCACTTTACAGCGCGGCAACTTTCTCGCTCAGGGGTGTGGAAAAAACACACCCCTGAGCACAGCAAGTTTCAGCGCGGTAAAGTGCCAGTGTAGACAGTGCACCGGCGCTGGGAGCCACGCCCCCCGTGGAGGTGGCTCTGCCACGACTACACAAGCCACGTTAAAGCGCTGCCGTGGCTTTAACATTGCCAGTGTAGACTAGACCTAAGTCTACCACAAACAAGAGTCAGGCCTGGTTTGGAGAAGCTGCTGACGTTCTCATTTGGGGGAAGACTTTGAAAGACCCAGAAGCAGACAGAACTAAAGTAGGAATTATTCCAGACGGGAAAGCTGCCGGTTTTGAATCCAAAGAGGCACTATTATACTCAAATGGTCCCTTTTTTCTGTTGACCATCCAAACTGCTCTTGAATGCAAGAGAAAGAAGCCAATTAGAGAACTGCTTCATGATATAAAAGGGGATAACCCCCAGCCCTGCTCCTGCGGGACAGCTGTGCACACTGCAAAACCCAGCACCATAACGGATGTCCTCCAGGAGAATCTCAAAAAGGCCAAGGACTGAATGTGTTCAGAGACTGAACTATCTACTCACCCCTAAATGGAAGTGCAGCATAGCAAAGTTTACACTGGCGCATCCCATGATGTCCCCAGAGTTGACAATGGGGCATCTTTCAAAAGCACTAAAGTATATATTTAAAAGACACTTCCATGGCTACTAAAGGTGGATGTGACCTTTGCAACAAAGCCTAAACGCTTCCAGTTCTTCATGGTTATAAAAAGATCTCCACAGCAACCATCCATTTTTTCTACACTAATATGCAACATGCTTTGCCTTGGCCACAGGAATATCATCTGCTAGTCTTCCCGACGGTGGAGTCAGCCTGGAACATACAAAGCAGAGACCCTGCATGTGCTTAATTCTGCTCCATCCAAGCAAAGATAAACATCTTGAACAAAACCACCCACTGAAATCACTGTAACAGCAGCAGTTTGAGGCCCCAATTCACCAAGGCACTTAAGCACGTGCTTAACTTTAAGCACATGTCTAAATCCCATTGACTTCAGTGGGATTTAAGTACTTTGCTGAACTGGGGCCTGAGTGACCTTCAAAATTCTCCTCTTTTCACAGGCCCTAAATACAAAGAAGTGGCCACTCACACTCCAGCCCTTGTAAATGTGACAGTTGGTCTTGAGAGCTCTGAGGAGAACCCCACCACTTGAAAGAAGTACCTGCCTATCAGAGATTATTATGGCCATTCTTGCCCAATGGATCTAAGAAGGAGCTTAAAATATGTTGAACTAGTTTGGCTCCATGCTGCCTATTGCTGAAATATGGAAAAGCCGCCTCCAAGGCGCAAATTACAACCTACAGACCTGGGAAACCAGCAGCAATTGCACTTGTCCTTGGACAGTAACACCGGCCAGACCACTTAGAATCCTGTCTACCCTCTGACCAACGTGAGACCTTCTCTTTGACTTGAAAACTGACTCCAACACATCGTTGAATTGCAAATCTCTCCGACAGGGAATGATTTAAAAGTGAGGTCTGCAGCTAGGGATCTGAGCCAAAGGCTGCATCTGGCCACAATACTGAAAGTCAGTTCATAGAATCATAATTCCCCAGCTAATAATCTCACAGTCTCCAGTGAAGTGTGACATAAAAACACAACCCCAGGAATACCATTGCTGGGTTACTTTCATTTTATTTTTTTGCTCAAAGGGCACCTGATGTCCAAGGCTTGGGTTTTATCCCTTGCTCCAGTAGAATTGGCACCAGGATCTCCACTTCCGAGGCAGGGAGCAGAACGCAGATACCGCCAGTTCAAGCATCGCTCCTAACGTTTTTCCAACCATTGTACATATGAGCCAATCCCCCATCCTCTCTCCCCAGGGCAGTTGCAGTTATGGTACTCACCCTGCAAACTGAGTGGGAAGGGAAGACGGTTTCCAATACTGCGGCTCCAAAATCAGCAGCTGTGACGTCGCTGCGCATGATACAGCCGGAGCCTCCGTTAGGGAGCCAAACGCATCTCCCCCGCACATATACAAACACACCAGCCTGACGTGTCACGGTCTAGAGCAGTGGTTTTCAGCCTTCTTTCATTGGTGGACCACCACAAAACTTTGAATGCAGGTGCAGACTTCTTTGGAAATCTTAGTCTTTGGAAAACATAGTCTGGGGACCCCAGGGGTCCGTGGACCACAGGTTGAAAACCACTGATCTAGAGAATGCCAGCAAATGCAACAGCTTGTAGGTCTATTCGTAAAGCCAATTCACATAAGGCTTCCTGAACTTCCATTGCCTTGAAATGACATTTCAAGCCAGCTCTGGCAATGCAAATGCTAAATTCAACTGCAGTGCTTAGAGTAGACGGGAAGTGATCCTCATTCTTCTAAAGACTTGTCCCCTACACTCCTGGCCCGGTCTACACCAAGCTTATTGCTCTTTATAAATTTCCCACTTTTTGTGTAGACCTTAGTTTCTTTTTGGAGGTCTCTAATCCAAGCCCTCAGGCCCTACCTTGCTTAAATGATTAGATCAAAACCTAAAAGCGTGTGGCAAACAGCAATGAGTAACGATATGCTCGGGATGTAAAGCTGTTGCTGGTTGATTTCAGTAGTAACTTGTCTTTGGGATGAAAAAAGAAACCTTTAAGGGATCAACTAAGGCTGACAACTCCTCAGTCTTCTCTAAGCAGAGGAGAAAAAGAAGGAAATGTCCAGAGAAAGCTCAGGATCTGGTGGCACGAAGCACCTAAATTTGGAACATGCCACCAAAATGTTTCTCTTTTACCCCTTGTAATATTCCTTTGGGAGCTGGAACACTCTGTAGCTGAAAAGGAGATTAACTTCTGCAACATCCAGAGATCCCAATCTGGGTGAGGGTAGGGGGTGAGGAAAAGGGGAGATCTACCAAAAAAAAAAAAAAAAAAAAAAGTTTTTGATGGGCTCTTAAAATGTAAAGTAGAAAGTCAAACTGTGAGAACTCTCTCGAACAGGCTCCCTCCCATCTGGAACATCAGCATTCGCCCTCAGAACTCGGGGCAGGTAAACCTGAAAGCACCAGATATGAAGATGTTCTCCTGGCAAAGCAGGGGTGGGAGGCCGAGATTATTTGGCTATGGGGGGAAAAAAGGGAGCATTTTTATACAAAGTTAGTTTACTGTCTTAGGCTGTAGCCAGTGCTCTCTCACTGCCAACTGGCTACTATTTTCCTATTCACTACAGAATACTTATTTGATTTGCAAGGTATTATTTTAAGGCATGATGTCCTCTTGGAATGTACTCTGATACACTGAATTCCTTTTAAACCAATCATTTTTACTCCCCTGATCATTAGCAGCACCTGGAATTAGTTAGGTGCTGTTTGCAGAATCCAGCCAGGATTCAATGCCTGCTCAGCAGAGCTAAGCGTTCTCCACTCAGTACCTGTTGCACACACAATCCCAACAGCGTTATGCTTTAGAGGCAGTGCGTTGAGAACCAGGGCTCCAGCTGGGCTGTCAAGGTCTGACAGCAGGGGCTAGACTGTGTCCTTCAGAAGCACATAGGTTTATGAAAGGGATGGGGAGGCACTGAACCAGTAGCAGAACGCCAAGCAGGCAGAATGTCTTTGCAGTACTAATGGGAGCATGGTGATGAGCAGCTCCGACACCTCCTTTCTGCGGAGGCATGATGCACTCCCCACTGCATCAGCCCTGGCCCACCAGCCAGTATAGGGTGGGCAAGACCATGTCCCCATTCTGCCATGCCCCACTGGGGGCTGCTACTACTGCTCACGTGCTTGCATACGAGGAGCACTAGCACCCACGTCCTGTGCAACTGCACAAGTAGCGCTCTTAGTGGGTGTGATGTCTCCCTCCGGTGGCTGGCTCCTATAAGGGTAACCTGGCCGCTCCGGGAGTTGCTCCTTTGGTAGGAGCTTTTGATTTCAGTGCCGAAGGACCCAACTTGAAGCCCGGCTTGTGAAAGTGGTGTTTGTACGGAAGTAGCCATCCTTCGTTACCCAGAGAAAAGGGAGGGCTTCCTGTACTCTTTTCACCTCCGCCCACCCATACAGGGGTGACCATCTATTGACACTCCAGCTCCCAGATACCACATCATTCTTCAGCTGGCCCAGAAGCAGCACTGATGAACTTCTGAGGCAGCCTTTCAAATCATTTTGAAATACAAACGCTACAGAGTGATCTTGATTTATCGCGGGAAGCTCGTATAGAAACACGGCAGAATAGCAGCACATCACGTTTAATAAATCCACTCCTCTAAACAGGGCTCCCAGGGCAGGATTAACATGCAGCAGCTTGTTTGTGGCACACTCGAATCCTCTGTGATATAAAAAGACTATTGACCTGTATGGCATGTTGAGCTATCAGCTGAATCACGCACGAGGATCTTGTTCCTAAAACATTCTCTCTCTAGCTTCCCACCCCATGCGCGCACACGCGCGCACGCACACACACATGCACACACACACACACACACACACACACACTCTCTCTCTCTCTCTCTCTCTCCCCCCCTCTCTCTACTACTACAAACCCACCATGGACAGAACAAGTGTAATAACAGATGCTTCAAAATGTCAACTCCAAAGGTAACCACGGTTGATAGTCAGAGATGCAGGGCCTCATTTAAAATCAAAGGGAAAAGGATCAGTTTTCTACATCCCGTGCCCCGTAGTCACCTTTTCCTTGATCACAGCCATTCAATAAGGAAGAAACTGAATATGGTGTTTCTATGAACAAACTGTGTTTGTGTGTCAGGGGTTAAAGCATGGGGGATGGCAAGGCCGTCTGCAACAGCAGCCTCAAGAAGAAACTGTCACGCAGTCTGCACCACCAGGATTACAGAAAATGTCCTCAGCAGTTGCCAGGGTAAAAACTTTAAAAGAAAATTGCAACAATCTGAAGATTCTGGAGTATCAAACTGCTTTAAATTTGTTCCCGTTGGGGCTGATAGAATACAAAGTGAAGCCCTGGAGTTCTGCCAGCCAGTCAATATTTTTACGACTATCAAAGCAAACGTTAAAAACAAATCAAAACTTAATGCTCAAATTCAGTGCTGAGTTAATGTAGCTCCACTGAAATCAATGGAGTGATACCAGGCCTGAATTTGGTCCTAACTCCTATGGTCTGATCATGGGCATTTAAAACTGTATTTGGTTTAAGAGAGAAGTCACACCGGCCTAAAACCCATGGGACAGATTCTGAATTACACTGGTGTAAATCCTGATAGTCATTGGGGGGACTCTGGATTTTCCGTTACAAAGTTTATAAATAAACACCACTATACAAAACCTATCAACTATAACAGTATATAGACACCAGCAAATCCTGTGTAACCTTCACAGTGTGCATTACTCACCCAAACAACTGCATGATCTCAGGGTCTTAACACTCCCTCTCTCTGCACATCACCTCCTTCTCGTCTCTTAACCTGGTACCCATCCTGCAAATGCTACCAACCGTAGTGCTTACTACCAGGAGTACTCGCCATTCAAGTGACTAGAAATATGCCTGTGTGCAGTGTTGTTGCAGCCATGTCAGTCCCAGGATATTAGAGAGACAAGGTAGGTGAGGTGATATCTTTGGCCTAGTAGTAGTACCAACAAGGCAGCTTACGTCAACCGAACTCTGCAAGCGTCTACACAGAAATGTAGCTCCCACCAATGTAATTTGCCCACTACACCGACTTAATAACTCCACTGCTGGGAGAAGCATAGCGCTTAGGTTGATGTAGTTAGGTCGACGTAGCATCAGTGTAGACACTGTGTTGCTTACATCGACTGTTGCCTTTCAGAAGCCACCCCACAATATCCCACACTGACAGCTGCATCGGTGCAAGCGCTCCGGGTGAGGACGCGACCCGCCAACACAAGGACAGTAACGTGGACATGGAAAAGCAATGTAATTACTGTGGCAGCTGTACGTCAATGTAACTTAACTCAACTTAATTTTGTAGTGTAGACTTGCCCTTTTATTGGACCAACTTCTGTTGGGAAGAGAGACAAGTTTTCGAGCAACACAGAGTTCTTCAGCTTTGGGAAAGGGACTCAGCTAAGTCACGGTTAGAGTGACACAGCTAACTACAAGATCAAACAGGCAGAATATGTGCTAACTACTTTTGATAAACTATCAGTTTGATCTTGTGTTTAGCTGTGATGCTCGGAGTATCTTTCCCAGATCTGAAGAAGAGCTCTGTGCAGCTCAAAAGCTTGTCTCTCACACCAACAGAAGCTGGTCCAATAAAAAAATATTACCTCACCCACCTTGTGTCTCTAGAAGTATTCCTGGCAGTAAGCACTACACCCCATAGTAAGGCCTGGTCTACATTAAACAAAATAAAATCAACCTAGCTATGTGACTCAGGGCTGTGAAAAATTTCATGCCGTGTGCGATGTGGTTGTCAACTTAGCCTCACTTACACTGGGAGTTAGGTCGACAGAATTCCTCCGCCAACCTATCTACCACCTCTTGGCGAGAGGGATTAACTACAGTGATGGAAAAAACCCTTCCACCGACGTAGGAAGCATCTGGTACAGATGGTACAGCGGCCCAGCTGCAGTGCCGTATCTGTGGTTGTAATGGCTGTAGCGTAGACCTACTCTACGAGTTTGAAGGAGTGGGCTCTCAGATTGCAAATACTTGGTAACACAACACTTAGTACATGTGATGTCGCCCCCTAGTGGTTGGCTCCAGAAAAAGCTTTATTTGTCACGTAAATTGCCCTGCACCTATATACTGTGTTGTGTACATGGCAGAACTGATATCAGAATCTCATTCAGTATTTTCTGTCTATCCAGGTTCTGATATGGACAGTTAATGAGACCTCACTGGTGCTGAGGAGGTTCTAATGTAGGGTAAGCACTTTAAACATTTGCAGGCAGCAGAGGGTCCTTTACAGCTAGACTATGGTGAATAATGCAACAGCATTAGTCCCTTATCAATAAGTGAGACCAAGGGCACCAGAACAGGGAGTCAGGGGGTCATGGCCCTCCCACTTTTTACCGGCCATAAGGGCGAGCCATTGAGGGGAAGGGGTAGAGAGGAGCGAGCAGGGGGCAGGGTCTTGGGGGAAGAGGCGGCGTGGGAGCAGGGCCTCGGGGGAAGGGTCGGGGTGAGGGTGGGGCCAGGGTTTTGGGTGCCTGTGGCCCCTCCACTTTTAGGGACCTTCTGCCACTCCTGAGTGAGGCTGGTATGGAAGACCAGACTTTAGCTCAGCAGGGGATGTTGCCTGGCCACAGAGTGGTGGCAGCCATTAACTTTACAGACTAGTAATAACCCTGTGGCACTTTTAGATGCCTGGTGGAATAAAGCCATACAAAGTGGCCACGGACATTCGGTGCTATGGACTCTTGCTGTCTAAGCATGTTGTTGTTTTGGTTTAGAGCACGACTGGTTTCTGCAATGCCAATGTAGTTATTGAGCGTCCCAACTTTCTGCTACCTTAAGTCAGCACAGAGAATGGGGAACCACCACTGTTCTCCACTTAGGAGAAAGCTGGCATGCTGAGTTACTACAAGGCAGCAGATAACACGTGCAAAAGAACCATGTGCCCCTTTCACATTCACTCTGATAAGCCAGAAGGGAAGCAATAGCAAGCACACAAGTCATTGGAAAGGAATTTGTATGCTGGTGGTTTGTGGTGTGGTCCACACTGCCTGTCAGCATCAGAATAACTCCTGACAGTTTCTCAGTGATTTCACCACCACAGAACATGGCGAAAGCACCGGTCTGTTTCATACCATTCATGTCTCTCCTCCAGAGCTATATAACTGGGGTGATTTACACAGGGTTTCACACAGAGATTTAAGTGCACCTCCCCTCCCCCATGTTACAGGTACAGCTGATCAAAAACGGGATAATTTCCTGGTTTTGTTGATGTTTTCAGTCTTTGCACTCAGTGAAAATTTTTCATTTCAAATCGAATGAAATCAAAATGAAAAAACTTTTTTGTGGGGGGATAGGTTGGTTTTTTTCCCTTCCTGTTTTCTAATTGGGGGGGAAGGAAACAACAACTCAAAAAAATGTTCATTTTGATTCCATTCAAACTGCAATTAATTTTTTTCAGTTTGAATTGTTTCACCAAAAAATTGGAAACATTTTGAACAACGTGTAAGTGTTTTGATAGGTTCTAACTAGAGAGAGCTGCAACCACATATGGGGAACGAGGTATAACACATAGTGTACACTAGTTTAAACACTTTCATCTTGCAGTGTAGTTTCCCAGATGAAGAAAATGCACTGTAACTGACTAGCTTTATCAAGGTTCTAGCAAAGGGGTGAGCAAACTACAGGCCACGGGATTGCACCCCCGTGGCGCTGCGGGCCCCTCACCGCTCCCGGAAGCGGCCGGCACCATGTCCCTGTGGCCCCTTGGGAAGGGGGGGCAGAGGGTTCCGCACGCTGCCCTCGTCTGCAGGCACCGCCCCCGCAGCTCCCATTGGCTGGGAACGGGGAACCGCGGCCAATGGGAGCTTTGGGGAAGGTACCCGCAGGCGAGGGCAGCGCGCGGAGCCCTCTGCGCCCCCCCCCCCCTTAACTCCGCTGCGCACCGCTGCCACCCCGGAGCTGCTCAACTCCTATTGACTTTAATCAGAGTCAAAGGAAACTCAGAGTATTTCATTATCAAGCTCAAACCTGACAGACAGACTGATCCCAAACAACATTTCTAGATTCTGTAATTTGGCCAAGCTGTGTATTTTGCTCTTAAAAACAAACAAACAAACAAAAACAAAAAAACAGTGCCTCTGACAGGCAGAGCTCCTATTAATTGTTCTTTTGTTCTGCTTTATCACTTTCTGCCTGAATTCTTCACAGATAATTGAAGCATAAAAATGCTTTTCCTCCACCTTCTTAAATTGAATTCTCCATCCCTTTATGTTAGACTTGAGCGGGACAGGACTGCAAGCATCTCACATGGTGTTATACCACATATGAAGCAACTTATCCCCATGTGACAGGAAGTAAACTGATGTAACCTTGTTTTAAACAGAGTTTAAAACAACATAATATAGGGAATTAAAAAAGGAACTTGTTGCACAGTCTGGGAGTTAATTAACCGAGCAGGTGACTTGCAGCAGTCCATTTATGTACTAGGGCCTTAGTTTTAGAGTTTGGGCTTGTCTTAGCAAACAATTTAAAATGCATTTAAGGACCTGATCCTGAACTTCTTACTCAGGCAAAACTCCTATTAGAGCCTATAGGAGTGTCATAACTATAAAGGGAAGGTTAACAGCCCTCCTATATATGATACTATATAATCCCTCCTGGCTAGAGACACCAAAATCCTTTTACCTGTAAAGGGTTAAGAAGCTCAGGTAACCTGGCTGACACCTGACCCAAAGGACCAATAAGGGGACAAGATACTTTCAAATCTTGGTGGGGGGAAGACTTTTGTTTGTGCTTTTTGTTTTGGGGGTTGTTCGCTCTTGGGACTAAGAGGGACCGGACATCAATCCAAGCTCTCAAAATCTTTCTGAACAAGTCTCTCATATTTCAAACTTGTAAGTAACAGCCAGGCAAGGTGTGTTAAGTTTATCTTTGTTTTCTCAACTTGTAAATGTTCCTTTTGCTAGAGGGTTTACCTCTGTTTGCTGTAACTTTGAACCTAAGGCTAGAGGGGGTTCCTCTGGGCTCTTTAAATCTGATTACCCTATAAAGTTATTTTCCATCCTGATTTACAGAGATGATTTTTACCTTTCTTTCTTTAATTAAAAGCCTTCTTTTTAAGAACCTGATTGATTTTTCCTTGATTTAAGATCCAAGGGGGTTAGATCTGGACTCACCAGGAATTGGTGAGGGGAAAGGAGGGGGGAATGGTTAATTTCTCCTTGTTTTAAGATCCAAGGGTTTGGATCGCTGTTCACCAGGAAATTGGTGGAGAAGTCTCTCAAGGCTACCCAGGGAAAGGTTATAGTACTTGGGAGGGAGATATTCTGGGATGGGGAGGAGGGGGGTAGACAGAGTTTCCCAAATAACTCAAATAATTTGGGTGGTGGCAGCAAAAGCAGATCTAAGCGGGTAGTTAAGCTTAGAGGTTTTCATGCAGGTCCCCACATCTGTCCCCTAGAGTTCAGAGTGGGGAAGGAACCTTGACAGGGAGGGAAAGGGCCCAATCCTGAAGGCTTATATGGAGACTGCAAAAGACCTAGATATTTTAATCCCAGGACACATTTTGTTTCTTGTAAGCCACAAGAATCCCCCTCGTCACCCACCCAACTCTTGAAACCCAGTGTCACTCTTATTCTTCCATTTAAAGAAAACTGGATGGGGCTAATATCTAAGCCTGTAGACACCACTATTTAATTATGTCAAACCTTTCATCCACAGAGCTAAAAGCTTCTCATAAAAGTGGATAAGTGTTATCATCCCCAATGTACAGTGGGGAAACTGAGGCAGAGGGGAAGTCAGTGGCCTGATTTCAGTGGGGCTAAACACCAGCAGCTGTCAACCATTTCAATGTGAGCTGCAGCTGCCCAGAAGCTCAGAAAAAAACAGGCTGTAAGTGATCTGCCCAGAGTCATATGGGATGTCTGTGACAGACACAAGCATAGAACCCATGTCTCCTGACTGGCCATCTCCTGCCCTAGCCACAAGACTATCCTTTACCCTCAGTAATTGTTCCTGTTGCGGGCGCAGTTATAAACAACTCTAACTTTTCCAAGGGAGGACGTGCATCTGGCTGCTATAATTAGTTTATTGAAACTTCTAATAAGTCAAGCTTCCATATGCAAGCTTTTCCTTAAATCATTCTCCCTACTGCTTTATACAGTCAACAAGGAGGAGCTAGGGCAAGCTACAAGCCTGTTAATTGCGGAGGCATTTGAGGGTCATTAGCGTCAGTTACATCACTTTATACTGTCAGCCTCCAAAGAGAGCCCAGATTTCAAGTAGAGGAATATCTGCCCTGTCTGGGGCTATCTGTTCCAGGCTTCTGGCCTTCAAACAACTCCCCTCAATCGCTCCAAACTCACCATCAGATGCAAGCTCCCCATAGACCGGGACACACTCAACTCAAAGCAGCACGAGATCCTGCCAGAACAGATGCAAAACCTGCGGACATATCTCCACGGCTACAATGATCAATACCCCTCACAACACAACTTTCCAAATTCATGGTCCTACACATGCCTATCACAACATGTGGTGTACCTCATCCAGTCCATCAAATGCCCCAATAACAACTATGTGGGTGAAACTAGACAATCCCTACACTTTTGAATGATCTCTCACAGAAAAATGATAAACGACAAAAACACCCCGTCACCTGTGAGTGAACACTTTTCACAAAGCCATCACCCTACAGCTGACCTCTCAGTCCTCATCCTCAAAGGAAATCTGTACAACACCTTCCAAAGATAAGCCTGGGAGCTTAAATGCATAACTTTGCTAGATACTAAAAAACATGGACTCAACAGGAACACTGGTTTTATGGCTCATTATAACAATTTGTAACACACATCCCTGCCTGTTACCCTTAACTGCCCTCTTCAGACCCCTTATGTATAACAATCTAACCCTCAATTGCCCATTTCGTTTCCAGTGCCGTCCTATAACACCTGTTACCTCTTCTGCTTATCAATCTGCCCCCAATTTCAGTATTTAGCTCAGACTCTCCAGTTTCCTTCTGCAGACCTGAAAAAGTCGGTGTAGTTCGAAAGCTCCTACCTTCCACCAACAGAAATGAGTCTGATAAAAGATATTACCTCATCCACCTTGTCTAACTCTCTGAACACAGCCAAGATTTTCCAAATTAGCTACTGATGTTGGGTACCCAACCCGAGACACCATGAACTTGGCTTTCCATAAATGTTGAGCAATCACAGCTGGATATGAGTCAACAGTGTGCCCTTGTTGCCAAGAAGGCTAATGGCATTTTGGGCTGTATAAGTAGGGGCATTTCCAGCAGATCGAGGGATGTGATCATTCCTCTCTATTCAACATTGGTGAGGCCTCATCTGGAGTACTGTGTCCAGTTTTGGGCCCCACACTACAAGAAGGATGTGGAAAAATTGGAAAGAGTCCAGCAGAGGGCAACAAAAATGATTAGGGGACTACCCCAGCATCAGCCGGTGTGGCTGGCCCAGGGGCAGCCCGAACTGCTCAGGCGGCCACACCGGCCGCTGCAGAAGTCCCGGAATCTGATTTCTGTGACCTCAATGACAAACTCACAGCCTTAGCTATTATTGCTATGTATTATCATTAGGGATAGCTCTGTGGTTTGAGCACTGGCTTGCTAAACCCAGGGTTGTGAGTTCAATCCTTGAGGAGGCCACTTAGGAATCTGGGGCAAAATCAGTACTTAGTCCTGCTAGTGAAGGCAGGGGGCTGGACTTGATGACCTTTCAAGGTCCCTTCCAGTTCTAGGAGATAGGATATCTCCATTTATTTATTAGTAAGAAATTAAACAGTACATTTAAACAATGGTAAAAGTTTCCCACTTTAGGATAACTCCTAGATGAAAGGAGAGTGTGACGCTGCACTCTATATGATTTTATAAAAATATGCTAATGAGTAAATATAATGTAACTGGAATATGCTTCATGCAAAAGGTCTCTTGTAAGGTATCATTACAAAGCTTATAATCTACTGAGTGTGGTCATCCTATTTGTATAAATGTATCACTCTTGTATCTGAAACTAGAAATATGAAATATAACTCTGAGGGCCTATTGTAATTATGCAAGTGTGGGCCATTAATGGTTGTTTGGAATCTTGATGGCTCCCATTAACCAGGACAATTGACTGTGGATGGCTCTGTTTGCAGGCAAGCCTTCCTGCAAGTCAGGCTGGGAGGAATGAAGGCTTGAAGTCTTACAATGACATATGATCATGTCACCTGAACTGGAATCCATCTTTAACCCAGTGTCTTTCCATTGAGAAGGAGGGGGTGGGAACCCAGAGAGGGACAAAGGATTCCTGGCTTATGCAAAAGATATATAAATGGGTGGAACAGAACAAAGTGGAGAGCCATCATGAAGAAGCCCCTAGCTACCACCTGAGTTGGAACAAGAGCTGTACCAGGGGAAAGAATTGTGCCCAGGCCTGGAAGGTGTCCAGTCTGAGAAAAAACTTACTGAAGCATCTCTAAGGGTGAGATTATCTGTATTCAGTATGATTAGACATAGATTTGCGTGTTTTATTTTATTTTGCTTGGTGACTTTGTTCTGGCTGTTACTATTTGGAACCACTTAAATCCTACTTTCTGTATTTAATAAAATCACTTTTTACTTATTAATTAACTCAGAGTATGTGTGAATACCTAGGTGGGCAAACAGCTGTGCATCTCTCTCTATCAGTGTTATAGAGGGCGAACAATTTATGAGTTTACCCTGTATAAGCTTTATACAGGGTAAAACAGATTTATTTGGGTTTAGACCCCATTGGGAGTTGGGCATCTGAGTGTTAAAGACAAGAACACTTCTTTAGCTGCTTTCAGTTAAGTCTGCAGCTTTGGGGCAAGTAATTCAGACCTTGGGTCTTTGTTGGAGCAGACGGGCGCGTCTGGCTCAGCAAGACAGGGTGCTGGGGTCCCGAGCTGGCAGGGAAAGCCAGGGGCAGAAGTAGTCTTGGCACATCAGGTGGCAGCTCCGAAGGGGGGTTCTGTGATCCAACTCGTCACAGAGAGATGTTGCAATTTCAGCAGGCAAAAGCATGGAATTTCTCTTTTAATTACCAATGGAAACCACAGTCAGTTCAGTTAACACTATCTTAATAGCTTTCTACCCTTTGATGCCTTGATCACATCTTTTGAACACCACACTTGAAGCTTAACACTGCAGAGAGCACTTATTTTCATAATGAAAGGGAAATATTTTTCTCTGTCCATAATATTTAGTTATCCTGATAGGCTGCATTGACTGAGCTTTTTATGTTGTGTTTTCAAGTTAATGTTGATTTTAAAGGAGGCCTTAAGGTAACACATAGTGTATATCTCAAAGATAAATATTGTAATCAGTGTGTATTTGAGTGTGTGGATAGCACTCTTTGAACTGTTAGCAACCCGTTTCTAATTAAATAGATACAAAGACAAACACACAGACCTTTCTTTTCCTAAAGGCATGAAGAGGTACATTAATCTTTTTCCATTTTAATTTTAAATGAAAAATGTTCTAGCTCAAACACATATTAAATCTTTGTTTAGCGTGACAATGGATCCAGTGCTGTACAATACACAAAACCAAAGAAAGTCTCTGGTTTTAGATTTTAAAAGAGAGACATGGAGAAGAGACAGTGGAAAATCCAGAGGTGGGTTAAGTTTTTGAAAACTATTAATATCACAATGATGTTTTATGAGTGTCTCAACTATCTATAGAAAGTATAATGATATGGTCACTTGTAATAAATTATTCAGACTCTAGGAGTATGTTTATAATGTGATAAAAAGCATGTGGCAACAAGTCTCAGAGCATGGATCAGCTGATTCTGGCTCTGGGACTTGGGCTGCCAGGATATAAAATTGTAGTGTAGATGTTTGGGCTCAGGCTAGACCTGGGGCTCTGAGACAGAGCCCAAATGTCTACACTACAATTTCAGTCAGGTCTTTTATTGCAATGTAGACATATCCTAGAAGACTCTATGTGCTGTATAGAATTCCTGACCGAGTGCAGTCCCTGGCAAACAAAAGAGACAAAGCTGGAACTTAAGCTGTGTGGAAGGCTGTTGTCTGTTAAAGTAGAGGTTTTCTTTAATAAACACCTCCCATTTAAGAAAGACTTGGGCTACATTTACACTATAGCTGTGCTGCTGTAGCGCTTGTGAGGGAGACGCTCTAAGCCAACAGAGAGCTCTCTTGTTGGCTTAATCACTCCTGTCTCCACGAGAGGCAACGGGGGGGCTCAGCTGAGGAGCCAGGACGAGGGGGGAGTGGGGGACTCGGCTCCTTACCTGGCCTGCAGAGGCCGGCGCGACATGCTGGCGCGGGGCGGGGACGCTACCCCCCTACAGGGGCGAGGAGCCGGCCGGGGTCCCCCCCACAAGCCGATAAACTTTACATGGCCACTGGTGTGGCCCCAAGCCGCTCTCCCCCGCCGCTGCCGGGGTCCGGAGCCCTGCCGTCTACCTCCTGGGGGAGCAGCCCCCTTGCCAGCCCCCCTGCCTGCCCGGTGCCCCTACTCACCAGCTCCAGGAACTGGAAGCCGGCCACCACCCCCTCCGTCCCAGGCTTGTGCTGCCATTACAGCAGCAAGCCTAGGAGAGAGGAGGAATGCCACATGCATGGGGAAGAGGCGGGGCCAGGGTGGGGATTTGGGGAGGAAGCCAATGGGGAAAGGAGGGGCGGAGTCGGGGGGGGGGGAGATCCCTTCTGGGAGGGCAAAATTGCTTGTTTGTCCAGTGTCCTGACCGCACATCGGTCGGGACACGGGACAAACAAGCAAATATCGGGACAGTCCCGATAAAATCGGGACGTCTGGTCACCCTAACCTGAAATCTTCTCCCTACTTACAATCAATCCCCCAAACTGGGTCTTGATTTTACAGTTTGCACTTTCCTCTTTCCAAATGGAAAGAAATGACATTTTCTCTAGTCTGTGTTACAAAAATTAGCAATGAGGGAATGACTTCAGGATGAAGGTTTGTATTTCCTCACTCAGTGCCCATTTCCTCACTCTTTTCACTTTAAATCAGATGGCAATTTGCATGTGTGAGATTTTTACTCTGAACACTGCAGACCTTAGGTGAGTTTATTGAAACGGGGAATGAAGTTGTGACGAAACAATTTCCTATATGCACAAGCCCTTTGAACATAATGAGTGCCATATGGACGCCCATGAGTAGAAGACATGATCAATAAAGCTCATAATCACACTGGTAGAAACTTTGAGTGCGCCCCCCACCCCATAACAGTATCCACTGACCAGTAACCATGGGCAAACCCTTACAGCACCTATTGTACAGAGTCCCAATGCTTTGTTTTAAAGAGCTACGGGTAATGTTGGACACACTTCAGCATCAGCTTTCAGTGAACAACAGTAACAAGTATCTGCTCCTTCAGTTATATTCATTTACTGACACCACAACCAGGTTTCTGACATCACTGTAGTTCCCGTGGCAAAAAACTGACATCACAAATGTAATATGGCTGGGCTAAAAGAATCTCTCTGGAGGAGCAGGCTAATTAGATAGGAGAAAGTTTTCATGGAGACACATACCTTAGCAAAGATCATTTTGAGGGGAATTTAGAAAATCTATGAGCTTAATTAAGGGTTAGGTAAAACAACAATAAACTGGCTAGTGTGTGTCTGCACCACTGTCCTCTATTGGCTGGAATCAGAACTGCCCTATTGTGTGCATGTCTTAGGCCCTTGACTCCTAAGAGCTGAGAAATTCTCCAGCAGCTCATCGCAAAGAGGCGTTTTGTGTCTGGAACAGAGCATCAGAGTTCTGTCCCCCTGCCACAATGAAGTTCCAAGTGCCTGTGACATTCATTCATATACAGTCACGGATTTGGTAGAGTAGGTTTAAATTGCTGTGTGTGAGAGAACCTCTGGGGATTTCTTGGCCCATGGTTCTGGGTCTTAATGGGAAGCAATACTGTTGTATAGACAGGTAGCACTGATGTGGCTAATGGTGGTTCTGAGCCTGAAGTTAATTCTGCGAAAGGCACAGTCAGTATTTTATATAGAAGACCGTACAACCATGATATTTATGTGCCCAACAACCATTAGGCAATGGATATACCCACAGAGGACTAGACTCTCAGGCGGTGTCTACACAACAAGTGCTACAGCTCCACAGTTGCAACACTGCAGCTACGCTGCTGTAGCACTGTAATGCAGATGCTTCCTACATCGACGGAA
The DNA here is from genome assembly GCF_013100865.1 of Trachemys scripta elegans. Taxonomy (NCBI): domain Eukaryota; kingdom Metazoa; phylum Chordata; order Testudines; family Emydidae; genus Trachemys; species Trachemys scripta. The sequence continues at coordinate 121,546,977 of NC_048304.1, read as the reverse complement.
GGGTTTTTTCCCATCCTTTTCCAAAAGGCAGTAATTAGATCGACAGAAGAATTCTTCCATCAACCTAGCTGCGTCTACAGTGGGGGTAGGTCGACCTCACTATGGCAAATGCTCAGGGTGTGAAATTTTTCACAGCCCTGAGCAATGCACCTAGGCCGATCTAATTTTAGAACATAAAAATGGCCATACTGGGTCAGACCAAAGGTCCATCCAGCCCAGTATCCTGTCTACCGACAGTGGCCAATGCCAGGTGCCCCAGAGGGAGTGAACCTAACAGGCAATGATCAAGTGATCTCTCTCCTGCCATCCATCTCCACCCTCTGACAAACAGAGGCTAGGGACACCATTCCTTACCCATCCTGGCTAATAGCCATTAATGGAATTAACCTCCATGAATTTATCCAGTTCTCTTTTAAACCCTGTTATAGTCCTAGCCTTCACAACCTCCTCAGGCAAGGAGTTCCACAGATTGACTGTACGCTGTGTGAAGAAGAACTTCCTTTTATTTGTTTTAAACCTGCTGCCCATTAATTTCATTTGGTGGCCCCTAGTTCTTATATTATGGGAACAAGTAAATAACGTTTCCTTATTCACTTTCTCCACATCACTCATGATTTTATATATCTGTAGCATATCCCCCCTTAGTCTCCTCTTTTCCAAGCTGAAAAGTCCAAGCCTCTTTAATCTCTCCTCATATGGGACCCGTTCCAAACCGCTAATCATTTTAGTTGCTCTTCTCTGAACCTTTTCTAATGCCAGTATATCATTTTTGAGATGAGGAGACCACATCTGTACGCAGTATTCAAGATGTGGGCGTACCATGGATTTATATAAGGGCAATAAGATTCTCCGTCTTATTCTCTATCCCCTTTTTAATGATTCCTAACAGCCTGTTTGCTCTTTTGACTGCCGCTGCACCCTGCGTGGACGTCTTCAGAGAACTATCCACGATGACTCCAAGATCTTTTTCCTGATTAGTTGTAGCTAAATTAGCCCCCACCATATTGTATGTATAGTTGGGGTTGTTTTTTCCAATGTGCATTACTTTACATTTATCCACATTAAATTTCACTTGCCATTTTGTTGCCCAATCACTTAGTTTTGTAAGATCTTTTTGAAGTTTTTTGCAGTCTGCTTTGGTCATAACTATCTTGAGCAGTTTAGTATCATCTGCAAACTTTGCCACCTCACTTTTTACCCTTTTCTCCAGATCATTTATGAATAAGTTGAATAGGATTGGTCCTAGGACTGACCCTTGAGGAACACCACTAGTTACCCCTCTCCATTCTGAAAATTTACCATTTATTCCTACCCTTTGTTCCCTGTCTTTTAACCAGTTCTCAATCCATGAAAGGATCTTCCCTCTTATCCCATGACAACTTAATTTACGTAAGAGCCTTTGGTGAGGGACCTTGTCAAAGGCTTTCTGGAAATCTAAGTACACTATGTACATTTTAGGCGTAGACCAGGCCTCAGTCTTCTCTCTTTCCTTTTGGATTTAATTTATTTTTTTTTTAATCCTATTTTTCTTTCTCCTCCTCCCTCTTTCATTGCATTCCTTCTTCCCTCCATCTATTTGCCCCACTGTGGATCGACCTCAGAGAGATACCACTTCTGGGGAAAGTGTTCACCTGCCCTCCTAAAAACTGCTGTTGCTATAACTAAGAACATTGGCCGAGTTCCACCGCAGGGGTGACCGCACTGCACTGAGGTGGGGAGGATGGTGAGTGATCCCTCCATATTTCATTGTGCAAACGGGCTACTCCTTCTGGAGGAAAGATGCCATATAAAGACGATATGGTATAAGACCAGGCAGCAGCCCAGTTTAATGCAGTCACCCCCACCATGCCCCAGCATGCCCTACTTGGATTGCCACTCCAAGCACAGTGGGGAAAACAGAATCTGCTACTCCACCTGCTTTTTCACTTATGAGCAGGTAGGCTGGAAGTAGGTAGAGAGGGCTAGGGAATAGCTCCAGCCCCCAATGCACCAGCCAGCAGTGCTGGCAGAGCACAGGAGGAAGTTGTGACGCACTCCATATGTTTTATGGAAATATGCTAATGAATGTGAGTATAATGTAACTGGAATATGCTTCATGCAAAAGGTCTCTTGTAAGGTATCATTACAAAGTTTATAATCTACTGAGTGTGCTCATCCTATTTGTATGTATGTATCATTCTTGTATCTAAAACTAGAAATATGAAGTATAACTCTGAGGTCCTATTGTAATATGCAACATGTGGGACATTAATGGTGGTTTAGAATCTTGATGGCTCCCACTGACTGGAACAACTGGTTGTAAATGGCTCTGTTTACTTGCAAGCCTTCCTGCATTCGTGAGAGTCACCTGGTACTGGAATCCATCTTAAACCTGGTGCTTTTCCATTCAGAAGGAGGGATGGGGACCCAGAGAGACAAAAGATTCTCACCTTGTGCCAAAGCTATAAAAGGGGGTGGAACAGAACAAAGGGGGCTGCCAGTCATGAGAAATCCCCTAGTTATCACCTGAGCTGGAACTAACAAGGACTGTACCGGGGAAAGGACTGGGCCCAGACTAGGAAGAAATCTCGTCTGTGAAAGAAGCTTATTGGAACATCTATAAGGGTGAGATTTACGTTTATTTAGTTTCTTAATGTATTAGTCTTAGACTTGTGTGTTTTGTTTTATTTTGCTTGGTAACTTACTGTGTTCTGACTGTTCTTACTTGGACCCACTTAAATCCTACTTTTTATACTTAATAAAATCACTTTTGTTTATTAATTAACCCAGAGTAAGAGATTAATACCTGGAGGAGCAAACAGCTGTGCATATCTCTCTATCAGTGCTATAGAGGGTGAACAATTTATGAGTTTACTCTGTATAAGCTTTATACAGAGTAAAACAGATTTATTTGGAGTTTGGATCCCACTGGGAGCTGGGCGACTGGGAACTGGAGACCGGAGTACTTACTGAGCTGTTTTCAGTTAAGTCTGCAGCTTTGGGGGCATGGTTCAGACCCTGGGTCTGTGTTGCAGCAAGCTAAAGTGTCTGGCTCAACAAGACAGGGTTCTGGAGTCCCAAGCTGGCAAAGAAAACGGGCTCAGAGGTAGTTTCAACACATCAGGTGACAGTCCCAAGGGGGTCTCTGTGACCAAACCCATCACAGAGGAAGTATTCCCCATATTGTAAAGAGGTGGTGCAAAATATTCCTCTCCTGCAGAGGATGAGCATGAAGGGAAGGAATCGTGACTGTCATATTGCTAGTGAAAATTAGTGGCTGCATTCCACCCCAGAGGTAGCTGCACTGCAGGGAGAAGTCAAGCAATTCCCAAATCACAGTTTCTTGCCATGGCTCCCCTGAAGTTAGTCCAGCTGTGTGCCCCCTCTTTCACAAGGCACTGAGTGAAGGATCTATCCAGCCCTTAGTTATTACATAGGAATGGGTCCTTCCCAAACAGCAGATCCAAACAACCCCCCAAGTTTGAGGGGGGAAAACAAAAATCTAGCTCTAGATCTGAATCCTGTGGCCTGGACCAGCCAGCTAGGCATCCCATCACAGCATCAATGTGCTGCTCTCTACAGCACAAAACTGACTGACTGACTGGGGAGGGTCTTTACTCTCCCTCGGGGATGCCTCAGCTGAACTGCGGAGGGAATTCTGGGGGTTTAGACCCAGCATACGCGGTGGTCATGCCCTCTAAAAGAACAGCAGAAACAAACCTTGGGCACCCCACAAAGCTCTATAAAAACAACTTTGTTTTAGTTACTCTCCCAGCATTTCACTCTGGTAACACTCCCCAAACAGGAAACATTTGCCAGGATAGCAGTGTCACTTTTATCACCATCACTCTGAGCTGGCTCTAGCAATCTAAACATTAGGATGGATTCTGGAACTTATTAAAAACTCTCATTAAAAAGAAAACTACATTTTTAGCAACTAGAAGATAAGATACACAAATAGAAAAGATGGGGGGAGGTTAGAGTATTCTTCGGAATATTAACATCTTTTTAAATGAAGCAGAAAATAAATAAAGGCACTCTTGGTTAATAAGAATAGTATATATAGGTTATCTGCCTTTTCTCCTACCCGCGGGAGTACAGTAATTCCTCACTTCATGCTGGCCTGGTTAAAGTTGTTTCATTGTTATGTCGTTGATCTATTAGAGGACATACTCATTTAAAGTTGCACAATGTTTGCTTATAACGTTGTTTGGACGTGGGGGCTTGGAACCAAGGTGGGCTGGCAGCCCCCCCATCAACTCCCCTCCACACACAGCTCAGCGCCTCCCGCCTTCTGGCAGCCCCCAGGATCAGCAACTCGCCGCTCCCTCCTCGCGCCTCCCACCTGCAGCAATCAGCTGTTTTGCAGTGTTCAGGAGGTTCTGGGAGAGGGCAGGAGTGAGGACGCGGCACGCTTGGGGGGAAGGGGTGGAGCAGGGGCGCGAAGAAGCAGGGCTGGGTGGAGCGGGGGCGGGCTTGGGCAGAGTTGGGGGTTGAGCGCCCCCCAGCACTTTGGAAAGAAGAGCAAGAGGAGCAGCTGGACGATCCATCCTCTTTCACCCTGACTCCACCACCTCAACCCAGCTTCACAATCATCATTCCTGAGTAGAGAGAATGAGGGGAGATTTGATAGCTGCTTTCAACTATCTGAAAGGGGGCTCCAAAGGGGATGGATCTAGACTGTTCTCAGTGGTACCAGATGACAGAACAAGGGCTAACGGTCTCAAGTTGCAGTGGGGGAGGTCTAGGTTGGATATTAGGAAATGTTTTTTCACTAGAAGGGTGGTGAAGTACTGGAACGGGTTACCTAGGGAGGTGGTGGAATCTCCTTCCTTAGAGGTTTTTAAGGTCAGGCTTGACAAAGCCCTGGCTAGGATCATCTAGCTGGGGGTTGGTCCTGCTTTGAGAAAGGGGTTGGACTAGATACCTCCTGAGGTCCCTTCCAACCCTGATAGTCTATGATTCTATGAGTACAGTATTACATTGTTTGTTTAAAACTTATACTGTATATGTATATAATGTCTTTTGTCTGGTGAAAAAAAATTTCCTTGGAACCTAACCCCTCCCCCCTATTTACATTAATTCTTATGGGGAATTGGATTTGCTTAACATCGCTTCACTTAAAGTTGAAATTTTTCAGGAACATGACTACAACATTAAACAAGAAGTTACTGTAACAACAAATAATAAAATACCAGCTGTTTGAAATACAGAACCACATTCAATCTAATGAGGAGTTGCAGTTCAACTGAGGGATGAAATGGAGTTAGTAAATGTAATAACACCCCTTAGCACATTTTTCTTCTCTAGATTTCAAAGCAATTTAAGGGTATGTCTCATTAGTTCCCTTTTTACACGGAGAATAAACGAAGGTCCCAAAAGGTTAAGTGACTTGCCTAAGGTCACACAGGGAGGCGAGGGCAGCTGGGAACAGAACCCAGGTCTCTGGACTCCCCAGCTCAATCACTATGGGGTGGGAGGAAAAGCTTTAAATGTGTTTTATTTTGTTTTTACATTGGGAAGGGAATAAATTAGGTTGATTTCAAGGTGGGAGCAAATACCATTCCCTGGGGCCCAGCACAGCAAATGACCGTGGCAACAGTCAGTGTTTATTTTGCGGGGAGATTGAAGTAGAATATTTTGTCTGGAGCAGGAATTATTGTGACAGGTCATTATTCAGACATTAGGAACCTCAGTCCTTCTGTCCACAGGACCCCAATGGAAATTTTGCATGCAAAAGAACTGCAGGACATGGAGAAGAGTTTGTATTTTTCTCACCTGTACCTTTAAGATGCACAAGAAAGGCTGGTTAGTCAAAAACATCTTCAAAGAGTGCAAAGAAAATATTTTCTGTGATTAATTCTCTTAGTTTTATGCACCCTGTGCTTTTGTATAGGCCTTTTAAGTGTTACAACAAAGTAAGTTTTATGGACGGAGTTAGACTGGTTAACTTTGGCCTTCATTTTTCTAAAATAAATGACAGCTGGTGACAATCACCTCAACCCCTGCCACTAACCCTCATCTGCCAATGACTGTAAGGAGATACAACGGGATCTCACAAAACTGGGTGACTGGGCAACACAATGACAGTTGAACTTGAACATTGATAAGCGTAAAGTAACGTACATTGGAAAAAATAATCCCAACTGTACATATATGATGATGGGTTCTAAATTGACTGTCATTATTTACCACCCAAAACAGAGATTTTGGAGTCACCATGGATAGTAAGCAGCAGCAATCAAAAAGGCCAACAGTGTGTTAGGAACTATTAGGAAACGGATAAAAAAATCAGATGGAAAATATCATAATGCCACTATATAAATCCATGGTGCGCCCACACCTTGAATACTGTGTGCAGTTCTGGTCACCCTATCTCAAAGAGGATATAGTGGAATTGGAAAAGGTTCAGAGAAGGGCAACAAAGATGATCAAGGCAGGGTATGGAATAGCTTCCGTATGAGGAGAGACTAAAAAGACTATGGCTATTCATCTTAGAAAAGAGGTGACTAAAGATGAATATGATAAAAGTTCTATAAAAACATGAATGGTGTGGAGAAAGTGAATAGTAAAGTGTTATTTACCCTTTTACACAATACAAAAACCAGGAGTCACCCAATGACATTACTAGGAAGCAGGTTAATACAAACAAGAGGAAGTACTTTTTCACACAATGCAAAACTAACCTGTGAAATTCGTTGCCATGGGATGTTGTGATGTCCAAAAGTATAACTGGGTAAGTTTATGAAATATAGGTCCATCAATGGCTATTAGACAAAATGGTCAGGGACACAAGCCCGTGCTAAGGGCGATCTTATATAAACCAGAGTACCAGAAGTCGGGAGTAAAAGACAGGAGTGGATCACTCCCAAATTCCCCTGTTCAGTACACTCTCCCTTAAGCGCTGGTACAGGCCACTGTTGGAGAGAAGATACTGGGCGAGATGGACCATGGTCTGACCCAATGTGGCAGCTCTTCTGTTCTAACACTGCCTCAGAAACCAGGCCCAATATCTTGAGTGTGCTACCATAAATTTTGTCTTACCCTACAGCGTAATGGTTTGTTTCCTTGCCTTCATAGCTGTGGCATCACCAGGGTGGTTTGAACTGGGAGCCAGAGGTAACTGATGTGCTTATAAGTGCATCAGTTTGTCTTGGCTAAGTCTATTTTTAGGAACCTTAAAAGTGTCTGGTTTCCAGACAGTGGGTGCCCAGCACTTTCTGCAAATTCATGCCCCTTTAAGGTGTCTTAAACTAGACATCCAAAAATCCCTAACCATTTTTGAAAATCTTGGCCCCTTATTTCCTAGCTTTGCCATCAACTTGCTTGTGAAACCTTGGGCAAGTCATTTCATCTCTCCGTGCCTCAGTTTTCTCATCTGTAAAATGGGGAAGTGATCCCCTCCCCTGCTTCACAGGGGTGTTCTGGGGCTTACTCATGTTCGCAAGGCACTTTGCGAGAGTAGCCGAGGGGTTTTTAAAAGTGCAAAATATTGCTGCACGCTTCATAGTGCTATAAAAATGTAACCAAAAGTATTATCCTCATTTTTTAACATTTCAGCATGCTCTTCTTTTGTATCGAACACCAAGGTAGACGTAAGTGCCTGCTGTCTTCTGTCCGAACTGAATTCCTTATAAAAAGGAGCTGCTTTCCCAGTGTTATTCACCAAACATGCACACTTCTCACAGCGGGCATGTCAGGCTGCCCTGGGAGCCAGACCCATCACATGTGGTGGCACTTCAATTTCCTTGGATGCCTCATGCTCCAAACACACTGAGGATCCTAACGACAGTTACTGTGGCTCATCTCTCTGGTGCTTTCGCATGATGCGCATGTGTCCGCATACCTGTGAGACTGCTCTAATGCTCGTAGAGGAGCTCTACAAACGAGAGGCACAATGTAAGTGCAAATTATTGTTATTATTAGAATACGTATGCAAGTCCAGAGCTCAGGACACTACCAAATCTAGCATCGAAATCAGATTAAATGACCTCACTTTATTAAAAACATATGAGTGGTAAGTTATTATCTCATTTTACTCTGTTAACTATTAGCTGCTGCCATATAACATTCTGTTAGCACTTGTCTAACATAGGTATGTGAAATGCATAAATGCTTTGAATCTCTCTCTCACACACACACGAACACTTTGCCAAACATCTACAAGCCTTGCCCTCAATTCAAGATGCATGACGCAGCCTGTGAGAACTAAAAGGGATACCAGATGACAGCTGTTTAGATTGTCAGCGTCAGAAGAGGTCTTTTGGAGTGGAGGCTGGACACGTGTTTCCTTAAGCCATCAGCACAGTATCCTCCTTGAAGGAGACACTGACAATCTCAACCAGCCAGGGACTCAGTATGGCCATCAATTTCAATAGGAGCAGGAGTAGGCCTTGGGTTTCCATGACCTCACAGCATGGTTTGGCATCGTGGGGGACTGAAATCCTGAGGTTTGTCACAGACCCCTTAAGAAGCAACTGCCAAAAACAATTAAAAAAGAGAAAACAGTTAAATTAAAAGGAAAGTGACTTTAAAAGAGAGCGCTTTTGAAACTCCAAAGCACCAGGTTGGGGCCATTAGCTACACAAACTGGCCAACGAAGAAGCTGGTTTGTATCACCACGGTTATCTCTCCTGATTTGCAAGTGACGTGGTGAGCTGAGATTCAGCCTTTATGTGCCCGCCAGCATTCAGGGCTCCAAATTACACTGGCTCCCTTTCCCTCTGCTCCAGACTCTGGAAAACTCTTGTTATCTTTGGCCTTTGTCCCCCTAAAAACTTTTTCAAAGACCCAATCTGGAAATACTTATTGTTATTGCATCCGAAACAAAAACCCAGGCTGCCTCCCTCCCCAGCTCTGCTACCTCCCCTTTCACAGAACCAGGGTGAGCTTACAGTGCATTACCTCCCATTGGTGCAGATTTGCTGAAGTAAAGTGCTCTATAAACTCTGCAGAATGTCTGTACCGGTGGCTGATGGCTCTCTTTTAAGCTACCGTGCCTGTTCCCTACCAAAAAGCCAACCAACGAGTGGGTTATCTGTATGTTTAGAATATTAAATAGACACCATCTGCTTAAGTAACTGAATAAGATTAGAGACTCATTAAATGTAATGTGGGAACCTCACAAGATCTATTTTCTCCTCTACCCTTTTGCAAGCCTGTAGCATCATTCAAGGCTTCAAGCCTAGCTTCTGTGAGACAACCCTAAAGGAGTATTGTTATAATGGAGGAATTCACTCATCTCTTCTTTGCAATAAATGTCTACCCATCCCTAGGCACCAAGTGTTTTCAAAGGGCTGATGCCAGGGATAGTCAGGAGTCACGCCAGGCTAAAGCATCCCATGCTTATGTTGAGTGGTACCTTACTTGGCAAATAGTCCTGCTGCACTCATCCGAGTAAGGGTGGCTCAATCTGGCTCCTTGTGACCTTGAGCAAATTTGAATTATTCTGTGCCTATATCCCCCTCTTTAAAATGGGCATATGGTAATGCCTATTATACACTGGCTTAGCTAAAAGCTGGGATCCAACAGGATGACTGCCTCTTCACAGGAGTTGGTCCAGTAAAAGATATTACCTCATTCACTTTGTCTCTTCAATCCATGTAATAATATCCCAGCTGAGGCATGTATTAGCATTCTGAAGCCCCTTCTCCACCCAGATTGCTACACAAACCTACTTACTATTTTATACACACACACAGGCAGTGTTGCCAACTCTAGTGACATATCACGAGTCTCCAGATGTTTGGTGTTTTACTTAAAGCCCCAGCTTCTGGAGTCAGGTGATCATAGGAGAATCTCCACTTTCATTTTTAAAAATGAAGTAAGTTTCTAGCCCTCATGTTTGTGGAGAAAAAGCTTGAAAACGTGACCCGAGTGCATCCTAAAGGCTCAGAAACCAGTAGGCAGATATATAATTTTAAAAACTCTCAATTTTTAAAATAAGTTCATAGCTTTTTGGAACCTGGCTCATAATTTTTGAGCACTTGGGGCTGGCAATACTGAACGTGCATCAATTAATCTGTGATACTTTTGCTAGTTTGTGATGGGTGTATAGCCTTAAAAAATAAAAATCCAAGTGATGGATGTTAAAATATTTTGGTTGTATTGCAGCCATCATTATTATTAATTTTCTGAATTGCAGTAGCACCAATCAATAGGTGCCCTGGCCAGATCGGGACCCTATTGTGGAAGGTGCTGTACAAACACATTTCCTCGCCCCAAGGAATTTACAATCTGTAAGATAAGAGATGACAAGTGGGAGCACAAGGGAACTGAGACAATTATGAACAATGTGATAAGCAGTGGTCAGAGCACAGGCTGTGAATCCACTCTCACTCTCTTCCTTACCCCCTACCCACAACCCCAGTCCTATGATGAAATGACTTCCAGGGAGGCTCAAACCTTAACAAGCTCCTTCCACCTGCCCTAGCCCATCCAGTTATTTTATGCAGGCTCCCTACCAGCAGATATTTTGCTAGACGCTCTTATTTACCCACCTTATAAAGAGGAGCTGAGGCTTAAAAGTGTTTGGGATCCGTGGATGAAAGGCACCAGATAAGTTCAAAGCATGCACATGTATTATTAGTAATACCAGCCGCTAGACCTGTACAAAAATAAATTGCCACTTGACCCGCGGCTGGGAAGCAGAAGTTCTCCAGCTGCCAAGACCTAGATGTATGACATTGGCCTGTAAATGTGCGATAGTGTCCCAAAGCGAGAGGTACTATGCAGCAGAGGTGGGAGCTGGAAGTGATTATGTGAGGTTCACTTCCTTAACGTGTTTAATGTTTCTTCTAACCTTAGCTGTTCATGACTCTACAACTCTAATATTAGCAACCTGCAGTGGGTTTAGGGGGTTTGGTTGGCGTGATACAGTTGAGGAATATGCTGGGAAGGCACCAATTTCATCTCACTCCATATAGCACCCGATTATGCCATAATTCCTGCCCTGTGGCCAAGAGCTTGACTCTTGCTTCTCCATTAGCCTCTTATGCCTAGGAGGGAGGAATACTGGATCTGCACACAAATTGGGGTCCCTCCTTCACCACACCCAGCTGGCAGGAGTCTTCCTGCCTCCAGGCTACCTGGCTAAATTAAGAGATAATTTTGGACAGAGCTCAAAGTCAACAGAAATGGATCACAACATTCTGGCTCCAGGAGACACTATAATCTAAGGCCATGTCTACACTACCACTTATGATGGCAAAACGTATGTCACTCGGAGGTGTGAAAAAAACAACAACTCTGAACAACAGAAGTTTCGCCAGCGTAAGTGGCAGTATACACAGCGTTATGATGGCGGGAGACGCTCTCCTGCTGGCAGAGAGCAGCTACACAGGCGATCTTGCATAGGTACAGTTGTGCCACTGTAAGCTCGCTAGTGTAGACATGGCCTGAGTGTCGTTTTGTTTTGTTTTTTAAATGATCCATTCCTGGACATTAAGATTGCAATTAAAACCTTTGCAATGCAACCTGATGCAGTGGTGCCTTCTTAGGTTTACAGACAGCCTAAAACAATAGTTCTAAGAAAGGTCTGAAGGACCCAACTCCAGTTTCTGTGTTAACTCTGAAACCTGTTATATTAATTGTTAATTTGGCTACTGATCTTTTCAACAGAAACATCCACCGAATGTGCTTCTGTGTGGCATGATATTAACAGAAGCTAGAGAAGGGGAAAAACCTATTAGACTACTTGATCCATCCACTGGGGTCACTGAAAGATTGTTCCCTATAATCTGTTTTCCAGAGCTTTGTCCAGTATTGATTTAGATGTCACAAGCAATTTAATTTCTACTCTCTCTTTTGGGAGACAATTCCACAGCCTAATACATCCCCAGAAAAGACTAAGGTTTCAAGTGAAGAAGCTGCCACAGCAGGAGATACAAAATAGAAATATCTTGGCATTTTTTTTGAGACATGAACCTGGGCTTCAAAATTGGGCTATAAATCCCACCTACATGAAGGAACGTTTGGATTTGAGGCTTTGTTTTGCTACATTTAGAGTTGGAGGGCGGGTGCAATGTTTGGGTATGGATCTAAACCTCCACAAAGCTTGGGCATTTTCTACTCTAAGGTTTTAGTTCCGGCCCATTTCTCTCTCTTTTTATTTAAGAAGAAAATTTCTAATAGCAACAAGTTATTAGCACACAAAGTTTTCAAACCCAGGTGCCTAGAATTAGGCACCTGAATAACAGTGGCCTGAATTTAGAAGTGCTGAGCATCCACAAATCCCACTCAAGTCAATGGGAGCTGCAGCTCTGAGAATCAGAGCACTTTTGCCTGGGGATTCAGGACCCTATCTTTACACACTGACAACATTGGCCATGGTTTCTAGAACCTCTTCAAAGTTTTCCCATGAGGCTGCACTGGGCTTTTGACCAGCACTTTGCGCAAGACACAGACCACATTGAGAAGAAAAAGCCTGGGAATTCAGATAATGGCCTGCAATGAATGGGCATTCACTGACTCCAGCGCTGCTGACTTGGCTGGAAAGCCTGGCTTCTGGTAAAACCATGACGTGCTACTAAGTTTACTAGGAGGGAAATCCAAAGAGTTGGAAACGGGCCTGTGAAAAAAGTGACTTCACAGCTTTCTGACAGGCCAACAAATTAAAGACTATTGTCACTGGGGCAGGGCCAGGCTCTCCTGGAGTCCATCCAGGAGTTTGAGGTCACTGAGAGACTCACGAGTACGTCAGCTAGAGTACATTGCCATGTCATCTTGGTCACCCTGCGTTCACCCTGCGGGACCTTTTGTTTAACCCTTTGCTACCCAGCTGTGTAATAGGAATCTGGCGCAATTCTGCAGCAGTTTCCCATTTACTTAGAAATACGCCTGCGGTGAAGAGAAACTGGACAGGCCAGGATATTTGGGGTGCATTACAGAATTTTTCCATCTTTGGGTTACCTGTTCTAGGCTAGCTCCCTGTCAACAATGACCAACAACCATTGCTGTCTAAGGCGATTTGGTATCTTGTATGAACGGAGCTGATGGGTCTTCACCCAGTTCCTAGAGAACAGGTGAAAATCCACCAACATAGCTGTCACTAACTGGCTGTGCTTGGTTAGCAACCTCAGCCAAGGTCTGAATGGGTAACATCTCCTTCCCCCCCTTGGTTTGTACACTGGCTGTTTGGGACAGAGTGTCTCTCTTTGTACCTGTCTAAAATGCAGATGACTACAGTCGCTGACATGGAGTTGTCCGTGGCAGAGTCCACGCACTGAAATGGAAGTTCCAGACCAATATGCCATTAAGCAGCATCAGGGCTAGCAAACAACTGCTGCAATACAAATAACAAACCATTCTCCTTCTTGGGGTGGTTTCTCAGGGACAGACACACACATATGCACAAGACAGGGTGCAGGTGGGTACAGAGAGAACTCCACACTCTAGTGGTTTCTATCCAGCACTAAATTCACTCTAAATTTAGTGTAGATGGTAAAGAGTGGAATATTAATATGTATCTTCACAAATCAAGCATTTAAATGCTGAAATTAAAGTCCCCTCCATACATCTCAGAAATGAGTTGAAAGTCAACTATCCAAAACTATCCACAGTGTATTACATTTGTACTACCAAGTAGGCAGAATCTAAAGAAAAATTAAACAAAGTATTTTCTATAGCAATGATGGTTTGAGGATCACCTCAAGTATCCAAAATGAAGACATTCTGGAGTTTCAGTACCTCAAACTGCTTTGGAAATAGCAAGATTTCCTCCACAGTAAAATAACTCGTCTTCACATAGGGAAAACATAGTGTGTTGTCCTTATACTATGACTTTTCCCCCCACAGCATTAGGGAGAAATCACTAGTGCGTCTGCCACATCATTTTAAGGAGTAGAACTGGAACTCAGGAGACCTAGATTCTATTCCTGGCTCTGCCACTGGTCTGCTGAGTGAACTTCTGAAAATCACTTCACCACTTAATGCCTCAGTTTTCCCATCTGTAAAATGGGGATAATGATACTGATTTCCTTTGTAAAGCACTTGGAGATCTACTGATGAAGAGTGCTATAGAAAAGTTAGGTATCATTATTATTAAAGGGTCTATTATTTGTTTTTTAATCCAACTCATACAAAGAAATTGAATATAGGCCAACACTCCTGACAAAAACCCATCAGCCTGCTGAGCCTACACATGAACTACTGGTGGTACAATACCTTGATTACAGACAGAGTTTTATTCAAAGATGCCATGAGTCGGGAACATGTTTTAATCAGAATATAAAGCACATATTGACTCCTACCAAAGTCATACAGCTTTGCGGATGCTCCACACCTCTCAAAATCAGGCTGTCACAGGGTAGCTGGTCCTATGGATAGACAGAGCCCAGCTCCCCTGGACTGATGTGAAAGAAATCTGATGAGGTTCAACAAGGACAAGTACGGAGTCCTGCACTTAGGACGAAAGAATCCCATGCACTGCTACAGGCTGGGGACCGACTGGCTAAGCGGCAGTTCTGGAGAAAAGGTCATGGGGATTACAGTGGACGAGAAGCTGGATGTGAGTCAACAGTGTGCCCTTGTTGCCAAGAAGGCTAATGGCATATTGGGCTGCATTAGTAGGAGCACTGCCAGCAGATCAAGGGAAGCGATTATTCCCCTCTATTCAGCACTGGCGAGGACACATCTGGAGTATTGCATCCAGTTTTGGGCCCCCCACTACAGAAAGGATGTGGACAAATTGGAAAGAGTCCAACGGAGGGCAACAAAAATGGTTAGGGGGCTAAGGCACATGACTTACAAGGAGAGGCTGAGGAAACTGGGCTTATTTAGTCTTCAGAAGAGAAGAGTGAGGTGGGATTTGATAGCAGCCTTCAACTACCTGAAGGGGGGTTCCAAAGAGGATGGAGCTCGGCTGTTCTCAGTGGTGGCAGATGACAGAACAAGGAGCAATGGTCTCAAGTTGCAGTGGGGGGGGGGTCTAGGTTGGATATTAGGAAACACTATTTCACTAGGAGGGTGGTGAAGCACTGGAATGGGTTACCTAGGGAGGTGGTGGAATCTCCATCCTGAGAGGTTTTTAAGGCCCATCTTGACAAAGCCCTGGCTGGGATGATTTAGTTGGGGTTGGTCCTGCTTTGAGCAGGGGGTTGGACTAGATGACCTCCTGAGGTCTCTTCCAACCCTAATCTTCTATGATTCTATGACTGGAGCAGTTGAGCCCAATCCAGCTAAATAAAGAGGGCTGGGCTACATCTAGGCCTGTAAAGGGTTACTAGTAGGCAGCTGGGAAGAAAGGACTGAAGCAGGCTGAGCCCTGGTCAGCAGAGGCCACACTGGAGTGGAGCTAACCCCTCTGGTGAGTCCCTGGAGCAAGGAGTCCCAGGGCTGAAGGATGTAACCCTACAGCTCCAAGAGGGGAGCAGAGCTGGAGGAGACAGGAAAGCTGCCAGGAACTGGAGAGCCAGAGACCCCTGGGAGGGTAGTCCTGAAGCCTGGTGCCAGGTATTGACTTAAGACTGTGTTCTGGTTGTTTCTTAACAATGGTTAAGAAAGAATAAACCTCCTTGACTGGGACTGGCCCTGGCAGCACATGTTAGGACATGGTCTGCAGTGTCTCTCCCCTCCCATTCCCCCGTGACACAGGCGCTAAGGCTTTATAAATGACAGAACAGAGTGGCTGGGTGAATTGATATTAGGATCAGGACTTTCTATGTTTCTAATCCCAGCTCCACCTACTGTGAAATCACAGGATAATTGCTCAACAACCCCTTGTGCCTCAGTTTACTCATTTGTAAAATGAGGTTGACCCCAACCTAGTTACCCAAGGGAGCTGGGGGGTTCAGCAATGTGTCGGGCACTTTGAATATGAGAAGGGGTGTATGGGTATTATTATTATTACTGTCAAACAACTGAGTTAATACTGCACATGTTTTCAGTTGCTTTTTAACCCTCCCTACCTCAGCCACCGCTATATTTTTTAAAACAACATACTATATTAGAAACGAGGCTGGGCCTCTCTTGGTCTACTCTGTTCACAGGTCTGCACACACCCACAGCAGGTTTCCTTCCACAGCTTCTGGGTTTCCTCTTTCCTGCTCTCAGGAGCTAGCTCAAGAGTTCATTTTAATCCTTTCGGGGAAAGGTTGAACTCTGCACCCTGGGTATCCTGCTATTAATTGATTTATCTCGTTAGACTGACCTCACACTTGGTAAAGCAACCACCATCCTTTCATGTATTTATACCTGCTCCTGTATTTTTCACTTCGTGCATCTGATGAAGTGGGTTCTAGCCCACAAAAGCTTATGCCCAAATACATTTGTTAGTCTCTAAGGTGCCACAAGGACTCCTCGTTGCTTTTGCTCAGTAAAGGGGAAGTGAAGGGGAAGAAGATCACTTAACCTGCTCTGCTCTTCCTGTGGCTTCCCTCCAGGAAAATACTTAGCAAGTTCTTGTTTGTTTATTAGTTCCAAGTGATTTTAATGCTGAGGAAAGTTGCTAGACTGATAGCCCTGGACGACTACAGGACTTCACTTAGCACAGCACTACCAGTGACTGTGCACGCTTTCCTATCTCAACCTAGTGCTAGAAAGCCTGACGGACTACCTCTTGCAGGAAGAGAGCCCAACGTGAAAGCATCTGCTCCGGTAGTAACTGGACTGAGACCCTCAGCTTGTGTCACTTGAGGCCAGACAGCTGTCAATGTCAGACAGAACTTGTCACCAATCTGGGGAGTATGCATAAATCGCCCCCCCCCCAGCAATTCTCCAGCTACCAGACCTGGGGGAGAGCTCCAGACCTCTGCCTTGCAGCAGGGTGGTGAGGTAGCAGCTTCTGCCCAGCTGGGAGCTGGGGTCTTAGGGCTTCAGCCCTGTGGAACCCATCTGCCGGGGCTTGGGGCTTCAGCAGGAGCAGGGCAGAAGCCCTGAGCCCTATGGGGTGCCTCCTGCGGGGCTGAAACCCCGAGCTCTGGCAGGTGTGCTCCAGCTCTTGAATTTCTGAAGATGTTCGTATGCAGCTCGGAGGGTCAGTAAGTTTGGCCACCCCTGCTCTAGTGTTATTAAATAGCTTCCATGCAGCTTGCAGGCATTTCACTGCTGTGACTGTTCCTTTTAATTTCCATTTACCTAGCTTCCTCATTTTTGTTTAGCTCCCTTTTTTTGAAGTAAAATGCTACTGTGGTGGTGAGTTTTGCTCGCGTTATTGTTTTTTGTTTTTGGTATTCCCCTCCGCCCCCCAGCAATTATATCAAATTTAATTATATTATGGTTGCTATTACTGAGCAGTTCAGCTATATTCACCTCTTGGACCAGATCCTGTACGGCACTTAGGACTAAGGCCTGGTCCCCACTAACCCCCCCACTTCGGACTAAGGTACGCAAATTCAGCTACGTTAATAAGGTAGCTGAATTCGAAGTACCTTAGTCCGAACTTACTGCGGGTCCAGACGCGGCAGGGAGGCTCCCCCGTCGATGCCGTGTACTCCTCTCGCCGAGCTGGAGTACTGGCATCGACGGCGAGCACTTCTGGGATCGATTTATCGTGTCTAAACCAGACGCGATAAATCGATCCCAGAACATCGACTGCCTGCCACCGGACCCGGAGGTAAGTGTAGACGTACCCTCAATCAAAAATTGCCTCTCCCCTTGTGGGTTCCAGGACTAGCTGCTCCAAGAAACAAGTCCTTCATTATAACTTACAAAACTCATTTCTCCTGTGATGAACAGAAAAGACAAGTCTATAACAGCTATTAGTAAATTGGTCAATGTCCTGAGGTCTACACAGTGCGAGTGTAGACACCGCATTACCTAGGTTGACAATAACAGTCCTCCCGCAGATATTCCACAACACCCAACACTGACCGCTCTGGTCACAATTGTGAACTCCACTGCCCAGGGGTCATAGATGCACTCAGTCTTCTTCAACCCTTTAAAGCTCCATGAATGTTTGAAATTGGCAAATACACTAACCTGTGTGTGTTAAACGAGGGATGCTATTAAGTAGTCAAGAGTTTGTTTAAAAAAGTTTTACAAAAGCCAGTATTAGGTTACTGTGCAGGACTCTGTGTGCTTCATGAACTATTTCTACTGCATGCCCAAGGCAAAAAGGTATCAGTTTTATTTACAACATGGTACCACTTGACTATTCTATACAAAGCTCTCAAGTGTCTTCCAGCATCCCTACTCTTCCCTGTCATCCCTGAGAACTGCTCCCTATTGTGCTAGCAGGCACTGACTCAGGGGAAGTGACATAAAAAAGGCAGATAAAAAGATGTATAGTAGAAAGTGTCCAGCTGTTTCCTCCCAAATGACTAAATGAGAGAGCTGGTATGTCACTTCCTGCTGCAGGTAGAGTCACATTGAATCCTTCTTCCTGTTTAATTCTTATGGAATGGGAAGTGGCTTTTAGGAAGACAATGACATAATCCAAGGGCTCGTAACTTTTCTAGTTGTGTATTTTAATCCATTACCAGACGCTTTAACCACTAGCCAGACTGTCTTCCAATGTAAGGGACAGAGACAGCAGATTTGAGTTCTATTACCAGCTTCCCCCACCGAGTCACTGAGCTTGGGGAGTTAGCCTTTTTCTCTTCAATTGCCCCATCTGTAAGAGACGCATAATACAGACCTAGCTCCCAGCAGGGATGCTGTGACCACGATTAAGGCTCTGATCCTGCAAGCTGCTTCACACATGGACCCTTACACAGTTCCTTTGAAGTCAGGGAGGTTTGATGCAGGTGCAGGAGCTTGCCTGCGGAGGGCAGCTTACAGGACCCAAGTGTTTGTACAGCACCTTTAAGTGTAGGTAACATTTTCAGAAGTGCCGGTGTACACGCCTTAGCAGCCTAAAGCCTTTTCTACATGTACAAGATGCATCCATTTAACTTAAAATTTTAAGCGACTAACTGGGGGGCCATGATCCTCCCACTTTTTGAAAGTGGATGGGCCTGGCCCGTCCACTTTTCATCATGGGCCCCGCCCCCTGCCCCTCCTCTTTCCTCCCACCCCGCCACAAGGCCTCGTCCCCCCAGCCAGCAGCTGGAGCATGGGCAGCAGTGGGGATCCCCCCCCCACCAAGAGCAGCCCTCCGCTCTTACCATAGACAGGCTGTAACTCTTCAGCCCTGCCAGAAGCCGGTTTGAGGTAAGAACCACCTGGGCAGCTGTGGAGAGCTGCAGACCCTCCACCTGCCTTCAGCAGGGTTCTGGGGGGGGGGGGGGAGAAACACACATGGGCCAGGGGCTGCTTTTGGGGGGGGGTCCCCCAGCTCCAGACAGGTGAGTGGGGCCAGGGAGCACAGGTCCCTCCCAGCTTTGCCAGGGCCTGGGGAGGGGAGGCAGGGGCAGGGAAATGGTTTTGGGAAGGCTCCACCACTCCTGCCTCCAGCAGCTGTCCCACAATGCCCAACACTGACCGCTCTGGTCACAATTGTGAACTCCACTGCCTGGGGGTCACTGGGAGCAGAAGCTTCCCCTCACCCTTTAAAGACCTTCCATGAATTTTTGAAATGCCTTTTCCCGATTGCCCAGCTTTGTGAACACACCTAGTAAATGTCCATGTTTGTGTGCAACTGCCCAGTTGACCGTGCCAGCTTCACCCTCCAGGCAGTCTCCAGCCTGGAGGAAACAGGACCTATTGGCTCTCTGGGGAGTGCAAAGAGAAGAGGCTGTGAGGCACAGCTACAGACCAGCCCTAGAAATGTGGATATCTACGAGCAGATTGCACAGGGGTATATTCAGGGGAAGGGGTACGAGAAGGATGAGCAGCAATGCCACAGGCAGACCAGAAGCCCAGGGAGGCAGAGAGCCAATCCAGTGCCAAGCCACTGACCTGCCACTTTTACAAAGAGCTGTACGCCATATTTGGTGGAGACCCCACCACCCTGCGGACCACTGTGGATACCTCCGAGAACCCCGGCCGTAAATTGCGAGGAGGAGGGATCTGCAACTGGGGGGGGGGAGTCCAGCTATGCTGAGAGCCATGGCCTGCTTGAGACTCCATGACAGTCCAGTCAGTCCCAGGAGTCAAGCAGAGGGAAGCCCAGTGCAGAGGAAAGAGCCTTAGTTAAGTGTGAAAATGTATTTTCCATTACAATGATGTACCAATGGCGCGCCCTCAGCCATAGGTGCACTGAGCTCTTTTAACAGCCCTTGTGTTTGGCTGTTCCAACTCAGCAGACAGCCACTCCACCTCCATCCTGGGGGCAGCTTTCCCCCCCCCCTTTGTCTTACAGATAATATGCAGGAAACAACACGCAGCTATAACCATTCAGATATTTTCCTCACAGAAACCCAGTCTTGTGAGTAAACAACACCAGCGTCCCTTCAATCTACCAAAAACACATTCAACTGACATTCCGCACCAGCTGAGCCAGTAGTTGACTCTTTCCTTGGTGCTGTCGAGGAGGCTGACGTACATCTTCATAAGCCATGGGAGCAAGGATCAGGCTGGATTCCCCAGGATCACTACTGGCATTTCAACATTGCCAATGATGAGCCACTGGTCAGGAAATAGTGTCCCTGCTTGCAGCTTTCTGACCAGTCCTGCGTTCTTGAAGATACGAGCATCATGCACTTTCCCTCACCAGCCAACATTGATGTTTGTGACATGTCCCCAGTGACCCACCAATGCTTGCATAACCTTGCAAAAGCAGTTCTTTTTATTGATATACTCTGGGACAAGGTGGGTTGATGCCAAAATAGGGATGTGCATATCATCTATCACTCCAACTCAGTTTGGGAACCCCGCTGCTGTAGATCCACCCACTATACCTTGCACATTCCCAAGAGTCCCAGTCCCTCATAGCAGGAGAAAATTAATCGCCCTGCACATTTGCATGACAGTGGCCCCAGAGCAGATTTTCCAACTTCAGAATGGTTTCCCACTGACTGCTAGCAATCCAGCAATACAAGTGTCTACAGTGCGATCACCTCTAGCTTCTCCACTGACAGCGCATCTCTCATTCTTGTATCCCTGCACTGGAGGGCTGGGACAAGCTTGGTGCAGAGATCCAGGAACATGGCCTTTCACATTCAAAAGTTCTGAAGCCACTTCTCATCATCCCACACCTGAAGTAAGATATGATCCCACCAGACAGTGCCTATTTCTGAGACCCAGATGCAGTGCTCCACCATCTGCTCCGTGAATGTCACCAACCACCTTGAATTGGTTTTCGCTATGGCCCACAGCAATCTGTCTTCCTTGAAACTGTCATGTTCCCCGCTGATGCGGTTTCTTACAGCTCTGCAAATACTGGAGGATCGTGCGTCCTGTGCTTGCAATGTTCATGACAATAGTGCAGAGCTGTGCAAGTTCCAGGCCTCTGTCAGAGCTGGATAGCAGTGCAAAGGGCCACGAGAGATTTTTTTTTTTTTTTTTTAATGTGTGAAAGTTATGGGATATGGCTGGCACTATGGGATGGAGAAAACTGCATGGTGGGAACTTGACTCCTTGTTCCCAGTTGCCCCGGGTGACTTATTTCTGCCCCAGCAGGCATTGCCAAAACTTTCCAAAAGACAGTGCACTGGATGGTGGTGAGTGGCAAACGAGGCCACCTACCCATGATGTACCACACTGTGCATCAACACAAGCTCTCCCGGTGAGTACATACAGCACCAACGCAAGGAATCAACTATGCATGTGGAGTGATATACTAACTGTGGCAGCTTTATGCCAGTGTAATTTGCGTCAGCCAAAATTTGTAGCATAGACATGGCCTCAGATCACCCACACCAGCTTAACTAAATGGAGTTGAAATCACACCTTCAGTGAAACTAGTGCAACTTTCTTGTGTAGACCAGATCTATGTCCCTTTGAAAGCAGGCAGGACTCAGGCTCCGAAGTCACTTTTGAAAATGCTAACTCATGTCTAAGACACTGCTAACAACTAACTCAGTTAAAAGCAGGAATACTTCTTCAGATATAAAGGGATATTCCTGTCTGAGAAGCAGCTCTGAATCACTGGCCTTGTGGGGTTTCGTGTTTGTTAGCGTCCCCCTAACTCCAGAGCAGATTTGTCCATTTTAGAAAGGAAAAAAAAAAAAGGCATCCACTTTCAATTTCCAGCTCTGCAAACTCAACCTGGCCTCTGAAAGTCAGGGTAAGCCCCTTTTAACCCATGAATAACCAGCCACTAGGGTGACCAGACAGCAAATGTGAAAAATCAGGACGGAGGGTAGAGGGTAATAGGTGCCTATATAAGAAAAAGACCCAAAAATCGGGACTGTCCCTATAAAATCGGGACATCTTGTCACCCTACCAGCCACACATTGTCATACCTGTGCAGCCCCCCCGAAGACAGAGGGCAAAATTCAATCCTGCAGCTGGAATTTAGTTAACTATTCCATTGATGCATAAGCCAGAACGGAATCCAGCTCCCACTCCCTTGTTAGCTCTATAGGGCTAACAGGAATAGCAAGGATCTTTGTCATTAAAGCAAGTAGATAGGACTCTGAATACACAAGGCGAGCAGATCTGGTAAGTAAGTTGGTAAAATGTTAGTCAGTCAGTTTTTCAGAAATGCCCACATTTTACAATAATTAGTGTGACCTGCCCAAACTTGCTTGTGACATTGAGCCAAATCCTACCCTCCCTTCACAGAAGAAGCAAAGAGTTGAACATCTGAATAGAAACACTTATTCCCTCACTACATTAAGAGATTAATAATCACATGCATTGGTTGACAATCATGTTCAAACAGCTTGGGTGAAGTGGTTACAACTTCTATTTACAGGAATTCATGCAAGATCTATAGTGTGAATCATATGGAGATCACATTAGGAAACAATTACTCTGGCAAGGAATTAGAGATAATATGTGACTCAGATGGCTGGAGCCAGCAGCACTTTTAACTGTTTCAGTTGCAGAGAAGGTCTAACCAGTTCTGTCTGACGTCACAGGCATTTTACCTTTTCTCAGCCTGTGTGCTGTACTGCAACCAAGCACCACTGTCACAGGAAACCAAGAGATGCTGGAAGAGAAAATTTGTACCAATGTGCGTGTCCATTACCTTGGGATCTCAGCATAAGCACTCAAGAGAGTACAGTGATGACAGTAGGATAATACAGATCATCACCATACATCTGGTCAACTGTGGAGGAGAAGACAGCTGACATAATGGCGAGGCCATTAATTTGAGGATATGGGAAACAATCGGGATACGAAATACTTGCACTTATCGAGGCCTTGTCTATCCTACAAAGGCTTTGCTGGAAGAGCTGTACCAGAATAGTTATTCTGGCAGGGGAGACATGGTGTACGCCAACAGATGGAGTTTTTCTTTCAGCAATGTAACACCACCTCCACAATGACATTAGCTAGGCCAACAGAAGCATTCTTCTGTCAGCAGAGTTGCATCTACACTGGGGGGTTTGCCAGCATAGCTATGTTGGCTAGGGGGATGTGATTCTGCCCCCCCCACACACACACACACACTTCTGACCAAAACAGCTATGCCATCAAAACTCTGGTGTAGACCTGGCCTGATATCGGATGCGAAGTTGGAAATGGATGGAGAAGATAACTTCCTCTCATCTCCTGTAACAGCAAGAGATTCCAAATCTAAGCATGCCAAATAAGCAGAAAGGCCTGTATGGTCCCCTGTATGGCAGCTAGGGAAGGATGGAGGAGAGCAAGCTCTGTACTTAAGGCGACCTGCAGGGAAGAGAAGCTGTGTCCCTTTTTTTGCTGTTTTATGGATATATACAGCAAAACTGGCTGTTTTTGTTTTTTTAATATAACAAAGACACATGAGAAATTCTGGTCTGGTCTTCCCTGGATGGCTCTATGGTAACTGGAGAAATAGGGAAATTGCCCTGAAAGTGTCAAGAGGAGAAGAGATTTTAAATCGTTGTATAAAATGTAAGGTCAACTCCACCTGTGAAAACAGATTCAAAATCGGAAGATTGGCAGGGTTGTGAATAAGGAACAGGTTTTGTTTCAAACTGTAAATGATGCTCTAGGTTTTAGATCTTTCACATGTATCCTGTTAGTTATAAAGAATAAAAATAAACCTTTGTAGGTAATTTTTTAGGGACCAAGTTATGATTTTATTTATCTTGCATCTTTTGTAAGTTCATATAGTGTTTTATTTACAGTTACTAAAAACTTCTACATAGAGATCACAACACAGCAATAAATTTCAGCCACCTCTGGGGAGACACACAGCCGCCATATAACAGAGTCAGTCACAACAACGTTACACAGGAATTGAAGAACAACTCTTTATCCAACATGAAGTAATGGAGGAATAAGTACAGAGTGCAATTGCTCAAGTGGCAATCTAACAGGACATCAGGGTTAACACCTCCACTCTTCGAAAGCATACACAGGACCTATAATTACTTAGGCTGGGAGCTTTAGCAAGAGTACAGCCCGGAGGGGATGTGGCTGCAGGCTAACTGCTCAGAATGCTTAAACACCAAAGTAAACTATGCCTAGGGCTTTGCCCTGGTTTTTGAGCTGGACTCACAAGGCTACAACTACACTGCATGTTAAGAAGTGTGATGACTGATTCGTCTTCTAGAACATAAAATCAACTCTTCTAGGAAAGTCCACTAAACCAGTGTTGGTTTTGAGAAGAACATGCAAAAAAGGGTTATGTAACTAAAACCCAGACAAAGTTAGAGAATTCAAAAGCCTTGTCTAATTGATGTGTATGTTTCAACCCCAGGGCACAGAGGCACCAAGGGAGCCTACTCTATTGCATGCCATCAGCACCTTTAGGCAACACCTCCACACAACAGGGACGGACATACTGTAGTACTGATATCTTGGGAGGGTTTGCAGCAATCCCTGTCTGATGTTTCTCCATTTAGCAGTGAGGTGTGAAGACAGAAGGTGAAGTAGACATGAAAAGGAAACAAGTGTTGAGTCTGCCTTGATAACTTGGCAAATACATGTTTCAAAACACAAAGTCTTCTTAAAATTTACAAGACCAAGGAGCAAAATGCTCACTTGATGCCTCAGCACCTCCTCCTTGGCTAACTCCAGAAACCTACAGCAGCCGTGTCCTGCTCTGCTCCCCACTGGACCAGAGCAAGCACTGCACAATTTACTGAATTGGATCAGGGTTTAATAGGGGAGTTAAGGGACCCCTTGCATGCTGAACTGGAACTTTGCTGAGCAAGTAGGGCAAGTCCACCTTAACAATAAAAGGAAACAAACAAAAAAGAAGCAACATCAACACAATCTATTTGGGGTGATGAAAAACTAGTGGGGGAAAAATTACAGTGAAATCTCTATGACAGTCCACACTTATTAAGCTTTGGAGTAGCAGCCCTGTTAGTCTGTACTAAGAGGACTCCTCCCCCCTCCTCCTCTATATATAGTGTATGAACTTATCAAGTACAGTTCTCCCCCTCCTTTCATAGAAGGTCACCTCCATTAAACAGTCTCTATCTTACTTACTTGTATGGCCACCCATTCTCATAGTAGCTAAGCATCTTCCAATCTTGTGTGTATTTAGCCCCACAACCCCCCTCTGAGGCAGATCAGTGCTATCATCCCCATTGTGCAGATGGGGAACTGGTACACAGAGAGGCTAAGTGACTTGTTTAAGGTCACACAGGAAATCTGAGGCAAAGCAGGGAACTGAACCTGGATTTCCCAGGTTAGCACTCCACTCACTGGAAAAGCATCTGTCCTAAGCAAGCTCTAGAGATAAAGTGGTTTCACAATACTCCAGCAATATATAAGAAAACTATCAACTACAAAATTGGGAGAACTATTTTGGAATATAGTCAACTGCACGGACTTTAAAGGGGCTCCTCTAAAAGACACCATGTCTTGCATATACTAAAAATGCAAATTTTTACCCTCCTATGATCTAGGGAGCAGATGGAAAGATATTACTCCCCACTGGAGTTCAGCTCAAGATGCAGTTATGGTGAGTGACTTGCAGGTCGACCCACTAGAACTGTAAATCTAACAGATTGCAAATGTTTGATTTTGTATATTAGCAAATTCCACTGCAGTGGGGGTTTTGGGGGAGGGGACTGTTGCTTTTGGCATGGAAAAGTATTTTGTAGGGATTTAATGGGCACGTACAGAAAACAATCCAGCCGATATCACTTTACCTATATGCTCTTGAAAACACTGCAAATATCTGTTGAATGATGGGGCAATAAATGACTCTTAACACATTTGCTCTTATAATAGGATTTACCCCTGCTACAGCATGCAACATGAATCAGAGGGTAAGCATGTCAACTTGTCTGTACTCACATAGTGCTTAGAAGGGTTTCTCCTTTTCTCCACATCCACCACATTTGCGTCCAGCACGCTGTAGGATAGCATCTTCACACACAAAAACCAGGAAAAGCAAACAGGGCCCAGCTGTATCCTTGTATTATTATTATTCTTTCAAATCAGCTCCTCACCGTCCAGAGGATTTCCTAGGAAGCTGGGAACCTGTGCCCTGCAGAATAAGAATTTTTTAAATGTCCTAAACAAAACAAAACAAAACAAAAACGGGAGGAGGGGGGCGTGGATCAACTTCCAAAAATCTTTTCCTCCCCTAGATTTCACCCCCTCTTGGTAGGTTTATTTCCAAGACTTATTCCTCTTTGGGTGGAAATCGCTAATAGTTAGGAGGGAGATGACAACGAACACTGTCCAGATTTGTCCCTCCGCGAAAAAAAAAAGGGGGGGGGGGAAGAAGAGTGTTTTCAATTGCTTCCAAGAGCTGGACTAGATTTCCCCTGGGGGGTGGGAGGTAACACCCAGAGTCAGTGTCCAGGTGGCTGTCCTCCACGCGGGGGGGAGTGTGACGGGTGGTCTCCAGCTGGCTCTACCTTGAAGGTAGATGGGGGGCTCCGCGGCCCCCGGGGAGGTAGCTCCCTTTTGCAGGATGCCCCCTTGTGTCTGTCTCTCCCCCTGCCTGCCCTGCAGCGGCCGCGGCTTTGTATCTCCTGCGCCCCCGCTCCGCAGCCCCGGCCCCTCCAGCTGCGGCCCCCGGTGGAAGGAAGCGCGGCGCGAGCGGGGCAGGGATGGAGCTGCTCCCCGGGGCGCAGCGGCAGGCAGGCGTGCGCGGCTCCCTTCCCCACCGCGCTCGCTCCGGGGCTCGCTCGCTCGCTCGCTCCCTGCCGGGCCGCTGCCACCGAGCGCTCGGCTCTGAGTGCGGCCGGCCGGAGAGCGCGGCCGGGCAGGGAGAGGGGCCGGCGGGCGAGGGGAGGGGCTGGGCAGGAGGGGAGGGGCTGGCCGCTGCCAGGCGGCAGGGGAGGGGTCAGGTTCCCAGGCAGAGATAGGGGGGAGGGGTCTGGGGGGGTCGCCCAACCCAGCTAGGGTATAGGATCATCAGGGACAGCAGGCACAGGGGTCTCCCCTAGAGGCCCCATGGGACAGCACAAGGAAGGGGTGTGAGGGTTTCCCCCCACCCAGCACTCTAGGCAACCAGCAGTAGAGGCCCCCCAGCCACAGCAGGAGGGCTGGGGTCTCCCCCGCACACCCAGGCACCAGCTGTTGTCCAAGACACCCCATATGCATTTACATTTATTATTTTTAAATCCTAGTCAAAGCGGCGGGGAAAGGCTGGTCCAGCTGGGGATTGGCTAGGTGTTTTCCCTTGGAGCTGTAACAGTGCTCAGATCCCAGGGGACAGGCACAATAGCTTAACCCATAAAGCCCCATAATACCCCTCTGCGGGAGGCTTAGCAAAGGGAGAGGGAGTAGGGACTAGTACTTAGAGCAGTGGCCTGGAAAGCAGAACTGATGGTTTCTGTTCCCACTTCTGCCCACTGATCCACTGTGTGACATTGGGTATGTGGCTTCCCTGCTGGGAGCCTCAGTTTACACAATACGTAAAATTGAAACAACATTTACCCTCCTCATAAGGCTGCCATGAAATCTCATTATAAGGACACTGCCTTCTCTCTGTAGTTAATATTGCAGCAGGCTTTGCATTATGAGATTTTAAGAAGTTGGAGGGGGCAAAAATAGATCTTGTTCATTTAGCATTACAGTAGTGCACAGGGGCCACACTGAGAAAGGAGTCCCATTTTGCTAGGCACATTACAAACCCAGACTAAGGGAGCTTACAGTCTAAATAGAGAAGGGAAATAGTCTTATGGACAGGTTTCAGGGGGTGGGGAATGGAGGCCCAAGCAGATGAAGGGTAGGATTTTCAACAGCTCTCAATGGTTCCCTACTGCTTTTGGAAATTCACCCCAAGTGACTTGTCCACAAGTGTCATGTGTGACTTTGGGCAAGCTGAGTATAGACCAACTCTCCCATGTCACAGTCAAGAGCTACAAGTGCAAAACCACCCTTCCTCCTTCAGACAGAATTGTTGCACTGGCCCCAGGCTGACCTGCATAGATCTGATCTATGTCCAGGAGATAGGACAAAAATTGAACGGACATCAAGCAAGCCTGTTTCTCCAACTTCCTGAAAACCCATACTGCTTACATTTTTTGTTTGAGGTCTAACATTCCCTTCCCCCAGTCACATTTAAAAGCCAGCTTGCCCTAGAAATTTCAGAATGCTTTTATTCACAAGAACTTCACAAGATCTAATGCATATGATTACTTTGGAGACAGTCACCTCAAAAAAGGAAGTTATAAATACTCCGGCTGCCTTTAGCTATCTTTATAGAGTTCATTAGTCCATTGCCAAATTCATTAGTTTTTTACCCCTGCACAGACTGGACTTATACAACATGAATACCCCAGATCTTTAAAAAAAAAAACCAAAAAAACCACACAGACCAAGAACGCACCCAGACCAAGGTGGAAAAAAACCTTTATGAAGATAGAATTATGTATTGACTTCTTTATAAAAGCTTTATGACAGGCTTAAGGTTGTAAAGGTGCACCTTTAAAACTGTACACTTTTGTACATGATTAGAATATAAAAAATGAATATGTTAGCATAATGGCATTACAAAGCAATAGATATTCAAAATCCTGGAAATTCAAAGCAAAGGGTTAAAGTTTAATAAAGTGTGAAAGTCAATTCATACTAGGTTTCCACAAGCAACTTTTAAGGCAGACCCTGTATCATTGCCGACAGCATCCGTGGATGCAGATCAGTAACCCTGCAGTCTCTGGCTGTGGCCAGGGGGGGACAAGGCCTGTATAATGACATCTCTTTTGCCCACACAAAGAACTAACAACTAAATAATACCTAGTTCTTATACAGGACTTTTCATCAGTAGGTCACAAGCCACTCTGCAAAAGGAGGTCAGGACCGTTATCCTCATTTTACAGCTGGCGAAACTGAAGCACCAAAAAGGGAAGTTACTTGCCCAGGTCACTCAGCAGGCCAGGGGAAGAGCTGGAAATAGATCCCAGGTCCCCTGAGTCCCAGTCCAGTGCTCCATCCACTAGGCTACACTGCCTAAAAGAGAACTGGTCTTATCCAGGCTTTAAGAACATCTCTCAGATTTGGGCTCCTTAAGCCATTATTATTTTGTATTGCAGCAGCCAATGAGAAACCACTATCAGGAGCAGGTGCTGACTGTGCTAGGTCACACACACCTAGTAAGTTACAGTCCCTGCCCCAAAGATCTTCCAGTCTCAGTAGAAAAAGTGAAAATAATGGGTGTAAGCAAACATACAGCGGCTGCTTGACTCTGCTGGGGTGAAGCAGGAATCCAACCCTTCCCCCAATCCCAACTGCACAGTTGAATTAGGTACCTCACAGAGGTGGAAGGTGTGTTTGGTTTTTACCTCCCTGTGGAGCAGCAGATATCATCTGCTTCCAGACAAAGTATATCAGACCAGATGGGCCAGCAGAAAATGCTATGATCCCAACAGCACATATTTGCTATTGCCCTTAGCTGTGTGGGGTTGCCACTAGATTCCACCTAGGAAGCAAACTCTGGGCCTAACTGCACGCATGAGATCAATGCACAGCAGTAGGCAGAAGGGAAACATGGCTTCCCAACATGTTAATTTGATCTCATTTCACCTTATTGGCTCCTCCCCCCCATTTAATTCCACTCACTCTTACCTCCGTCTCCTCCTGCTTTCACAGGACAACCCATCTCTAATCCTCCTTGTACTCGACAAGGCATGGATAGCAATTATTTACATTAGAAACCATTTCTGTTTAGTCTAGCCAAAGAGCCCCTTGTGTGTAGCGCAAACAAAGAAAATTCTTCTATGAAGATGTAAATATCATTCAAATAATCCATTGATAAGCATAGCAATGCCCAGGCATGTTGTTATCTATCTGGGTCTTGGTCACATTCTTTTTACACAACACAGTTATTTTAAAAAAAGCCCCTCTTCCCCCCCAAAAAAACCAAACAAACAAGCAAACAAAAAACCACCACACAGATTCCTAACTGGAGCAGGTCAAAAATGATTTCCAACAAATTTGACTTCCCCTCTGCCGCCCCCCCCCCAAAAGTCAATTTTGTCAAAAGTTCAAACTTTAGTTAACAAAAAAAAGTTCTCAGTAACTATTTGTCACAAAAAATATTTTCCCAACCCCCTCTGCTGCTAACCCTTTGCTGTCCCTCTTGTTAATTTGCATTTCCTCACCTTCCTGCTGCTTTTCTAGCCCTTCTTCCCAGTGATATTTTATTGACATGTGGCCAACGCTGGCACTGGCAGTTTGGGGTAAACCTGTGAAATGATTGTGCTCACCGGCCTGCTTTTCTTTCTCCTGTTACCCAGCCCTTCCACAGTTCCCAGTCCATCATCACCCAGTTTCCTCCTCTGCTCTAGTCCCCTTTCCTGCACTCTCCTCTATTGTCTCATTCATTAACACTCTCCACCATGCTCTATGCCCTACCTATTTTATTAAACATGTTTCACTGTTAGCTTGTCCTCCCCTTGCCAAGGCTGTTTAGGACAAGGACTGGTTTTCAGATGCATGCGTGTACAGCATCTAGCATAGGGGTTTTCAAACTGGGGGTCGGGACTCCTCAGGGGGTTGCGAGGTTATTACATGGGGGGTCACAAGCTGTCACCCTCCACCCCAAACCCCGCTTTGCCTCCAGCATTTATAATGGTGTTAAATATATAAAAAAGTGTTTTTGATGTATAAGGGGGGGGGGGGTCGCACTCAGAGGCTTGCTGTGTGAAAGGGGTCACCAGTACAAAAGTTTGAGAGCCCCTGATCTAGCACAACAGGAGCCTGATCCCAGACTGGGAACTCTAGGCACAATGGTATTATAAAGGATAATAAAAGAATTACAACCCCCTTGCCCTTTTTGGGGCTTGGGAAAAGCAGCTCTCTCATACCAGTCAGCAGCACAGAAAATGAAAGTGAACTTGACTGCCTATCCTGTACGTGTAAGCGGGGGAAGGGTCCCGCTATGGTCCCAGGGAACTTTCCTGGCTTCTGCACTACCCCGGTGAAATGGGCTAGCAGAAGGATCTGAGTTCTTGCTCCCACTTCCTTTAACCAGAGGCTTACCTGCCCTCGAGGACTCCCCTACACTCTCCTGTCTGGCAGAGTCCTCGTAACCCCAACAGGGCTGGGCCCAGGATTCCTGGGGGGCTCGACCCCAACCCTGCTGTGGTCACCTAGGTCAGGGGCGAGGGTGTCCCCACTCCAGGGTACTCTCTCCGCACTGGATGCTTTCCTGACCCACTGATCATTACATACAATTTAAAGCAATACTGTTTATTTAATTAACAATTAGTTTAAAAAGGAATAAGGAAAAATGGGAAAGGTTAAAGGAAACACGTCACCCCGCTCTGTGGCCGGGAACATCACAAACAGTGTCTCTGGAACGTCAGGGCAGGTCACAGGCTGTTCCTTGTAGGTCCCAGGCTCCTTCTCAGGCCCTGGCTGTGCTGCAGAGATGCTTCGGGTTGGACACTTGCTCTGGCGGTGGCCACACACTCTCAGGCTCTCGGTGGCAGGACCCTTCTTCCCAGCATCACCCCCGCCCTGTCAGGTTACGATCCCCCTCCAAGTCTGGCCTGCAGAGTCTCTTGGCTGAGGCGTCTCCCTGCGTTGGGCCCACTGCCCAGGGTCCCCCTCATCTCCCCAGCTGCTCACCGCACCCGGCTCCGGACTGCTCCAGCTCCGGCTCCAGCTCCAGCCCCGGCTCCAGCTCCAGCTCCACTCTGCCTCAGCACGGCTGCTGCTGCTGCTCTGCCTCCAGCTCCCTGGGCTGCTTGTCTGGCCCCTCTGGCTCCGGTTGCTGCAGCTCTGCTCCCAGGGCAGCTCTGCTCTCTCTGGGCTGTGCTCTGGCTTTGGGGCTGCAGCTCTGCTCCCAGCAGCTCAGCTCGGGCCCCTGCTCTCTCCTTAGCTCGGCCCCACTCTGTCTGACCCAGGCCATTCCAGCTCACATGGAGGATGGGATCCCCCCCTGCCCTCCTGACTCCCTGATTAGCTGCCCGCCCTGTCAATCAGGCTGACCTGGAGCATTGGCCTCTCCCCATTGCCCCTGGGGACTGTCAGTCTCAGGCTCCTGATTTCCCATCGACCCTTCCCCTTTTGGTACTGGGAGCTAGCAACCCAAACACCCCCACTGAATGTTAGTAAGGGGATAACAGTCCCCTTACATATGCTTGGGACCCAAGGAGAGACTGGGACACAGGAGAGAAGGAAGAGGAGTTATAGGGCTAGGAGCTTGACTGACTTGCTTGGACAGTCAACTCCGAATCCTGAGCTGTCACCGTATATCTAGGACCATCCAGACATGCGCACCTAGGCCAAACCAGCACGTTTACAGCGTCCAGGGCCGGCTCCAGTCACCAGACGAGAAAGCACGTGCTTGGGGCGGCACATTGTAAGGGGGCAGCATTCTGGCCAATTCTGGGGCGGCCAGCCCAACCCTGCAGGGGCACGAACTAGCGATCCCCGCCGCTCACCGTGCCACCGGGCTCCCCGGGACGCGCCACTCCCCGCCGCCTGCACCGGCCTCCGCCTCCCGCGCTGCTCTGAGCCCGGCCCGGCCGAGCCACCTTTAAAGGAGCGGCTGAGCCAGCACCTCCTGCAACCCCTGGGCACTGGAAGGAGGGAGGGTTCTGCAGCGGCCCGGCGGGCAGCGGTGGCAGGGACAGTTCTGCGGTGGCCCGGCGGGCACCGGAGGGAGGGAGGGTTCTGTGGCGGCCCGGCAGGCAGCAGAGGGGTGGGCCCCACTGATCCGAGCACCGTTTGCACTGTGCCGAGCCCCGCTGCAATGCTGACCCCGCGCAGACGTCGCAGATCCCAGCCAGCGCTGCCTGTGTCGGCCCCCGCGGAGCCTGTCCGGCCGGGAGAGGCACCCCAAGGCCAGAGCGGGGAGCCCCTCGCCTGGCTGCGAGCGGGTTGCAGCGCCTGGCAGCCCAGGGGTGGAGGGAGCAGGTGGGTGCCGCCCTTCACCCCCCTGCAAGCTGCCTTGACTGCCCCCCACGCGCTCCCTGCGGCTGCCATGTTGTTGTTTTTTGCTCCGGCAGTCTGACCGCTGTTGTTTTTTGGGTTTTTTTTGCCTGGGGTGGCAAAAAAGCTAGAGCCGGCCTTGACAGTGTCACCAATTCTTGGGATTTTATCATAAGTTTATGATATTTGGTGTTTTTCTTAAAGCCCTAGCTACTAGAGTCCTGTGATTAAGTGAGAATTTTATTTTCTTTAACATTAATAGCCCTCATAGTTGCAAGGCAAAGCTGGAAAATGTGACCAAAGTGCACATTAAAGGCTTAAAAAACAAAACAAAAAAACCCAAACCCCACACACCACAGAAGGCAATACAGAAAGAACCCAATTAAAAAACCAACCAACCAACCCTTGATTTTTAAGCCACTATAATGGGGTCTTGGGGACATTTGGGGTTGGTAACAATGGAAGGGATTTGGCTTCCAGCAGCATCACGAGGACACATCAACTCTTAGTTATTCTCTAGAGGGTAGAATAGAAAAAACCCTCCATTTTGCTCATCAGTAAGGGGAGCTCAGATGACATGAAGCATCTGACTCCATAGAGGGCCCCCCCACACACAGCTGTCCTAGTTACCATAAGCACTGGTCAGAAAAAGACACCAGTCCCTGAGGAGGGGGTGGAGCATGGGCAGGAAGAGAAGGAGCGAGAGCAGGGCCTCGGGGGAAGAGAATAAGCAGGAGCGGGGTGTCAGGGCGAAGCGGGGTGGAGCACCCACCAGGAAAACCAAAAGTCAGCCCTGTGTGTACATGTACCCAGCATGTTCTCTGTTCAGCATCAGACCTGTCTGCTCAGGGGAATCAACTGCTGCTGGAATGCCCCCTTCCCCCACCTCACGGCACCTGCTTCCATTGCCTTTCACCAGACTGAAAGTAGCTCTAGGAAAGTTGCCAATATTGGGTGCAGGTCATCCCTCTGAAACCCATGCCATGACACCAGTTGCAATGCAGGCCAGATAATAAAATGAGGAGCATGGCTTCCCGGAACTACGTGGATTGTAGAAATGGGTTTAGATCTTTCCACCCATAATCCCCAGTGAGTGCAGACAGGTTCTCCCACAACACCCAGTGAATGTAGTCCTAGAGTGGTGTGGTTTGCAGTCATGCTATGAACCATGGGATACCTTCTTCCAGAAGTCATTGCATCTAACGTGAGTCAAGTGCAGTGCAGTGCTGTGCCGGGCGTGACAGCATCCTGTGACACACAATTGTTAGTTTACAGTGTGGTCACATCAGCCTGAATCAAGAAAAGTACATTGAAATGGACTCAATTGGCGTGAGCCTATAGTGTAGCCACACACTAATATTATTAAACCTAGAAAGGGTCTGAAGAGGCAGGATTCATATCAGGATTAGGTTATGTCTACATTACAGCCTACATTGGCAAAACTTATGTCGCTCAGGGATGTGAATATTCCACCCCCCCGAGTGACATTAGTTCCACTGACTGAAGCGTTCACGTGCACAGTGTTATGTTGGCGGGAGAGCTTCTCCCACTGACATAGCTTGTGCCGCTCACAGAAGTGGTTTTATTATGCCCACAGGAGAGCTCTCTCCAGTCAGCATAGAGCGTTTCCACCACTCGTGCTGCAGCAGGGCAGCCATACCGGCACTGAGACAGCATGAGCTGGCATAAATCCCCCATGCCCCAGGCAATTCAGAGCCAATCTCACTGTGGGAGAGCGAGCTGGATTCTGCTCTGATTGCAGCTAGATTCTGATCCCAGAATCTTTTTGTGTTATGGTCTCCGAGGAGGAACGGGGCTTGGTTTTTCAGATTTCAGGAAGAGCTGTAGTGCTGGCAGTTTAAAAATCAAGAAAAGAAAAAAGGAGTTTGATGTGTAAATTAAAAGCATGTGACCAGGAAACCAGTGAGAAAATAAACACGGGACAGACTTCTTTTTGTTACACATTTTTAATTCCACTTATTATGCACAGCATATTGCAGCACGTAAGGGAAGTTCCCCTGCATAATGGCTAGTCTTGCCTACCCTATCAGGGATGCTAGACACAACACAGCAGGGTAAGGACAGCACTTCAGCCTTAATTTTGATTTTCCCTGACTTCTTTTTGCCAGAGCTGGACACCTAGGTCTGATCTTGGTAAGTGCCTAATGGCCACATGTTCCATTAACCAGGATGGGATTTAAAGACGCTCAGTACCTCCGGAGTATGAAGAGCACCTATTAGGATCCGTCCTTGGGGGCAACATTTCAGTGCTGTGCATGGTTGATTAGCCATACGACTCATTATTGGCAACAGCAGTTGCATGCATAATCCCCCCAGGCATGGTGCTAGAGATATGCTCTTTAGGGGTTTTTGGCTCTGATATACAATAACACAACACAGAGCCTTTGTTATGTTCCCAGCTCAGCTACTGTATTAATAAACCACAACTTCTTAAAAAGGCCACTTTCTGTGTGGTTCTTCTGCCGTGTTACAAAAAAATGTCTCTCTATATACATCACAAAAGTTGCAGAGTTGTTATCATTCAAACCTCAAATTCTGAAACACAAAACAAAACTCCACCTTTCTGTATTAACTGCATCCCATACTTCCTGGGAGATTCCTTAATTTCAAAACAAGGCTCGCTGTGGGGATTAAAAGGCCCAGCTAATGTGGATACCGTGCATGTCAGGTCAGGAGTGGTTCTGAGAGGAAAGCCCATGAATAGCTGGCTTTCCCACGCCCACCGTGAACGTGGCAGCATGCACCCAGCAGCCTCCCCACCAAAGAGCTCTGCTTTAGCAACACCAGGTAGATCACACCATCAGCTCACATGCATCGATTTAAAATAGTGGTTGTGAACTGAAGTAACCATTCTCCTAGCTTGCAGTGCCAGTGCTTTGTCAATGACTTAGAAAAGCCTTTACTTACATTATAACAGAGCAGCTTCATCCATCGTACTTAAATTATAGATTAACATCGTATGAAGCAGCTATCTCAGAGCTTAACCTCTTTACTACTTAAGCTATTTTCCAGACCTCATGTTTTATTATACCAGAGCCTGGATATTTCAACCCTCCTAAGTGCATGTTCCCTTTGGGATAAAGGTAGCAAGTTGAATATTAAATATTCTAAGTACGCTCTGTATTTTTCCCATTGTTATCAAGGTTTTGAGCATACCTAGTGACATGGGAAAAATACTTCTCTTCCTCAAACATTAAGCAAAGGGCAATTTTAAATGAGGCAGCTGCAGTTTAGCATATTGATTTGGAGTCTGAGAGTCAGGACCCATGGAGCCTATTCTCCACTTTACTACTGACTAACTATTTGACCTCAGCCAAGTCACTTAACCTCTCTATCCCTCAGTTTCCTCATCTGTAAAATGGGGACAGTGATACCCACCTCCTTTGTAAAGTGCTTTGAAATCCAGTGGTGAAAAGAGCAATGTGTTATTAATCCATATTTATTATTACAACAAAATCTATTAACATTTTTCTTGTTGTGTATTTTCTTCTAATTTTGCCTCTGTATGTCTGAATATTGATTCATCTTAACAGCTTTTTAGCTTCTAGATGTGTATTTTTAATTCCTGTATGTCTTTCCTTGTGCCTTATTCTTATTAATTTACACTCTGACATCTAATAGTAATTGTTTTTTTGTATACCCTGGAGAAGTTCAAATACCCTAGCTACCAATACCCAAAATATTATAATATGTAGAGGGTGAACTGTGAATAGTAAAATGTATAATTTAAAACCTTATGAAAAGTTTATTAAGGAAACTACAGCAGGATTTTAAATGACAATAATCACAAACACACAGCTATAAGGGAGTCCCATTGTCTGTAATACGTATTACTCAGCACTGGAGAGCGCTAGTATTTTCCCAATCGTATGCTGGAGGTAATCTGCTGTCTGTAGAGTCTGGTGATCTTCAACGTCACATGTTTCTTAAAGGAACATATTTTTAGTTCCCAGAGGAGGATCTCAAGCTGACTCCAGCTTGCATCCACAGTGACACTGCCTGGCTAGATGCATGTAAGCATGCTCTGCTCCCTGTGCAAGTGACCTTTTGTATTTTCAGTTGCCCTCCCTGGTAGTCAGCCCATGAGGAGGACCAGTATCCCTAGTTCAGAATTTGCCATGCATTAACGGAGACCATTGGAAAATGCAATTCCCACCAGGCTGGTCTGGAAAATTAAATTGCAGGACATGTATTGTTTGAAAAAAGAAGTATGATCACATGGAAGTGGAAATCTCATGGAAAGCAAAGCACTGGACTCTTTCTAGCAGTCCCAGTTGAAGATGCCCTGTCTCACCTGGAGA
The DNA here is from genome assembly GCF_013100865.1 of Trachemys scripta elegans. Taxonomy (NCBI): domain Eukaryota; kingdom Metazoa; phylum Chordata; order Testudines; family Emydidae; genus Trachemys; species Trachemys scripta. The sequence goes on along the minus strand of NC_048304.1, from coordinate 121,509,466 downwards.
CAGTACCACGGATTGCCAAACTGCCCTGGTTTATTTGATTCACACATATGGACATCATGGAGCCAGGCTCTTTCTCAGTGGTGGCAGATGACAGAACAAGGAGCAATGGTCTCAAGTTGCAGTGGCAGAGGTCTAGGTTGGATATTAGGAAACACTATTTCACTAGGAGGGTGGTGAAGCACTGGAATGGGTTACCTAGGGAGGTGGTGGAATCTCCATCCTGAGAGGTTTTTAAGGCCCAGCTTGACAAAGCCCTGGCTGGGATGATTTAGTTGGGGATTGGTCCTGCTTTGAGCATGGGGTTGGACTAGATGACCTCCTGAGGTCCCTTCCAACCCTAATCTTCTATGATTCTATGATCAGAGTTATGGTCTAAGCCATGGCCCATGTATGGTGACCAGACATCCTGATAAAATCAGGACTGTCCCGATATTTAGCTGTTTGTCCCGCATCCCGACCGATGTACGGTCGGGACGCCATTTGTCCCGATATTTTGGCTCGGGGCTGGAGGAGTACACTGGTGAGCGCTCACCTGGGGTCCTGACGGTGCTTATTTGGGGCAGCTCCCAGGAAACGGTGGGCTGCAGGACCCTGCGGCCCCTAGGCACAGAGGTGGCCGGCGGTGGTCTCTGCGTGCTGCACCTACCACAAGTGCTGGCTCCATTGCAGCCAATGGGAGCAGCAGGCACGGACAGGGTGCAGACCCCCCCGGCTGCCCCTGACCCTGGGGCGCTGCATGCTACTCATGCCCCCAAGTAAGTCCCGCCCCCACAGCTTCCAGTGCCTGTGGCTCCCCCCCCGCAATGTGTCCCAATATTTTGTTCTTGTCATCTGGTTACCCTAGGCCAATGGGTGGCAACAGTGATGCCACCCAAAAGTCTTTGTTCCAAAACTGTAGACCTCTGAACTAGAGGACACTTTCTCTCTATCACTATATGATGGGCTTTTAGTTGTGGGCATGCTACCAGTAAGCATTGGTATACAGACACTTAGGCTATGTCTACACTAGCACTTTTGTCAGTAAATCTTTTGTCGGTCAGGGGTGTGGAAAAAACACACCCCTGAGCGACATAAGTTTCACCGACAGAAGCGCCGGTGTGGATAGCGCTATGGTGGTGGGAGACCATAGCGCTTGGGGGGAGGGATAGCTCAGTGGTTTGAGCATTGGCCTGCTAAACCCAGGGTTGTGAGCTCAATCCTTGAGGGGGGCCATTTAGGGATTTGGGGCAAAAATCAGTCTGGGGATTGGTCCTGCTTTGAGCAGGGGGTTGGACTAGATGACCTCCTGAGGTCCCTTCCAACCCTGATATTCTATGACAGTCTCCCACTGACAGAGCTACTGTCACGTGGGTGAGCTCTCTCCCATTGGCAACAGAGCAGCTACACGGGAGACCTTACAGCAGCGCAGCTGTATGGTACATCTGTGCTGCTGTAAGGTCCCTAGTGTAGGCATAGCCTTAGTAATACATTATGAATCATGTTGAGCTCTTTCCATATTGCATAGGTTGATGGCAGATGTTCCCTTTAGTGCTCTGTTTCCATCATTCAGTGATCAAACATTTTTCTTCCCCTAGAGGTGTTATGTCCACAAAACACACCTGTTAAGGTTTATATTTAAAGCCTCAGGTTGCACGCAAGGCAGCAACGCCAAACTGGCATCTGGCACTGAATCCATCCAAGGAACGTGCCTGTGCAATTTTTATTTCTTCAGAACAGAGGACAGACTTGCACAACCCCCTAAACTAACATTTCTTTACAAACTGCATCCCAAAATGATTAACTTTTGAATTAACTGATAATAGCAAGGGAGAGAGACATTAAGAAATACAGTCCTAACTGGCCCTTTAAAAGTCCACCTGGAGATTGTCTGCCCTACTTCTTTAACAAAAAGAGAGACGCACCCTGCAGGACAGGAGAAACAGTAAAAGGGCAGGACTGTATATGCAAAGGGAAGGGAGGGGGGAAGAAGTGTCACATTGTATTATATAATTTACCCAATGGTTTATGATAAACTTTGCATTACTCCAATCTCTTTCACTCATTTCGTTTGCTGTCTTCCTAATTGGAGAAGATAAAAGAATGCAACCACCATTGCATTTAGCACTTACTACTTGTTTCAGATGCCTGAAACCTTGTTAGCTACTTATTTGCAATAAGCCAGATACTGACCAAGGCAAAGGTCTGGTCTATGTTGCAGACCTATAAGTGGTATAACTATGTTGCTCAGGGGTGTGAAAAATCCACATCCCTGAGCGACATAGTTATACTGACCTAACCCCTTGTGTAGACAGTGCTATGTTATCAGGAGACCTTCTCCTGCCACCATAGCTACTTCCTCTTGGGGAGGTGGATTAACTACGGTGATGGGAGAGCTCTCTCCCATCAGCAAAGAGTGTCTTCATTAAAGTGCTTCAGCGGTGCAGCTGCACCCAGGCAGTGTTTTAAATGTTGACTTGCTGTAAGTAGTGTCTGTTTGCTCCTGTCTGTGTTTCTGAGGATAGTCTTCCTTTAGGACTTTCCAACAAGAATTTCTATTGCTATCACTTGCCTCCTGTGATGATTGTCCCTAGTTATTGGCTTTGTAGAAATGCCTGAGAGACACAGTCTTCAACCAGGGCCCCATTGTGCTAGGTGCTGTACAAACACAGAGCAAAAAGATGCTTCCCACCCCAAAGGGCTTACAAGCTAAGTATAAGACAAGAGACAACAGATGGATACAGACAGACAGGAGAATGTGAGGAAAAAATGAGACAATATTGGTCAGCATGACAGGCAGAGGGCTCAGCACCCCAGCTGTCAAGTTTTTTATAGGCATCACAGCAATGGAGAATTACACACAGAAGGGGCCTGAATGATTTAATGTGGGCAGGGGGCTGGAGGAAGACAATTCCAAACACTCCTCACCCCAGGCCAGAACACAGTTAAAGTATGCATGTTCAGGAAACAAGGGGGCCGATCTAGGCTAACATGACCCTATCATTGAGAGAGGCGTTACGTCTGTCCTCCTCTCTTACTTCAGTGTTCTTCCTTTCCTTTTAGCAGGATCTTTGCCACGAGGAGGAACTTCCAATTCAGCAAGTAACTGAAGTATGTGCCTAATGTTAAGGAATAGGATTTACTGGCGTTAAGCATGTTGTTAATTACCTTGCTGAATCAGTGCCTCAAAGGTAACAGCAGGGCTCCCCTCCCCGCTCCCCTTTATATCCCGTTAATTAAAAATGGATGAGAAAAAAAAATAGCAACAACACTAAATCCTCTAAAGCACATGGATGGCTCAGTCCCACCCACTCACCTACTGTGGAAGCTATACAAGTGCCCTAGCAAGTTTGCAGACCGGTAAACAGATCGCTCCCATAAGCCTGACTGAGCTGGCCCGGTGGTGCAGTTCGTGTTCTTGGAAGGGGAGCACCCATTTTTCTACTAAATAATCACAAAAAGCAAGCCAGGGCAAGAGCTGGATCCAAGCATTTGCAGAGCTTGTTGGGCCATCTTAATTGGCACCGTGCTGCTCAGTGCGTCTGTGTTTGCAGAAAATAATTCCTCTAAATAATTTCCTTTACTTGAAAATTCCTTAATTCTTGGCTGTATCCTACTTGCTAATCTACATGAATCTTCTTAAGTTAGGCTCATCTTAACCTGTATTTTATTGTTACTAGACCAGCATAGTCTTTACACTACACATTACATATATAATTACAGGTGTAACCGGTAGCACCATTTATTATTAAGGTTGCCTGACACTCCCCATTATAAGACCCTGTTTTCAGTTGCTTATAGAACTTTGCCAAATTTTAATTGTTTGGGCTGAAATCTCCCATGCTGGGTGTCTGCCTTAGGCTATTATTAATTATTATTGACATTTCAGTCCCATTCTGCCATTTCTAAGAATGGGACTAGAGAAAAATGTTTTTTTGCTGGTGCTAAATTCTGGTGATTTTTCTTTGTGAAGTTCTAGAACCCCATGCTTCGGCAGAGGGATTTAAAATTTGGCAGGGCGGTGGTCTTTGTGTCAGGAATGTGCCTTTATCATCCCTGTGAAAATCTGCCCAAAGTTGTCAGAGTTATAAGCTCTGAAAAACTGCAGATTGCACTTATGCAGAAGAGACTTCCTAGAGTTTCACAGCTAAAAGTCTCTGAAGATTCCATCCACATGAAGCATCATCCAGCCTTGGGCTGCAGGAACTGAGCTGGACTGTCCCTGTAATTGCATTTTTGGACTGTGGCAGGCTGAATTAAGGCCAGGCAGCCCAATTGAAAGCAGAGGCACATGTCGGTCCTGTGTTCTCACAATCACCAGCTGCTGCCAAGGCACTGAGGAAGCTGGCCTGTTTGAATTCTGAGGGGACAAGAGCCAGAGCTGGGGCAGAGAGAGGATTGGGATGGGTGGGAGGGAGACTGGGAACTAGAAGCAGGCAAGGAGAATGGGACAGTGAACCAGTGCTACAGGAAAAAGAAAGACTGGGGTGGGGGTGGGGGGAGGAGAGAACTAGGACTGATTGGGCAAAGAGTCTGGGACAAGGGACTTGGAGGGGGAAACAGACTTAAATGAGAAGCCTGAGGAGTGGAAACTGGGATGGCATAGGCAAGGAGACTAGCCAAAACAGGAATGGGACAGGGTAGAAGGGGTAGAGAAGAAGGGGATCAAGCTTGGGGGAAAGTGGGCACACACACAAAAAAAAAAATCTATACTGACTGAAACACACTTCCCTCCGCAGCCTAGAACGGAACTCAAGATTCAGGAGTCTCACCCTTCCTCTACTCTCAGCAAATATCTGTGAAATGCAGTTGGAAAGTGTTTCATCCCCCCTGGTAGTGCTGGTCCAAAGAGAGAATAACAACTTACTACTGCTATCAGTTATTCCCTTACCTGAAGTGGCAGATCTACAGGTTTGAACCCTGCGGATGACCCATCTGAGTGTCAATATTATGCTACAGAATGGAATTTTTGTCCTCCCCACACATGTGCTTTTCTAAAAAGCTTGGGAATTATACCAAAAATTATATTAAAAGATTAATGTTACAAAATCAAGCATTCAAAAGTTACAAAATGCCAGAATAATGGGTGTTGCTGGATTTCCTAATTACTGGATGATGTGTTTTTGGGTGTAATATGTAAAGACAAGGTCCCTGCCTCAAGAAATTGATAATCCAACTAAGAGGCTGGAGAGAGAGGCCATTTAGAACTCTGCCTGCCTCCAATTTATAATAAATTATTCTTCATTATTTGTATTACACCAATGCCCAAGAGCCACAGCAGAGATTGGGGTCCCATTGTGCTAGACATGGTACAAGCAAAGCAACACAAAGGCTATAGCTACAATACACAGTTTACAGTAGCACAGCTGCACTGATGCAGCCAACATAGTGCTGTCCACACCAGCGCTTAGGTTGGTGTAATTTAAGTCGCTCAGGGTGGTGGCTTAGTCACACCCCGTAGCAACACAATGTATACTGACGTAAACTTAGTAGTGTGTACATAGCCAAACACAACACTCTGAAGGGCTTAAACAGACAAGCAAAGACACAGAGAGAGGAAGTGACTTAAATCAGAGAGAGCTGGGATTAGAATCCACATCTTGAGGCAGACAGATTAAGTGTTTCGCCCTAAATCTCACAGGGAGTCTGTGACAGAGCCTGGAAGAAACCCATGGCTCCTGGCTCCCCATCCCATGTTTTAACTACAAGCCCATCCTCCCTCTTCTCTGTATTTATATTTTGGCAAGTTGAGGGTGGATAGTCTGAAGATAAAATTAAGTTATATTTTGGGTTGACAGCCTTCCTTTATAATATGGAATTGCCTGTACTTTTTTAAAAAAAAATCCTGTTTCTCCCTTATTTTCATAGTCAGATTAATAGCCACTGAACCTAAACCCAGGCAGAGCTAGCAAAATGCCACTTATTACACTCCCCACTGGCACACTCTGATCACAAAGCACCTAACTCTAATTCCAGGTGCTCTCCTTCTGCCTGACCAAAGGGAGGAGGTTAGTGGCACAGAAAGGTGGCCAACTTCCATTTCCATGGATACACAAGTCAACAGCTGAATATTTTGAACCCTACTCCTACCCCCTTCCTTAATTTTAATTCCCAGGCAGTTTCCATGGAAATTTGATCACTGGAAAACAAGGTAATAAACGCTGACTGATTTAAAAACCTATTACACTTACCTGACTTTTGCCAACTTAACTGTTTCTATAGAAACAGGAACTGGCCATCTAGCAGTCCCAGAGTACGAATTCATGCTTGTCAAGTCCACTTAAAGTACACCTTTGAAACAGCTCCATAGCAGGCTACTAATGACTGTGTTGCCTAAAGGGTTTTAAATTGAACAAAAACAAAGAAAAGTACTTTCACTAAATTCCTCACACCACCACCAGTTAGGCCTAGTCTAAACTTAAGTTTTACTTTTGACAGACTATTTTGGTTTGGGATGCGATTTTTTTTATCCAATGTAGTTATGCCATTAAAAGTCCTAGTGTGGACAGTCACACTAATATAGTTACTCCCGTTCCTATACAGGAAGGGGAATAAACTATACCTGTATAAGGCTGGGTCTACACTACCCGCCTGAATCGGCGGGTAGAAATCGACCTCTCGGGGATCGATTTATCGCGTCCTGTCAGGACGCGACAATCGATCCCCGAATCAACGCTCTTACTCCACCAGCAGAGGTGGGAGTAAGCGCCGTCGACGGGAAGCCGCAGAGGTCGATTTTGCCGCCGCCCCTACAGCGGGGTAAGTCGGCTGCATGCGTAGCTGAATTTGCGTATCTTAAATCAACCCCCCCGCCCCGTAGTGTAGATGTAGCCTAAGACACCTTTATATTGGTGTAACTGTGTCCACACTGGGGGGTTATTTATTTACACTTTAACTATACCAGTATAATTAAAGCTTTACAACTTCCAGCATAGAAAAGCCCCAATTACATCCCAACCCAGTTGCCTAAACCTCCAGCTTCCCATTGCCACCTTCTCCAATGTCTGTACAGACATCTGCAGCACACAGGGGCATTGCTGAATTCAAAAAAATCAGCATAAATACACAATGGATATTATCCTAAATGGATTATTCACTTTTACATGTAAAAGAAAACAAACCTCCATTAAAGCTGCTACAGAATTTACATGATGGCACATTGGACAACTGCAGAGATCAGGTGGAAAGAAGGGGGCCCTACTGTGGACTACGTGGGGCTTTGATAACCATCTGCTTGCTTGACAGGGTGTGGTGCAGATTCATTCATTATGGAATGTAAAGTATATTGAGGTTCCTGGATGGAAGGTATAGCAGGGCAAGTTACTAAAACAAAACCAGAACCAGTGCACCAATGGATCTCGCTCTGAAGTTCATGAAACTTAGGGCTTGTCTGCACGTACAGCGGTGCAGTGGCACCAAAGTAGCTGCACCACTGTAGCACTTTAGTGAAGATGCTACTACGTCAACGGGGGAGAGCTTCTCCCATCGGAGTAGTTAATCCACCTCCCCGAGAGACGGTAGCTATGTCGACGGGAGGGCTGCCTACACCAGGGGTGAGGTCAGAACAACTACCTCGTTCAGCTGTGTGAATACTGCACACCCCAAGCTATGTAATTATACCAATATAAATTTGTAGTGTAGACCTGGCCTCAGCTTCTGAGCCCAATCCTTTTTCCCCCTCCCCCGCAAGGCTCAGCTGCTTGCAGAATTCCTCCCCAATGACTGCTCAGCCCACACCCTCAGTTCTCTCGCCCCAGATAACCAATTCCACTTCCCTTTTACACTGGCAGCAAAGTCCAATACATTTCTCAGCAAGTCAGCAGTACTCATTTAATCCTTTATCAGCAGAATTAACATCTGCTAACGCAATGGGATGGTTTAAAAAAAAAAAAACCCACAAAAACAAACAAACAAAAAAACAAATGGCCAGCCTAGGTCTCTAAGGGAGAGGTGGCCAGTTACTAGCATTTGTCATGCCTAACACTTGTCCACTAAAAAAAATAGACTACGGATCCCCATTCACACTCTTCCCAAAAACGACCCCCATTTGCTCTGAAAACTCATTTCACCTAGGCCATTTAATAACCTAGGTGAAATGGCTATTAAATATTCAGTTACTACTAAGGGGGAATTCAGATTCTAAGCCAGGAACTGACGTCCCTATACCTTCTATTCTTCCATGGGCAGCCTCTATTTTTTATAACTGAACCTCTTCAAATAGTATCAGAGCTGAAAACAAACACAAAATGCCCTTCCCCCTTTGGGGCTTAGATCAGACAAATTTATTTTAGTGGACCAGCTGTAATCAAGCCCGACTTTTTTCCTACTAGATTGAATCATGACCTGGACTCCACTCCCTGCCTTCTTTTATTATAAGAATGTCTCCCGGACAGTTCTGGTTCTTTTTTAACCCCCTATCCAATCTCCTTGTGAATAAATACATCCTTTCTGCACCTGTCTGGACACATGCTGAGGTCTGGGGACAGGGTATATAATGTGGAGCAAAAAACCAAGTAGTAATAATGCAAGGAATAACAACAGCCAACTGGGAAATTGGCAGTCAAGATCCACAGGAGGCGGGGAAATAGATGAAGTAGTGAGTCAAACATAACTTTGCACTCAGGACACATGCACCATCTAAAGCGGATTTTTCTATAGACATCTGAATGCTAATGCCACATGTTTCATCATGCCTTTCTATTTGCCTATATCCCACTTCAGCTACATTTCAAAACGAGGCGTATAATGTATCACCAAACCAAGACACGCACACACCACTTGCTGGCTTTCCAAGTACATATATCTGGTTTATTTTTCTCTGCTATGCTGATCTGCTAAATGTAGCTCTGGGGAGATTGCTATTTCAAGTGGGAGACAGAGGAACGAGGCAAGCAGCACTTTTTACTCATTTCAAGTTAAAGACACATTCCTCCATTAATGGAACAGATTAGTTAGAGCAAGCCTCAAGGAACCAGTCCTGTAGGTTTAAATGCTGAGCAGCACTGGGCGTTGAACCTGGGCATACATCTGAGTTTTAATTATTCTTGGTCAGATGTCCTACCCATTAGCTTAGTCAATGCTCGCTTTCTTTCATTCAATGTCATTCCACAAATTTCAGTCCCCATCCAAGCACAAAGAGGTGATACTGGCCTTCCTAACTGTGGCAGGGATGCAGAGCAAGCAAAGAGAGGGGAGATGAGACTGGTGCAATTCCCTGACTTCCCATGGTTTTGGCATGCTCTTTTCCATGAACTTTTGTTTCCTGGATCAGTATTTGTCATGTTGAGAGCTATTTACAGAAAAAATGAAGTAATGGCTGATTTGTGAGAACAGGAGCTTAATTTGGGTCCAAATTAATCAACAAGAACTTGTATTAATATCTGGAGGGATCCGAACACGCTTTACAAGCAATGGGCTAGGTTGTTCCTTATGGGGAGGTAGGAGGAGGTAAGTATGCTTTTAGGAGACACATTACCCTTGCCTCCTAGCTAGCTGCTGCTCCCAAAAACCCCCCTTGAGTTGGACATGCAAACTGGGGAAATGCGCATGAGATCATGCTGGCACTGACGGAATGAAGGCTACATACAGTGCATGCCAGGTATCAGAAAGTGCCTTCCACTGGTCTTTACAACACACATTTAAAAAGGGAGACAGATCTACTTAGAGAACATGTATTCGAAAGCATATCCGTCACATGGAGACAGGTCACAACACTGCCGTCTTTAAGCACAGATGAGACTATTACTATAACCAGTGGTCTCGGTAGTAGCAACTTAGGGCTGTTAGAGCACATGCACATAGAGGTGCCATTAGGCTGTACCACTTGGAAGTACTATGGTTGGAGAAAGAGAAGCATATCAGGAAGAACCGTGATTGTATTCAGAATGTTCACTTCTTCAGGTAGCTTGCACCTAGCAGACTGTGATATTTGGATACTGTACAACAACTTTCACTCTCTAATGATCCCTGTATATTTTAATTCCTGGAGTAGCAGAAATCAGCATGGGCTTTAAAGCAAAGCGTGAGGGGTGTATTTTTTCAAGGAACCAGAGTCAGATGGAACCAATAGCATTTCTGAGTCAACATTCCACTTTCCTTCTCCAATTTAGCTTCTCAGTGTCATTGCTGAGTCCTTTCTACTCTTTCTGGCAATGTGGTTACTGGGTTAAATTTTGTTCTGCCTGCACCATGCACAAATAGATGTCCTGCATCTTATTTCTTCTTTTCAGAAAGCCATGTAGTATTCTTCCATGGTGCTGACAATATCACTGTTTCTCTCCAGCAGGTTCAGGACACGATGCATCACCATTTCACTTAGATAAGGACTGTAGGTCTGGCGAACACAACACAAGATGTGAAGAAAATGGCAGCCCTTTTCAGCATCTGTAGAAACAAAGGTAAAATGCAGCCAGGGTGGAAAAGACCAGCATAGGTTTCCAGTTGCCTCATATCAGCTATCACAAATACAGATCAGTCACGTACACACAAATGCTGTTAGACAAGAGGAGGGCACAGGGGTTAGAGCAGAGGTCATGGACTTTAGAAGGAAGGGGATCAGGGAGCTGAGTTTGCAGTCCTTACATTGGCTAATGTTCCCATTAACTTCACTGAGAAGTGCCAGTGTTAGGGCTAAAAAATAATCACGAAAACATGTTATCGGTTAGACAAGACTGCCAGAGAAGGCAAGGAGCTCAAATACACGCGGGCACAGCCTGAACAATGGTAATGAATTTGGGACACCACTCTTTGAGTTGTAAATCTCCATCTACAGTCTCTCAAGCTATTCAGTCCCTCAGTCTGCAGCTCACTCAGAAGAGACCCAGTGGAAATTCTTGTCCACATTTGACTGGTCTGAGTTTTAAAGCTCCAGTCTAAACCCAGCCAGTAGTGAATGTTTACCCAATGCTGACACCTTGTGGCCAAGGTGTTGCATTACACCTATTTTATACACCAGCAAAACAAATGAATAATTCTACATTTTACAAAAACAACAAGGAGTCTGGTGGCACCTTAAAGACTAACAGATTTATTTGGGCATAAGCTTTCGTGAGTAAAAACCTCACTCTATGCATCCGAAGAAGTGAGGTTTTTACTCACGAAAGCTTATGCCCAAATAAATCTGTTAGTCTTTAAGGTGCCACCAGACTCCTTGTTGTTTTTGTAGATACAGACTAACACGGCTACCCCCTGATACTTGTCTACATTTTACAGCCTCCTCAGGCAATTGCCTGAATAGAAGGTCACAGATTTTTGTGATCTTGGGTTTTAGTGACTTTCACATTCCATAAAGAGGAGTGAACTGAAAGGCTTTTTACCTACAAAGGACTTCTCTTACAACAGTTCATAGATTCCAAGACCAGAAAGAATCACTGATCATCTAGTCTGACCTCCTGTACAACACAGGCCATGGGACTTCCACAAAATAATTCCTGGTCTATAAAGATGCCCCTAACCCCTGAACAACATGACATTTGCTGTGCTGCCTTACGGCGAAAGCCTTCCCCTATATTCAGCCTGGGTAAAGCCAGAGTAAGTGGGCTTTGCTCACCTGGTTCACATGATGCATGGAACAATGGCAGGAGAAGAGTCCCCCTTCCCAAGTGCAGAGCACTGCTTATGGCCTGCAGCAGTGTCTGTGGCTGCTGCATCCTACCCATGGAAGGGGGATTTGGCTGGAGGATCCATGAAGCAGGAGCTCTGCTAGCCACACCTGTAACACTTTCCCCACCCCATTTCATTATCTAGTGCTGCAGGATCACCGTGCCTCCCAAAAACTGAACTGAAGCAAGAAAGAGTCCAACAAGTGGAACAGATTTCTCCCTCTTCTTGGGGACATCAGTGGAAATAAGCATTAAAAGAGTGTGCGCGCGAGGTTCTGCTCTTCCTGCTATCTCAGTTGTAGCAGAACAGATGAGGCTGGAGTACTGGGAAACTAACACTTAGTTGGGAAAGCTGTGAGGTCTGTGACTGTTCTTCCCACCTCTAGAAGGAAAGGCCATATAGGTCTTGAGCCACCTGCTGAGAAAGCTCAATTCCCTGCTCTCACAAGTGTGACCTGTGAGACTGACAGTTGCATAGCTGCTGTGCAAGATAAGATAGGCCTAAAAGAGAACCTCTTGCATGGAGCGTCTTAACTGGTTTCTTAAAATGGAGCGAACATTGTATGAGTGCAGTACATGGAATACTGAGATAATGTGCTCTTGGTAGCTAGTGTTGCTAAAGAGATGGATTACTGCACTTTGGATCAGTTGGAGGTTTGTTTTAAGAAGGCCAGAGCACTCATTCCCAAATACAACATGCTACAATGGCCCAATCTAAGTCATGAAGGTATGACCCAGCTCATCATCCAACAGTAGGCAGAGGGAAGAGGACATTTTTGGCAGCCATTGGTCCTCGTATGTGCAGAAGCGTTGAGCAGCCCAGAATCACTCCTGACCATTTGAGGGCAGATTCCCTCTCTAGTGGGAGATGCTGAAATGATCTTCATAAAGTTACCCTCTTACTTCTCACTTCTACCCACACACTTATCTCAGCCAAGCTCTGAGATAGGCAGACAACAACAGTACTATCATTGGCAGAGATGAGCGAGGTATAGAGCTGGCAGTCATTGCCCATCATCAACAATTGATACAGGGATGCCCCAGGTAATTTCATGTAGATATTTGGCAGCATGGGTGATAAAACAGAGCCCTCCCTGGTCCTGATTTCAACCTAGCAGATAAAACCAGGGAAGAAGCTGTCTTAGGAGCCCTCTGTTTTGTCATGCCTCTGGAGACAAATTCTAATGACAATTCTAGCTGCCTTTGGGCCATGCTGTCAGTCCCAAGCTGGCCTCTCAAAGGGTGTTTGTTGTGGACTTGGTTGTTTGCGACTGCACTTGTTCCAGACCAGGACTGTCTTTGAATTGTATTATAGAATAGTTTTACGGGAACCTCATTTAATCATATTCTAGGACTCATATAGTATAAGAGTTTATTCATTCAGGATGTTGGCTTATACTATAATAACTCACATCATATTTACAAACTGGTTGACTGACAGTTTATCTTAAAAGTTAGCAGAAAGATAACTGTAATTAGCTACCAAAGACTGAATAGACAAAGATTTCCTTTCTTGAAAGAAGCTGTGGGAATTTCTTTCAACTAGTAAGAGTTGTTGAGTTAGTGCCTTTCAATTATCTCACCTCAAAGTAGGTTTCCACAGTTCAAAGTGGTTTGTTTGGTTACCCACAACCACCAGAGGGCATATGAGAGCCAGCATAGTGCACAGTACCGCCTTTAAAGTCAACAACATTGACCACACATTATTTTATCCATTTTTTGTGGCCACAGGCTATTTCTGCTTTGATCTCCAAGAGAACTTCAGCCTTTCCAGTTGATTGCATGACAATTCTATATTTTCTGTGATCATATTAGACAAACAATCCTACAGAAAGCCAACAGAGTGATAGAAAACAGACCTGAAAATTGTGTCCTTTGCAATACAAAATAATTTACCACGATTCTGAGTCAAAGAAAAAAAATCAAATTAGCCACTGATCAGATTAAGCAGACGTATTTGTTCTGAGACAAGCATCCTGCAGCTGTAATTTCATCAAATCTGAAACTAAGCAGAATCATGCCTGGTCAGTATGCAGATGAGTGACCTGCCAGGAAAACTCAGGTTCTTCATGAAGCAGAGTTGGTATTTCACTAGTTGTCACTCCTTGCTTGGACGCAGGAGAGAAAGGATGGTGTTGTGGTTAAAGCACTGGAATGAGATTTAGGAGATCCTGGCTCTTCCACTGACTCTGTGATTCTGACCAAGTCACTTAATCTCTCTGTGCCTCGGCTCCCTGTCTGTTCAATGGGGCAGAATACCTCCTAGCCTCACAGGGGCGCTGTGGGGCGTTCAGATAGTAGTGTAGTAATGGGGAGGGGAGCAGGTGCTGCTGAGTAATAGATACCGAACCAAATGCCCCAAGATACCATTAGAAGCACTATGCTGTCTTCTGGATGAGATGAAAAATAGAGCCCCTAACAATTTATGGGATATTTGAACATGTCTCTCAGAATTATTAATGAATTCCCGTAGCACCCAAAGTCGCATATCAGGATTGGGGCTCTAGTACACTAGGTGGAGTACATACACACCCCCACCCCCCACCCCACACCCAAGGAAGACAGCTCTTGCCTTCAAAAAGTTTACATTCAAATTTAAGGCAAGACCGAAGAAGTGAGGGTAGGAGGTGGACAGTACAAGGTAGCTAGCCAGTGGAACTACAATACATACACAGTGAGATAATGTTACAATACATTTGGAAGTCTTTTTCTAAATAAAAATATCAGCTATTTCAATTGTCCCTCTGTCTAGTCATCCTTAGTTGGCAGATTTCTTGTAGGCATCAGCAGAGATAGGCTACTAGCAGCACTAATGTTGGTGTCCAGGTACATCAGGCAACTATATTCAGACATGCCAAGTTACCCCAGTTATTCTTCTCATTCCCTCCTGGAAAAACTAGTTTAGTGCTGCTAGCACAGAATAGCTGACATGTTCTAGCTAGACAAGGTAGGGGTGAGAAGAGCTCTGTGTAGCTTGAAAGCTTGAATCTTCCACCAAACAAAAGTTGGTCCAATAAAAGATATTACCTTACCTAGCTTGTCCCTCTCATCTGCTGGGACCAACCTGTCTACAACACTACAAACAGTGTTTGAGCAGTTTATACCATGCTGTTGTATACTGTGTCCACAAGTGGCTGCATTTCAGCGATGAGTGAATGATCCCCATGTGTCACATTCTGCCAAGGGTTTTGGAATGAGAGGAGTAAAAAAAGCACTATAGCAAATGTACATTTATCATTAGGACAGGTACCTCAAATCAAACAAGTAATCGCTATGGCAATGACACACTGGATTTGGGAGAAAGGGGCAATTTTAAAGGCACATGGTCTGCTAAGAAATTACTATGTGTGATCCCTATGCACAGGGACCACACATTGTCTATCCATCACTTAAAGCCTATGGTCTATGGATGAAATCCTGGCTCCACTGTAGTCAATAGGAGTTTTTCTCTTGACTTTAGTGGAGTCCGGATTTCACCCTATGGTCTTAAATGGGGCGTGGGCCCATGGCATAGGGATCAATTTCACCTAAAAATTTCCTAAAAATCTACTCCTTAGAGAAGGCAGCTCAGTCCACACTATCCCTTTTGTGACATCTCCCATACTGACACAGCTGACAAAGTTTGCCTATTTATTCAGCAGTGTAAAGCTACCAACCACTAGGGGCTGACCTAGCCCCATTTAACTCTGTTCCTTCTGAAACCTAAATCCTCCACTGGATTCAGATCCAAGTCTCCAGCATTCACAGTGAAAAGCAACAGAGGGTCCTGTGGCACCTTTAAGATTAACAGAAGTATTGGAGCATAAGCTTTCATGGGTGAATGCCCACTTCATCAGACGCAAGTAATGGAAATTTCCAGAGGCAGGTATAAATCAGTATGGAGATAACGAGGTTAGTTCAATCAGGGAGGGTGAGGTGCTCTGCTAGCAGTTGAGGTGTGAACACCAAGGGAGGAGAAACTGCTTCTGTAGTTGGATAGCCATTCACAGTCTTTGTTTAATCCTGATCTGATGGTGTTAAATTTGCAAATGAACTGGAACTCAGCAGTTTCTCTTTGGAGTCTGATCCTGAAGTTTTTTTGCTGTAAGATGGCTAGCTTTACATCTGCTATTATGTGGCCAGAAGTGTTCTACAGGTTTTTGTATATTGCCATTCCTGATATCTGACTTGTGTCCATTTATCCTCTTGCATAGTGACTGTCCAGTTTGGCCAATGTACATAGCAGAGGGGCATTGCTGGCACATGATGGCATATATAACATTGGTGGATGTGCAGGTGAATGAGTCGGTGATGTTGTAGCTGATCTAGTTAGGTCCTGTGATGGTGTTGCTGGTGTAGATATGTGGGCAGAGTTGGCATCGAGGTTTGTTGCATGGGTTGGTTCCTGAGTTAAAGTTATTATGGTGCGGTGCATGGTTGCTGGTGAGAATATGCTTAAGGTTGGCGGGTTGTCTGTGGGCGAGGACTGGCCACCCTCCCTGATTGAACTAACCTCATTATCTCCATACTGATTTATACCTGCCTCTGGAAATTTCCCTCTGTTGCTTTTTACAGATTCAGACTAACACGGCTACCCCTCTGATACAGCATTCACAGTGGCTGCACATTTCAGAATTGACGTGCTTTCTCCCTGCTTAGCTTTGTCGCCAGTTCCCATGTTCAAGACAACTCTAGGCCTGCCCTGCACCAGGTTTTTGGCTGCACAAAGAAGAGAGGGAGGATAAGACAGACTTAAGTTCGGGTTCAGGAACAAAGGGAAAGGGCTATTCTAACTGAGTGGCAGGAGGAGATACTGTTGTCTATGATGGGTCAGCACTGGCTCAGAGACCAGACCACACAACTACTTACGTTTGGGTTTTCGACAATCTGCTTTGACAACACCAAGGATCACGTTGTGTAACTCCTTATCCTGGTCAGTCACCTAGAAGATGCAAGAGAAATTGCTGATTCACAGCAGTCTATTCTGCAACACATGAACTACGAAGGTACATGCTAGCCTAACTTTACCGTGACTGCACCTTTGCATTTGTGCTATATACAAAAATAGTCAGTTCCATCTTCAAATTATTCTTTTTATAAGCAAACAAACAAACAAACATTAATAACAATTAGGTGAAAGACAGGACATAAGAATCATTCCCAAAGGAGGGTGAGCAATGCAACATGTAAGTGCACTAGTCTGCTATTTCTAGAGCACAGGGTTCCAATCCTACTTCAGCTAACAGGGGATAGGAGTTTGATAGGTCCCATCCTTTGTTGGACATCACAAAGCCACCATGTAACTAAGCAGCCTAATGAAAGAAGACCGAGGTCTGGAACAGCCTGGGATGCAGCAGGTTAGGACTGAATTGCATAGGCAAAGCTGGATTTTGTGGAGGGAACATGAGCGCTGGAATGTAGGTGGTACAGCAAGTTTAATGTGCATTGGCAGAGCTGCATGGGAGAGGCTCAGCATTGCAGTAACAGACCATACTGCAGGTCAGGACTGAGGTGCAGTTGCAGAGCTGAAAGGAATGTGTATATGTGGTATGTGGTAGAACTGCAAGTAGAAAACTTACATAGCACCTGTCTCGGCTACTGTTGGCTTTAGCCCCTGCTCTTAGTCTCTCATTCTCATGAGCACTAGAGCTCAAAAATCCAGATTTCTTTGATTTTAAGGTAATGGCTTAAATCCTAATACGAGTCAGATTTATGCAGTTTATTGGCCTCAACAGTTCCTCTAAGGAGAAAAACATGAGAGACTCAGCCTCTGCATCTCTGAAAGCCATAACATAAGGCACCTACTGGTATAAAGAAATCACTCAGAGGGACTTGGAAACCCAATGGAGAGGGAGTCAGAGTGCTACCTCTAGGTAAGGAGAGAGCCACTCCTAGCTGAAACTAGGTTAGACCAAAGGAGGTGGTTCCCTTTGCATTCACTTGATAGATCCAGTGCCTGTGGACCATAAGGGTGTTGTTGCTTTGCACCTCTCCTCTGGGAACGTGCAGGATGGTCTCACTGTGTGGTAACATCTGATAAATGTGTGGGGTTGCAAGGGGTGTCCACTGCAGTTGCTGGTCACCAAGAGGCAGCAGCTGTCTAGCTCTCTCAAACACGGACACAAATAAACTGACAAGATATTGAAGAGAATAAGAAGCAATGAAGAGAGCTAAAACTTCTGAACATGTAAACAGACCCCCCAGGGTCCATCTCACCCTGTTGAAAGGGCCTTTAGGACTATGTGATTCAATCATATTGCAGAGCGCCTCCTGCCTGATGTGACATTCATGACCTCTGGTTACACATCTCCATAACTGCAATTCAGTTCCTTACATGATATACATCCTTGGGGCTATTTGATTTCTGGAAAACCACTCCTTTTTCCTGCAGCACCTTTATTGCCTCCTTGAATGCACTGTGAATCAGTTTGGAGCTGGGTTCACTTTTTGAATCCATCTGGATGGGGAAAAAAAACGAACAAACAACATACACATAAGATGTGAAATATTAGCCCTTGAAATCAAATTCCCTTTGATTTCAATAGAGCCAGTATGTCAGCCAGAGTTTTTAGACAGACATCTTCCTGAGTAAAGCCAAGCCAGTTCCTCTAGCTCAAGAGTTCATAAGTTATATCTATTATATGCAATCTAACCAAATTCTCAGGCCAGAAGGGAATCACAGATGTGTGTCCCTGCATGACAGCAGAACCACCCAAGTCACCTATTGCCTTCTTAATTCTTTGCTGAAATGGCTGCCACATACAGCCACCTCTTCCTTCCTTTGGAATACTGCAACCCCCAAAGCTGCTATGCTGCTTGCAGATTGGGAGACTGATTGACTGACTAACTTCCTTCCTCCATCTGCAGCCACACGTACACTTAGGTTCTGATTTTGACAGATCTCACAAGTTAGGTAGGAAGGGGCGGGTGGGTTGATCAGTGCTTTGCATAGGTGACCTCCAACAAGAATCTGGGGGATGGTGACACTTTTCTCCCTGAGTCAGTCTCCCAGAGAAGGAAGGGAATGGGGGAGGAGTGGGTGGGGAGACGGATTTGTGGAGGGACAGAAAGGGAGTGATGGAAGGGGTGGAGGAGAGGTTAAGATGCTGATGTGCTGAGACCACTACCCATCAGACTGACCAATATTGTCTCATTGCTGCCTTGTGCTCCCCCATCTATCTGTTCTCTTGTCTTATACTTAGAATGTAAGCTTTTCTGAGTAGGAACCATTTTTCTGTTCTGTGTTTGTACAGTGCCTAGCACATTGACCTGGGGTCCGAAGTGATATAGTAATACAAATAATAATAGTAATGAGTGGTATGCAATATTGCCAACCCCAAGCATTAAAAAAAAATCACCAGTCAGACCCCCCAAAATCATGAGATTTTATAAAAATAAAAATATATTTCTTATTTGCCTTTTTTTAACCTTTAGGATGGCACTCAGGTCACTTTTCAAGATTTTTCTCTACAACCCTGGAGAAATTTTTACAAATAAAAAAAAAAAAAAGCCATGAAATTGCAAAAACTAAGATTCCCATTCACGACTCCAGGAGCTGGGTCTTTAAGGAAGCAAACAAATATCGCAAGAGTTGACAATACAGGTTTTGCAATAGGAGGGAAGCAACATAACAACAGCCATCCTGGGTCAGACCAATGGTCTATCTAGCCCAGTATCCTGTCTTCCGACAGTGGCCAATGCCAGGTGCTTTAGAGGGAATTGAATGATCCATCCCGTTGTCCACTTCCACCTTCTGGTAGTCAGAGGGTATGGACACCCAGAGCATGGGGTTACATCCTTGACCATCTTGGCTAACAGTCACTGATGGACCTATCATCCATTAACTTATCTAATTCTTTTTTGAATGCTGTTATAGTTTTGGACTTCACAACATATACTGGCAAAGAGTTCTACAGGTTGACTGTACATTGCATGAGGAAGTACTTCCTTCTATTTGTTTTAAACCTGCTACCTATAATTTCATTGGGGGACTCCTGGTTCTTGCATTACGTGAAAGGGTAAATAACACCTCCTTATTCACCAGCAAAGGGTAAGAGATGCATACAAGGTGAAGAGAGCTGTGGGGAAGACAGGAGGTGTGTTAAGGGGAGTAATTTTGAGAGGGTTGGGAACAAAGCGCTGTACTGGGGAGAGAAAGAACATGGCAGCAAGAAGAAGAAGAAACAGAAGTCAGGGGCTTGTGGAGTGAAGAGGAGACCTGGAATCGAGGAGTCTGTACTGAGAATGCAAAAAGTGATGGGATTTGCAGAGGAAGACGTGGGTAGGGAGTGAAGGAAATATAGTGAGAGTCAGGAAGAGCAGAACAAGTAAGGGAGTAGGGAGGGCTAAAAGAATGGAAGGACAGTAAGTGGAGCGGAAGGAAATGGAGGATACCAAGTAAGGAAGGGAAAGTAAATGGGGGTAGGAGAGAAGAAAGGGCTGCATAGGAAGGAAAGGGCAAGACCACTACCTACTCTTTTCTGGGAGCACCTCACTTTCCACCCTGCCAAAGAGGAGGTTACTCACCCTGTGCAGTAACTGACGTTCTTCGAGATGAGTGTCCCTGTGGGTGCTCCACTACCCACGCTCCTTCCCTCTATTTCGGAGTTGGGGTAGCCTCCGTTGTAGAGAAGGAACTGAGGAGACCGCCGCGCATGCGTACTATTAAGCTAGACTCAGAGCGGGGGAGCAGGCTCTGCGCATGCATGGCCGGTACAAGTACTGATACAAAAATCTCCGAGCAAAGGCGCAGGGACGCACCAACACCTGGAGTGGAGCACCCACAGGGACACTCATCTCGAAGAACGTCAGTTACTGCACAGGGTGAGTAACCTCCTCTTCTTCTTCGAGAGATGTCCCTGTGGGTGCTCCACTCCAGGTGACTTAAAAGCAGTGTGTCTCAAGGAGGTAGGGACTTCGGATCTGATAGGAATGCCATAGATAGTATAGCTCTGCCCAATCGTGTATCAGAGAGAGGGCCCTGAGTAAGGGCATAGTGTTTAACACATGTGTGTTCAGAGGACCAAGTGGTTGCTTTACAGATGTCGGCCAGGGGAACTCTGCGTAAGAAAGCCACAGAGGCAGCCAGAGATCTAGTGGAGTGAGTTCTGATGCCGGCTGGAGGTGTAACCTTCTTCATCTGATAGCACAATCGGATGCACTGAGAAATCCAGTTTGAAAGTCGCTGGGTAGAAATAGGAGTCCCTTTGGAACGCTCCGCGATGGAGACAAAAAGAGTCTAGAAGAGTTTCTAAAAGGTTTGGTTCTATCCAAATAGAAGAACAAGGCCCTGCGTATATCTAATGTATGCATTGTGGCATCGAATGAGTTCGCATGTGGTTTCGGAAAAAAGGTTGGTAGGTTTATCGGCTCATTAATGTGGAATGAGGAATGCACCTTTGGAAGAAATTTGGGGTGTAATCTGAGGGTAACCTTGTCCTTGAAAAATAGGGTATATGGTGGGTCTGCCATAAGAGCTGCTATTTCTCCTGCCCGTCTGGCGGAGGTAATTGCCACTAAAAATGCTGTTTTCATCGAAAGGTGTAAAAGGGAGCACGTGGCTAGGGGTTCAAATGTTTGTTGAGTTAGGCAAGATAGCACTAAGTGAAGGTCCCACGGAGTGGTAGGTGGTTTAATGTCTGGGTATTGGAGTCCCTTGAGGAAACGCTTGGTGATTGTATGAGCAAAAACAGAGGTATCATCAATTTTGTCATGAAAGGTTGTAATAGCAGCTAAATGGACTCGGATGGAGCTGAAAGAAAGGCCGGATCGCTTAAGGTCCAATAGGTAGTCAAGCATGAGCGGAAGAGATACCAACATGGGACAAAGTTGTTTAGCTGAACACCAATGTGTGAATCGTTTCCACTTTCGTAGATAGGTGGTGTGAGTAGATTGTGTTCTGCTGTGTAGGAGCACTCTTTGAACTTAGTCAGAGCAAGCTAGTTCGTTTTGGGAGAACCATGTAGGAACCAGGCTTTGAAGTGAAGCATGGACAGGTTGGGGTGAAGAAATCAGCCGTGTTGCTGTAATAGGAGGTTCGGGATGAGACGCAACGGAATTGGTGGTCGAATCGACATTCTGGTGAGGAACAGAAACCACAGTTGTCTGGGCCACGACGGGGCAATCAGGATCACCTTGGCACGGACTGTTCGTATTTTTATCAGGACCCTGTTGGGAACCGGTATTGGGGGAACTGCATACAGTAAGTTTCGGTGCTATGGGATCATGAATGCGTCTCCCAGGGAATGTTTGCCCAGTCCCGCTCTGGAGCAAAAGTCAGGATATTTCGTGTTTTTCGCAGTTGCAAAGAGGTCTATGATTGGGTGACCCCAAATGCGGAATATGTTGTGAATGGTTTTCTTGTCTATCTCCCATTCGTGATCCCAGGGAAAGCGTCTGCTTAGTTCGTCCGCTGTGGTGTTCATCACTCCGGGAAGACAGGCAGCTGATATCCGGATGTTGTTCGCAAGGCACCAATTCCAGAGCTTCATAGCCTCTGTGCAAAGTGAGTGGGAGCGAGCCCCTCCCTGCTTGTTTACGTAGAACATGCATGCCATGTTGTCTGTCATTATGCGTACATGGTGATTCCTGATTAGTGGGAGGAAGTGACAGCACGAATTGCGTATGGCTCGAAGTTCTAGGACATTTATGTGCAGAGAGGTTTCGGTTGAAGACCATAGCCCCTGGACTGTGTGGTGAGATATGTGTGCACCCCATCCTGTCAGAGATGCATCGGTAGTCAGTATGAGGGATGGAGCTTCCTGAAGAAAGGGGACTCCAGAGCAGAGGTTGGAGTGAACTGTCCACCACAGTAGAGAATCTTTGACTCAGAAAGGTATGGAGAGAGTCTTGTTTAGAGAGTGCACATTTGGTCTGTAAACCGTGCTCAACCACGCTTGGAAGCACCTCGTGTAGAGTCATGCATTTTGGACCACAAAAGTGCACAAGGCCATGTGACCTAGTATTTGGAGACAGTCTCGGGCAGTGACCTGGGGACTGTTGCGAAGTTTTGTGGCCAGTAGGCTTATGGAGTTGAAGCGGTCGGGTGGGAGAGATGCCAATCCCACCCGGGAGTCGAGGTATGCTCCTATGAACTCCAGATGTTGGGTGGGGCATAATGTGGATTTGTTTTTGCTTATTTGCAGGTCTAGAGATAGGAAACAATCGACAGCAAGTCAAGTGAATTGGAGAGCTTCGTCGAACGTTGAGGCTTTGAGGAGGCAATCGTCAAGTAAGGAAATATTATGACCCCTTGTTTCCTGAGGTAGACAGTGACTACAGCTAGGATCTTGGAAAAAACATGAGGGGCCGTGAACAGTTCGAAGGGGAGAACCCTGTATTGAAAATGTGTTGAGCCAAGGGTAAAACATAGGAAGCGTCTGTGGGACGGGTGTGTAGTCACATGAAAATAGGCGTCCTGTAGGTCGAGGGTTGAAAACCAATTGCCCTGCTCCAGCGCTGGGATTATGGTAGTGAGAGTAACCATCTTGAACTTTTGCTTTTTGACAAATTTGTTGAGCCGCCTGAGGTTGAGGATTGGTCGCCATCCCCCAGTTTTCTTTTCTGTTAAGAAATAATGGGAGTAAAAACCCTTCCCTTTGTGTCGTTCAGGCACAATTTCTATTGCTCCCAGTTGAAGGAGATGTTGCACTTCTTGGAGGAGTAGTTGCTCGTGAGAAGGGTCCCTGAAGAGGGACGGGGAGGGTGGATGGGAGGCAAGGAGAGGAAGGGGATGGAGTAGCCAATTGTAACGACCTCTATAACCCACTTGTCGGTGGTAATGTTCTGCCATTGATGGGAGAATTGAGAATGGTCGTAGGTGGTGTCCAAAAATAGGTGTACTGGCTGAAGTGGGAACGCTGTTTTCTAAACCCTCGACCAAGCCTTCAAATTTGTTTATTAGTTGGAGGGGGTTGAGGCGCCCCCGCAGAATTAGGACGACGACGCTGGAATCTCGGTCTCTGGCATTGCTGTTGTTGTTGTTGCTCCTGTGATCTATGGAAGTGTTGTGTATATGCGGGGTAGCGTGGACGTTGGTAAGTTTGATATCTATATTGTCGCCTTCTGGTCATAGGTGTCTGGAGATCTAAGGATCGGAGGGTTGCCCTTGAGTCCTTCATTGGATGAAGTACGTCGTTTGTGGTGGAAGCAAAGTTTTTCACTGTCAAAAGGAAGATCTTCAATGGTACTCTGGACCTCTCGAGGAAAGAAAGAGGAGGAGAGCCATGACCCTCGGCGCATGACCACTGCTGTGGCGGTCGATCTTGCTGAAGTATTGGCTACATCGAGGGCCGCTTGAAGAGCGGTACGTGATATGATTTGTCCCTCGGAAACCAGAGCTGTGAATTGTTGTTTCTTCTGTTCTGGAATGTCATCAATAAAGTTCATGAATTTATTATAGTTTCTGTGGTCATATTTTGCGAGAACTGCAGTATAATTAGCAATACGAAATTGTAACTTTGAGGATGTATATACTTTACGACCAAAGAGGTCCAAGCGTTTACTTTCCTTGTTGGCCGGGGTGGAGCGGGAATACTGTTGTTTGGTCCTTTGGTTCACTGCATCTACTACCAATGAGTTTGGCACCGGATGGGTAAAAAGGAATTCAGAGCCCTTAGAAGGGATGAAGTACTTCCGGTCCGCTTGTTTACAGGTAGGTAGGCTTGTAGCTGGAGTCTGCCAGATGGACTCAGCAGGTTCTAAAAGGGCTACGTTGATTGGTAATGCAACCCTAGAAGAAGAAGAGGGTTGTAGGATGTCTGTTAACTCATGCTGTTGTTCAGGGACTTCCTCCAAGTTAATTCTCAAGTCACTGGCCACTCTTTTTAAAAGGTCTTGGAATTTTGAGAAGTCATCTGACGATGTTGGAGGAGGGGGAAGTAAGGCTTCTTCAGGCGTAACCTCCGGCTCTACTGGGATAGGAGCAGGACTTGGTTGATCCTGCAAGTATGACAGTGCTGCCTGGTGTCTTGTGTCATTGGCAGGTTCGTCAGGTAGTGGTGCTAGGCAAGTGTTGCGCCTGGTTGAGGTGGAGTAGCGCCTGTGTTCTCGAGGG
The DNA here is from genome assembly GCF_013100865.1 of Trachemys scripta elegans. Classification (NCBI taxonomy): domain Eukaryota; kingdom Metazoa; phylum Chordata; order Testudines; family Emydidae; genus Trachemys; species Trachemys scripta. Next base: position 121,484,857 of record NC_048304.1, on the reverse strand, counting down.
TATGGTGCCCATGGGGCCCAATATTGCCATTGTGGTGGGTTGGTTCACGCCCCAGGGTGCAGGATCCTGAGAATAGGATGATGGGATTTTTCTATGACCTCTGTTGACTGGGCTCTGGGGATGTGAGTCTTGATACTGTGAAAAATCCCCCTGTGGTTCAGCTTCCTCCTCACTGGAGGAAGGCTGTTCAGACCCTGACGCAGCCATTGGAGAGAAGCAGGCATTCAGCAGGGGTGACTGCAGGATGGGTGACACAAACAGATCTCTTGACTGAGTGAATTGCAGTGCTGAGGCTCCTCTTTGAGGTGAAGGCTGTGCAGGAGGAAGTTGCAGAGAGGAGACATTCCTCTGAGCCGGTGTTTTGAGTCTTGGCTCACTGCCAGTCAGCTCCGCGGGTGTCGGTGCCGTGGCCGGTGCCGGGAGAGCAACATCAGCCTGCAGGGGTTCAGGCAGGTTGTGGAATGTTGGCACTGCGTCCGTCGGTGCCAAAAGAGAGGCAGGCAGCTGGAAGCCTGAAGCCTCGGCACCGGAGCTTCACGCCGCTGCCGCAGCCTCAGGCGGGTTTTGCGCAGTACCGGAGGAGCCCAGCTCATCAAATGTACTCAAGTGGGGGAGCACAGGCAGGGAAACTGTTGATCTGCCTGAAGAGATTTTGTGTCTCATAACCTTCTTTGGTGACGAAAGTTGCCCTTTTTTTGTAGTTTTTTTGAGCTTCTTTGAGGCAGGGGGCTGTGGCGGGCAGCGGAGCCGGAATCAGCGCCTGGGTCCGAAACTGACCCCAGGGATTTCTGAAGGAGGAGCAGTTTGAGTCTAAGCTCCCTGTCCTTCCGTGCCCTGGAGCTAAGTTTGCTGCAGTGGGCACATCTTTGGGGAATGTGGGTCTCCCCCAAACATTTTATGCATTGTGAATGGCCATCTGACAGAGGGGTAGCCTCCTTGCAGGTAGAGCAGCGCCTAAAGCCTGTGGAGCCAGGTATGTCTGAAGTGGCTGCGGCTGACAGGAACGATTTTTTTTTTTCCCTTGTAACAGATAGAAGCGATAACTAATTATAACTGACAACGAACTAATAACAAACTAACTAACTAGAAGGCAACTGTAACCAGAGGAAAGAATTTCTTAATGAGTCTACTGAGCTCTGTCTCAGGCCGGGACGGTAGAGAAGGAACTGAGGAGACCGGCCGCGCATGTGTACTATTAAGCTAGACTCAGAGTGGGGCGGGGGTAGGGGGGAGGCTCTGCACATGCGTAGCCGATACGAGTACTGCTACAAATATCTCCGAGCAAAGGCGCAGGGACGCACCAACACCTGGAGTGGAGCACCCACAGGGACATCTCTCGAAGAAGAACCCATCATTCCCATCCCTTCTCTCTTTCAGACAACTCCCTTTTATGCAAGCAGACTGTTTCAATGACCCGTCTCTCACGCCCTTACTGGCTGGAAGCATCGTGTTCACAATGTGGCACCTTTTTTTGGGTGTAGAGAAAAACTTGCTTTGCTTTACAGCGACCCTTCTGGCCAACTGAGGAAGCACCTCAAGGACTTGTCTTCACTACCGGGGTATGTCGATCTAAGTTACGCTACTCCAGCTACGTGAATAATGTAGCTGGATTCAGTCAACGTAGCTTAGGTCGACTTACCCCGGTGTCTTCACTGCGCTGTGTCGACAGAAGACACTCTCCAATCGACTTCCCTTACTCTTCTTGGAGAGGTGGAGTACCAGGGTCGACTAGAGAGCACTCTGCCATCGATTTAGAGGGTCTTCACTGGATCGATTGCAGCAGCATCGAGTTCCCTGTTAGTGAAGACAAGCCCTTAGTGGCTTTTTTATCTGAGGTCTGGACGGATGGGTTTGAGACTGAAATAAGGGAAATTGGGCAATTATTAGGTTTCTCACAGGAATGCACAGCCTCCCCACTCCCCCCTCCCACACACACCCCTCCACAAAAGGGAAGAAACATTGCCCTTCTAGATGCTGGAATAAACCTTCAACAACAGGAGAAACTGCTAGCAAAGTAATTGCCTCTTGCAAGGTGCTGATCAATTTTTAATGTGAAAGCAATGAATCAGGGAATCAAAGAGAGAGAGAAACATCTCCAAAGGAGTGTGATAATTATTCAGTTTGGTCTAATGCTGACATCCCATCAGAGGGAGATAATTAGGAACATGCTCCGTGTAAGCTGACACGTGGCTCAGCTTGGATGGATACTGAAAGAGAATTATTCAGGATGTGTGCCGAGAGATTGATAGAATTGAACAAACAGAAATAGGCTTTGGAATGAAAGAAAAAAAGCAACAGTTCCTGCTTATCGAAGCCTCTTTGACACACTTTGAACAGGCCTAAAACAAGTATTCCCTGGGACAGCCGCCCTTCCAGGGGACTCAGTAGGCCCCCTGGAAGGTAGAAGGGCATTGGCACAGAAAATTACAGGGGAACTCAGGAACAGGAAGGAATCAGCCATTTTTCTCTATAAAGTGTCCCAGAATGCGTCCCTTCCTCTTCACCCTTGGACTTGGTTCATGGTTTGGTAATTTTCTTCATTACTGCAAACTCCTCCCCTGTTCCGGACTTTCCAGACCATCTCAGACACCTCTGCCAAAAGCCCGTTTTCATTTGCTTCCCCCAATCCCTTCTTCTGTCTTCCACAAAAAGGGACTTCACTTTCAAAGGAATCCCTAAAACCTCTCTTGCCTGCATCTGTGGCCTTACCTCCTCCAACCTACCACCCAGGTGTCTCTGCTATAGGCTTTCTCCTATTCCAGACTGTGCTTCGTTTCATGCCATTCAGGCTGCTTGGAATAAGCCTCTCAATGTATGTCCAAACCCTTCAGCTCTTGTCCTCCAAAGACACCCCATGCCTATTCCACAAAACATTACAGCTACAGTGACCATACACTTTTTGGTATCGGGATGTTTAGTATCCCATTTGTGCCACTGGACTAAGCTCTTATAGGCAGGGATTGAGTTTTCTTTGGTACAAGTGCACCAACTGTACAGCACTATGTGCATGTACGAGGTTATAACAAATAACAAATCGGACAAGGAATCTCTGGGCAGGTAACCCTGCATGATATCACATCCCTGCCCCTCCTCCTGAAGCAGGAGGAAGGCTTGACAATTGGAGAGATAAAAGGTAGCCGTTAACGTTGTGAAGTCCTGCAGAACGACTCATCTAATAATACTTTATCCCTCTATAGAGCAGCACATCAGAGGGTCTCAAGGCATTTTGTGAACATTAGTGATTCACATCCTGATCGAAAGCACCGGAAACAGAATCCTATTGACTTCTGTGGGCTTTGGATCAGATTCTTAATCCTCATCGTTTCCACGTGAGCGAGGCAAGATTACTGGGCTACACTGTCAAAATGACGAGATTTTTTTCGGGTGCTCAACTTGAGACATATTAAAAAAAGAGGCCAGATTTCAGAAAAGTGCTAAGAACACGGGGATCTGAAAATCAGGTCCCTTTAGGGTATGTCAAGTTGAGTGCCTAAAAATGGAGGCATCCAAAATCGCCCGTCACTTTTGCTTAGGCCACTCTCTCTATTCTACACATGGGAAACAGAGGCAGAGTTTAAATAATGACTTCCCCAGGTCACACATGGCGCTTGTGGCAGAGCCAGCAACAGAATCCAAGTCTGTCAATTCTGTGCTTTAATCACATCCTCCCAGCCTCACATTGCACCACAGGCTGGAATTTGTGTAGCCAGTTATTCTCATCTTATGCCTTTCAAAAAAGTTATCCAAGCAATAACAGGTCAAGGTGTGCAGTGGTGCACGGATTATCCTCTCTGCTTGAGAGGAGTGTTGAAGACACAGCACACCTGGGGGTATTAAGATATCCTGATATAATGGCACGTTATATTGTTTGTGTCGACTTCTCTTTGCTTTTCCCACAGTGCTTAAGGCTGGGCTTAGAGCGGGTGACAAGTTCAGTAAGAGAAACTTGGCTTGTCAGGCCTAACGTCATCTTGTTATCATATCTGCACTACTGTCTCAACAGGGGGACATAAATCTATGCCAGGAAGCTGATAGACCAGCACATGAGTATCAAGTATATGCAAGAGGCAGGACACACAAGAAACCCAGGCCTGGAGTAAATATAAACAGCATTTTAAATTCTTTGTTCTAAGTATTTGTCCCTGTTGACCTTGATGTTATAATCAGTCGAAGAAAAGTATAAACAGACAGATCTGGAAAGCACAATTCCAAAAGAGCTGTCCAAACTAGTGACATATTACCAAGTGGGATGGTGTTATTAAAATAGCGCACTGTACAGCTTCATAATGGAGGAAGTGCAAAGAAAACTGCTTAACTCAGGAAACTAAACCACAGAGTATGATACAACTGCGGCCACTTGGTTGCGAGCCACACCAAGGAGCTATTTATTCCAGTTCAGGAACTGGATGGATAAAGTTGATATATAATTTTCATTCAAAGAACCACCAAATTCTCGTTCCTCTGTCAAACAAAGTAGCACTCTTAGCTGGACTTGGGGTCTTCGTGGACATGCTAAATACTGGGTGACATTTGTCTCTACTTCCTGCTTGTAATCCTCACTGCAGTATTTATCTTGTCTATTTTTGAAACTCACTTTTTCCCTCAACAACTGATGGGGGAAGTGATATAACTCAAACAGAAGGGGCAACGCTTATGGGGGGAAGGTCCCCAAGTTTTTTTAAAACAATGTTGTTAGCAAGAACCAATATGAGTATCAGTTTATTAAATAAACACTTTTTTAAACCTAAGCCCTTTCAGTCTTTAAAATTCTAAACATTGCAACCTTGTGCTAGAGAATGAGACTCACCAAAAGAAACCAATTATATATCAAAGTCTAACCGAGTCCTACAGTGTCTAGGTTAAGTGCAAGAAGTAAACAAATATCATTTATCAGGGTGTGCTTGGTAGATTTACATTTTGGGCATCTTTCTATAACCCTTTAACTCCATATCCCTATCCCTTCTGTAATCATTTGCACTGGTGCCAAGTTGATGCAAGACATTACAAAAAATAAAAATAAAAATCACTTCTATAGTGGCTTTATAGCCACTTGGCACTAGTGCAAATGGTTGCCAGGGCAATGGAGAGTCAGTCCCATTGGACTTTTTTGTTGAGGATCACTCAGCCCTTTGCAGGTTACAAGAAATGGACACTGTCCAATGACTGAGTAGATGGGCAATCTAATGCTCTTACAAATGGGCATTAGCAGGAGCAGGTCTGAAGATGTGTACATCACAGAACAACTGCAGGTTTTCCTTTTTACAAACAAACACTTTGTAAGGTGGATTAATGGTGAAAAGCATCTGGGAGAAATGCTGTTTTTCAGGAGGAATGACTGGGTATCTGACTCCCTGGGATTTATAAAAGTCACTTGCACTGAGAGCTGCAGCAACAGGGATTTATATTATGACCACCCAGTGCAACTCCTTCACTCCTCCCCCATTAGGACTCGACTGTGATGGGCCCTTTAAACACACCTTTCCGTACTCTGAATGGCTTTTGTAAACCATTTATCCTGTTCCTTCTACAAATGCTGTGACTTTTCATCCTTAGTCAAAATTATCATTCCTTTCTAGAATCCAGATGGTTATAAACTTTTAGTTTGAATTATTTTTAGCTGGTTTGGAAAAAGTTTATGCCCAATCCTGTGTTTGATGTTCTTGTACCGGTTTCTCTAGCACAGACTGTCAGGCCTCCTGTTAATATTCATTCTTCTTTGCTTTGTTAAAAATACCACAACAACAAAAGCTCCTTTAATAAAAGAGGAAAAAGAAAATAAATGGTCTCCAGGAAGCAACCACTAGAAAGCAGTTTACAAAACAGTGGGGGGTAGTTTTCATTATTATTTGAATTCAATGAAGAAGTTTTTTCAGATTTAAATGTCTCTCTACAGTGTTGCAAATCTAAAACCAGAGTTTTATGCTAGCACACCAGAAAGTGAAACTGATCAATGCAGTTTTCCCTGTCTATGGACAGTGAAATGCAAAAGTGAATCAACTTTACTAATAATCAGGTTTAATACTCTCAGCTGTTATTAGTAACACAGCTGAGGATTTAATTATATATGTACATGGGCCAGAGCCTCAATTCATGTAAATTAGTATAGCTCCATTAACTTCAATGGAGAGACAGCAATTTATACCAGTTGAAAATCTGGCCTGTGATTTTTATCTCAATATGATAACATTTTCAGCATGTTACACACGCATTTTACCATTTAGCCAGCATCAGAATGAGAACCAGAGACCATACTAGCATATTATTGGAAAGTGTCCCATTTCTCAGTTTCTTTATGTACAGCTGACTCCAATTAGATCTAGGCTTCTGATCTCCGCTCCATCCCACAACCCTGGCCTTGCACAACTGGAGATGTCCAACAAGGAGAACTTGTAATAGGAAGCAGATGTCCACCCACTCCTTTGTAAGTTTAAGCCTATTTTAATATATTGGGCTTCAATCCTCTCCTTGATCAAGTTCAGCACTACCCAGGCATGTCCCACAACTGTTTCACATTTGGGGACAATGTATACCTTCAAGTCAGCTGCACTGCTATGGGTACCCGCATGGCCCCACAGTATGCCAACATTTTTATGGCTGACTTAGAACAACGCTTCCTCAGCTCTCGTCCCCTAACGTCCCTACTCTACTTGCGCTACATTGAGGACATCTTCATCCTCTGGATACATGGAAAAGAAGCCCTTGAGGAATTCCACCATGATTTCAACAATTTCCATCCCACCATCAACCTCAGCCCGGACCAGTCCACACAAGAGATCCACTTCCTGGACACTACAGTGCTAATAAGCAATGGTCACATAAACACCACCCTATACTGGAAACCTACTGACCGCTATACTTACCTACATGCCTCCAGCTTTCATCCAGACCACACCACACGATCCATTGTCTATAGCCAAGCTCTAAGATACAACTGCATTTGCTCCAACCCCTCAGACAGAGACAAACACCTACAAGATCTCTATCAAGCATTCTTAAAACTACAATACCCACCTGCTGAAGTGAAGAAACAGATTGACAGAGCCAAAAGAGTACCCAGAAGTCACCTACTACAGGGCAGGCCCAACAAAAAAAGTAACAGAACACCACTAGCCGTCACCTTCAGCCCCCAACTAAAACCTCTCTAGCGCATCATCAAGGATCTACAACCTATCCTGAAGGACAATCCCTCACTCTGACAGATCTTGGGAGACAGGCCAGTCCTCACTTACAGACAGCCCCCCCAGCCTGAAGTAAATACTCACCAGCAACCACACACCACATAATAAAAACACTATCCCAGGAACCTATCCTTGCAACAAAGCCCATTGCCAACTCTGTCCACATATCTATTCAGGGGACACTATCATAGGACCTAATCACATCAGCCACACTATCAGAGGCTCGTTTACCTGCACATCTACCAATGTGACAGATGCCATCATGTGCCAGCAATGCCCCTCTGCCATGTACATTGGCCAAACCGGACAGTCTCTATGCAAAAGAATAAATGGACACAAATCAGATGTCAAGAATTATAACATTCAAAAACAAGTTGGAGAACACTTCAACCTCCCTGGTCACTCAATTATAGACCTAAAAGTCGCAATTATTCAACAAAAAAACTTCAAAACCAGACTCCAACGAGAAGTTGCAGAACTAGAATTAATTTGCAAATTGGACACCATTAAATTAGGCTTGAATAAAGACTGGGAGTGGATGAGTCATTACATAAACTAAAAAACTATTTCCCCATGTTAATTTCCCCCCTACTGTTACTCACACCTTCTTGTCAACTGTTTGAAATGGGCCATCCTGATTATCACTACAAAAGTTTTTTTTTCCTCCTGCTGATAATAGCCCACCATATATATATATATATATATATATATACACATACACACACACACCCCTCTACCCCCATATAACGCTGTCCTCGGGAGCCAAAGAATCTTACCGCATTATAGGTGAAACCGTGTTATATCGAACTTGCTTTGATCCGCCGAAGTGCGCAGCCCCACCCCCCCGGAGCACTGCTTTACCACGTTATATCCGAATTCGTGTTATATCCGGTCGCGTTATATCTGGATACAGGTGTATATATATCTTACTACTGTATTTTCCACTGCATACATCTCATGAAGTGGGCTTTAGCCCATGAAAGCTTATGCTCAAATAAATGTGTTAGTCTCTAAAGTGCCACAAGTACTCCTCGTTCTTTTTGCTGATACAGACTAACACGGCTACCACTCTGAAACCAGTGCCTTCAAGAGATCTCATACACGGTTATTTCCACTGTGTATCTAGTTTTCATAGATCTATGAAAGTTAGAGTTTGAACAGAGCCTTTATTAGATTATGTAGTACACCCCTGCAGCAAGCATAATATGGTTCCCTACAATAGAGTTTTCCGGCTCTGCTCTCCAGTCCATTTTAAATGCCTAAAGTTACAGGGCTTCCCAGGTATTGTCAATAATTCATGCCTATAGCTAAAGGTCAGGAATTGGCACCTAAATGTGCAGAAATGGTTGAAAACCCAAAACATTTCCACTTGCACAAATCTGATAGCAAGCATGAAGCACTATTTTCCTACTCAGCAATCAAAAGCCAGCAATTACTGCACTTACCTGCTGAGAGTCAGTCCTGGACACAGGCTGACTGGCCAATGACACCAAATCGTCAACTGTTTCCAGCTCCTGTTGGTAAAAGGTCTGAATTCTGTTCTCCAATAAGAAGTCTTTCACTTTCTCGCTCAGCAAGTCAATTGAGCTTCTAAGGTTCAGACCACCTGGGGCACTATAGGAATACAAAGCTTTTGTCACAAAACAAAAAGTACATAGCCAAGTTTTTCAAAAACAGGCACCAGTTCAGAGGGTGGGATTTTCAAATGTGCCTAAGCAGAAGTCAATAGAATCATAGAATCTCAGGGTTGGAAGGGACCTCAGGAGGTATCTAGTCCAACCCCCTGCTCAAAGCAGGACCAATCCCCAGACAGATTTTTACCCCAGTTCCCTAAATAACCCCCTCAAGGATTGAGCTCACAACCCTGAGTTTAGTAGGCCAATGCTCAAACCACTGAGCTATCCCTCCCACACTGAGCTATCCTTGGGTACTTCGTTAGGTGCTCTTGAAAAATCTCACCACTACATCCTTATTTAGGCACCAAAATAAACAGCCTGATTTTCATGTGTGCCAAGTATTCGGCAGCTCCCATAGAAGACAGGCGATATAATAATGTTGTGATTTTAAGGTCTGATCTCTCATGATCTATGGTGTCAAGAAACAAAGATCTCAGACCATTGGAAAGGGGGATTCATAGCTTTCTGATGGAATAAAGCTTCTGATTCTAGTCCATGGAAGCTGCTGGGTGCTCAGCACTTTTGAGATCCAGCTACTTGTTTAGGCGCCCATTGTTGAAAATCTTGACCATTTATAGAGATGCTCACACAGAGTAGGAAAACAAATTGTATTCATTTTGCAACTTCCTTCTGATGCTAACCCATATTTTCCTCACAAGTACTACTAACATCTTAAACTTGGGGGAAGAATTACAAGTTGTCTTTTTCCCCACTTAACTCTGCTAGAAAAACACTATTTTCTCCTTTACTCTCTCTCCACGCCCAATCCCCAAAACCAAAACGAGGAATGTCTACCCCCAAAGTTACGCAGATCTGAGGCACAGGATGACATTCCTTCCTGGACCAGTGACAGGTCTAAATATCTGCTCTCTTTCAACCCATCAGGGCTAGAAACAGGCGCTTTACACCAGTTGAGAGAGCTAGGAATCCTCCTTTCTAAAAGCATTACATTTTTGTTGCTAGATTGATGTAGGCTGATCACAAAATATTCGTAGAGTTCAAGACCAGAAGGACCATCAAATCATCTCGTCTGACTTCCTGTATATCACAGGGCATTAAGTTTCACCTACTTAGCCCTGTATGGATTCCAGTAACTTGCATCTAGCTAAAGATTATCTTCTAGAAGGGCACCTAGTCTTGACTTGAAGACTTCAAGAGAGATGGAGAATCCATCACACTCCTTGGTAGTTTGTTCTAATGGTGAATCACCCTCACAGTTTAAAAAAAAAAAAAAATCACAGATAAAATACCTCCCTATTCCTACCCTTGGATGTATAGACCGAGGAATAGTGATTAGCTTTTTTGACACAGCATTGCACTGGGAGCAACCCCTCTCCCCCAGGTGTACATGCACCTCTGCCAATAGAAGAGAGCTTGTGTTGTTGTTCAGCTATGCTGGCAGAAGAAATCCTGTCGGCTTACGCTGCGTCTCCAACCATGGGACTCTGCCAGCATAACTATGCCAGCAAACATCTGTAGTATAGACAAGTCCTGGGTGTGAGTGACACATACACACGCCTCCCCTCTTTCACAATTTCTAAGGAGCTGTAAGTATGTAAATCCATTGATTCATGGCTGAATATTGGTGACATTATAACAGAATTCTTGGAAACCTTCACAATCCATCACTAACTGCAAGCACTCAGCAGCTGAATTTCCAGTGATCTGCCACACACCATCCATCCATCTCCTTGATGCTCATCCCCTACAACAACCCTCCACCATTCCTTCCATAATAACTTTTTCAAGGTTATTTCCATCTCTATGCCTAATATGATCAAAGGACATAAGTTTGCATCTGTTGATTTCCGACACTAGGGTCTGCTTCTCTCCAATAATATTTCGAACACAGGTATTTGTCTTCATGCAAGAGCCTTTGCCAGCACCACATTTCAAAAGCTTACATTTTTTCCTGTCAGCAGTAAAGCTTCCCATGATTCACATCCATAAATCTCTATGGAGAAAGTTAGGCTTTTCACCAGTCAGACCTTTATACATTGAGATGCCATATTTTTTCCACACTTAAGGGAGGCCCATAGCTTAGCAAGCCAATCCTTAGTTTTCTTCCTTGGAACAGCCTCTCTGGTTGGATATATATGATCTCAGATAATTAAATTAATCTACTGCCTCTACAACTTCTCCGTTAATCATCATGCCCACCTGCATCCTGTTTTTGTTAGCTGTGTCAACACATATGCATTTTGTTTTCATCACATTCAGGAACGGTCCATATTCCTCACTAGCTGTTTTTACAGACTCTCACATTTGCTGTAGTATCACATCAGTGGCTGGAGCAAAGAATGTTGTGTCAAAGGGCTGTACCCTCCAAAGAAATTAGTTCATACTTTTAGTTGTGTATGTGCAGAGGTGGGGTTAATGGGAGATGTCTTCTAATGTTTCCTGTTTTGGTCTCCCGCCCCAAAAGATCTTGGCCATGAAAATCCAAAGGGCAGCCTTTTCCAGTGCAAAAGCACACTGCACAACAGCCTTTGCTTTTAATCTGGTTACCATGACATTCATCTCCACGATGGAGATCCACATTCAGTTCTGCTAAGGGGTGTGGGTATTTCACACCTAGCTGGACACCAACATCAGTATCCTGTTTACCTCTGTGCCTCCTCTGGGATTTTGAAAGGCTTATCATAAACTTCTCTATAGAGGCATGGGAGCTCCAACATCCTTGAAATCTGAACCTCACACATAGGATCATCCACTTTATCTGCAAGGGGGGGGAAACAAAAATTCACAAACATGACCAGGACTTCAATATTAATTCACTAGATGAGCACAGCTGAGCTGCTACAATATTACATATACACTGGAACAGCACAAGAGAGTTTCTCATGCCAAACATAGCTGGCACATTTTGTTCTCTGCTATTCTACAATAAAGAAAAAATGTTTTATGTTATTACTTAACCAAAAGGCAACCATAAACCAAGTGCTTTTTATCTTGCCAAAAAGCAAATGATTGTTATGATAGTTTGGGGAATGGATGTGTCCAGTTTTGAATTGGTTTTATGAACACTGTTTGCACTTATTACAGTCATTCTGAATTGGATCACCCACTAGATAGCAGGACGCTGACATGTAGTGAAGAGCTACGTGTGGGAAGTGTGACAAAGCAATCAAGAGGCCATCAGCATTGAATGATCCTCCCCAGGTGGAACAATGGGTTCCTATCTGCAAGGCCTTGCAGGTAGTCTCTGCACAGAAACCTGTTTGGGGAGAAAGGGGAGCTGGATTCCTCCCTAGCCTGAGCACATGGCTTGAAGAGCTGCAGTTTCCTCATTTGCCTATCTGACAGAAGGGCAAAGACTATTTTAAAAGATGTGCTTCTTCAAGTCAAACAGAAGACCCAGAAGCAGAAGCACCAATATAGGAGGGGCCAGGGGGCCATGGCCCTCCCACTTTTAAAAAGCTGGGAGGCCTGGACTATCCACTTTGGTAGTGGTCCCACCTCCCCCCCTCCCGGCCAGGCCAGGAGCCGGAGCCTTGCCAGGGAGCCTGGGAAGCTGTGGGGGCCATGGACTCTCTACCTGCCTCAGGTAGTGGGGGGTGGGGGGAGTCAAGAGCAGCTCCCCGCCCATGTCCCCATCCCACAGGGCCCCCCCGCCCAGAGCAGGAGGGTCCACCCCATCCCACAGCTGCCCACGTGGCTTTTACCATAGTCCAGCTGCAGCCCCCCCAACCAGAGCCAGGGCCAGGTAAGAGCCATGTGCAGCGCATAGGCAGTTGTAGGGAACTGTGGACCCTCCTGCCCTGGGTCCATAGCTCCTGGCCTGCTCCGGCTTCTTGCTTCGCTGGGGGCAGGGCCTCAGGCAGAAGAGGAAGGGCAGGGGGCCCCGCCCCCCCACACTTTTGGGCAGGCTCTGCCACCCTTGCACAGAAGAAGGGACCTTGCCTCCTTAATGGACATGAATTAAATAGAGAGACTCACAGAAAGGGCTGAGATCAGACAGAAAAGGATTGCATTCAGTAGCTTGTTTTCCATTTATCTGTAACTCTCTTGTGCTTTCTAAGCGTAAGGAGAGTGAGTATGAGAGTGTGTCAGTCTTAGGGCATGTCTACATTACGATCCAGCAGGGGTCGATTTATCGAGTCTAGTGTAGGCGTGATAAATCAGCCACTGAGCACTCTTCCGTCGACTCCGGTATTCCACCGGAGCGAGAAGTGTAGGTGGAGTCGACGGGGGAGCATCAGCCGTTGACTTACTACAGTGAAGACACTGCGGTAAGTAGATCTAAGTACGTCGACTTTAGCTACGTTATTCACGTAGCTAACGTTGCGTAACTTAGATCAATTCCCCCCCGCCCACTCCCCCAGTTTAGACCAGGCTACGAAATTCCTTTGCTAAGCCTGTGTTTCCACGCTTTACTGCCATGTGGTCCCTGAAGGATGCAGGAAACCAGAGCTCACACTGCCACATTAATTCTGGGGTGTGGGGAGGGAGGGGAACATGTCTAAACAACTGGGGGGCTTGGGAGGGCTACGGTACTAGTTCCAGGGTCCAGGCAGCTGGACTTGGTGGGGGTCCCCGCTGTCAAACAGAGGGACTGAACCCAAGACCCCCAGAACTAGGAATTGTGACCAGTCACTATCCAGACCCAGGTGGTTTCTCAGCACATGGGATTGGGCAGTTGGATTCCATTACAACAAATTAGTGTCAGTCTAGAGAATGAGACTGGACCAGGTTGTGACAACTGTCACCTATTTTTCCAAAGTGATGTGGATCTGGGTGAAATGCAGTGTAAATGATCCATAATTTACATTGCAAGACTTTAGGAAGGTCCCTTCCCTAAGTCAAAGAAAACTGAAGTTGAATACTGAAACCACCATAACAAAGATCACAGTATCTGGATAGCATCCTTATACACATTATGGTTATTATCTTCAAGAATAGACTGTATGTTGGGGGTTTTTTTAGAACAGTGGCTCTCAACCTTTCCAGACTACTGTACCCCTTTCCGGAGTCTGATTTGTCTTGTGTACCCTGAAATTTCACCCAACTTAAAAACTATTTGCTTACAAAAATCAGACATAAAAATACAAAAGTGCACAGCACGCTATTACTGAAAAATTGCTGGCTGTCTTATTTTTATGATATACACCGGACCCTCGCTAGAATGCGCGTCTATATAGCGCGAATTCGCATATAACGTGGTTGCGGCCACGGATCCCAAATTTAATTACTTTAATTGCAATTCATTTTAACGCTGTTCCCGCGTTAATGCAGTACCGTGCATGAATCCCAAATCCCGCGTTCTAGCGAGGGTCCGGTGTAATTATATAATAAATCAACTGGAATTCAAATATTGTACTTACTTTTCAGTGTATAGTATATAGAGAAGTATAAAAAAGTCACTGTCTGTATGAAATTTTAGTTTGTACTGACTGTTAGTGCTTTTAATGTAGCCTGTTGTAAAACTAGGCAAATATCTAGATGAGTTGATGTACCCTTGTAAGACCTCTGTGTACCTGATTGAGAACCACTGTTTTAGAACATCTACAAAGAAGAGTCATGTTGTTCAGTGAACCGTACCGTGGGACTAAGATTATGTTGCTTATTAAAAACACATTCAGTTTCACCTCGAGAATTACAATGCAGAAGTATTAGATCAGAAATCATATCAAACATAGGATGTATGAAATGCTCTGAGATAAAGCTGAAGCGAAGCTAATAACTTAATATCCAGCACTGCGATCTTGTCACAAGTTCACTTAATTATTGTGTTGTGGTTATTTAAGAGAAACCGATACTGCTCACAATAGATGGAGGCCTGAATTTCTCGCTGCTCTCTGTAGATTCGGATATGACCTCGGACTCTGACAACATCCCCAATTTCCAGCTTGGTTTTCTGGAGCACCTCTTCCTGGAGCTTCTTCATTTGTTCAACTAGATCACTGCTGCAAGATGTGCCTAGTTCTGATGCAAAAGATGTTGGGTAATCAGAGATAAATCTTAGAATGATGCTTTCGTTGTCACAATTTCAAGGCAGAATTATCAGAGAAGATCAGCTAAGAGGAGACGGTTACTTAACCTGTGCAGTAGTTGAGGTTCTTCAAGATGCGTGTCCCTGTGGGTGCTCCACTTCAGGTGTCAGTGCATCCCGGCACCGTTGATTTGAGATTTTTGGTAGTAGTGTCCATCTGGGTCGTGCATGCGCAGTGAGACGTTGGCACCTCATCAAGTGCATGCATGACCCGACGCCCTCTGTTCCTTCTCTACAGTACAGTCCATACTGCGAACTCCGAAGTAAAGGCGAGGAGTGGGTAGTGGAGCACACAGAGGGACACACATCTTAAAGAACCTCAGCTACTGCACAGAGTGAGTAATCTTCTCTTCTTCTCCAAGTGCTGTACCTGTGGGTTCACCACTTCAGGTGACTGAAGAGCAGCGCCCTTGTGTGGATGGAAGGGGCTTCGGAGTTGTATGCACAGTGGAGGCTAGCACCATGAGACCTAGCATTGTGTCTGAGCTTGAACCTTGAGTAATTGCATAATGGTTCGGAAATGTGTGTTCAGAGGCCCAGTGGCCGCTCTGCATATGTCTACGACTGGTACGTTATTTAAGAAAGCTATTGAGGTAGACACTGATCTTGTTGAATGGGCGCTAATCCCTGATGGGAGTTCTGTTTTGTGCTGTTGATAACACACATGGATGCAATTGGAGATCCATTTCAATCATCTCTGTGTGGATATTGCAGAGCCCTTGGAACACTGTGTTGTGGAAACAAAAAGTCGGGGGGATTTTCAGAAGGGCTGTGTTCTGTCCAGGTAGAATATTAATGTGTGCCTGACATCTAAAGTATGTAGGACAGCCTCTTGTGTTTTCCCATGGGGTTTGGGATAAAATTTAGACAGGTGAATCGGTTGATTGAAGTGTAAAGAGGAATTCTTTTTTTCCAAAAGGAAAAAGGAGATGGGAAACTATTAACAAACTAAAACTTAAATATCACTAATTAATTCAAACTATTTCTCATTATTTTCCTATGCTGTCGTCGACACTGCTACGGAGCTCCATTTCAGGCTGAGAACAGTTGAGAAGGAACTGAGGGGGTCAGGGCGCACGCGTGCTAGATGTGGCTCCAACGGCGCCGCAAGACAATCACTGTGCATGCGCAATCCAGAGGGACACTGCTACTCCGATCAATGGCACCAGGACGCACAAACACCTGAAATGGAGCACCCACAGGAACAGCACTTGAAGAAGAACCGAAGTTTCATGGTGCCATCTTATTAAAGAGGGCAGCATGCTCGGCATCATTGGAGTTCCCAGGCAGCACATCTCTGATGTGTCCGTTTTTAGTTTAAGGCTCTGCAGTTACTTATTTGTTTTTTTTAAAAACTATTCAGGTATTGTTCTTCATGGAAAAACACATCTCAATTTCTCACCGGGAACAAAACCTGAACTGTGATCAAAAACAAAGATTTTAATTGTAAATTGGGCATCCCTTGCAGACTGTTAGGCTCAGCAAAATCAGCAGTGCTGTCATATAGGGGGAGGGATAGCTCAGTGGTTTGAGCATTGGCCTACTAAACCCAGAGTTGTGAGTTCAATCCTTGAGGGGGCCACTTAGGGATCTGGGGCAAAATCAGTACTTGGTCCTGCTAGTGAAAGCAGCAGGCTGGACTCGATGACCTTTCAGGGTCCCTTCCAGTTCTATGAGATAGGAAGGAATATCTCCATATAGAAGGGAAAGCCTGAGTCATCTGAGGTAACACAAAAGCAGTCATGTGGTGCCATTTTGTGCCTGTAATGATGTGAATGTATCTTGACAGATCTTCACATTTATGTAACACCTTTGCTTGAGAGTCAAGCTGATTCCTTAATTGTTTGAAACCTAAAGCGTGATCCTGGCAGCTACAATCATGGCTGCAGCAGGCTGGAAAAGAATCTGCCTGTTTCTTCCAACAGATGGTTTTATAAATTATAAGCTATTTTACCAATGGAAAGAGATTATCCAAAGAAAACAGATCATATTCTACAAAAAGGTAGCAGCACCATTTGCTAACCTGCTCAGAACGAACACAGACTAATACACCTTCCAGAAGAAACTTGGTGGCCTTATTGGCGTATTATATTTTGGAAATTAATGCTTTACCTTGATATACTTATTTGGGAGTGAGACATGCATTAAAATCAGCTCTGTTAAACACACAGGGCCAAATTATCTACTGGTGTAAATGAGCACCGTTCCACTGACTTCAAAAGTCTTCCACCCAGTTACACCAGCAGAGAATTCTCCCCCTCCCCCAACGTATAACTGACCTCAAGGGTGACAGTGTGATATCAGTTATAAATGTGTCTGATCTAGAGCCTCTTGAATTCAGTGCAAGACTTCAATGGACTTTTCCACACCCCTAATCTGAGTGTAAAGCAGTTAAGGGAGTAGCAAGGGGGGAAAATGCCTTAGGAAAGGAAGCCAGACATAAGTAAACAATTTCACTACTACTGATCTCCAAGGACTGCATCACCACTTTTTTGCAGATTTGGAACAGTTCAGCTCACTGAACAATTTCCTTCATGTTTTCAGGTGGTTATAGGCTATTTTCATGGCACTCAATGATGGTCACATACATGTGGGAGCAGGAAAAACAAATATCCACACAAACTGAAAAATGGTGGGCACACACATGCATGATGTATCAGAGAAAAAACAGAACAGGCCACAAAAGTCAACTGGTTCGGTTTGCAAATTGCAGCTGTAACAAATGGCAAGTTTCCAAGATTTTTTTTTTTTTTTTTTTTTTTTTTTTTACCAGATGAGGTCACACAATGGGCCATAGGAAGAAAATTCTTTGTACTGTCAAACAAACGCTACATCACTCTGATAAGCAGTGGTACTAATGGTCATAGATGCAATGTTATTGTTGGCATCACCATTAGTAACAGCACAAGACGACTGTATAGGGAGAAACTATGTTACAGGGTAAGCCTCTCAAAGCAGCCCAGACTATAGGATGTACTTGTAAATATTCTTTGTGCCTGTGAATGCAATTTGCTCTTGTGTTGACTTGATAATTTACCATACAATCTGAAAAAAAAAAAAAAAAAACCCACAACCCACACAAATGGAAGTGTTATTAAGTCACAGCTGAAAACTGTTATGTATTCATACATTACCTGAGAAAGGCTTTTCTGCTTCCCTGAGATTTTTCCAGCAGATGCAGTTTATGACCCCAGTACTGTCATCCACTGTAAGAGAATTGCAGTAATCAAGGAAACAATTGGTCTTGGCATTCCAAGAGATCTTAACCCACAGCACAGCCCTACTTGTTTTGTCAGTACCCCTTTGGCTCAGCCATAGAAGGACACGTTATTTGCATTATTTTTCTAAATAGTATAATACTTCATCTTATTCTGAATCACGTGCCAAAAGTAGTCCTCAATTTAGACTTTTGCAGCATCCTCTCTCTGCATCTATTGAAAATTGCACTGCAAATGTTAACTCAAATATTTTAAGTAAAATCATAAACACACTGAAACAAAACCCATCTACCATATTCTGCACATCTACAGCCCCTTTCATCTTAGAGTATCTTATATTAATTAGGCCTTACAAAACCCACACAATGTAGGCAAGTATTACTACCCTTTAACATTTAGACTGTAAATTCTTTGGGACCAGACCATGTCTTTGTGTGTATGTATGTACAGCACCTAGTACAATCCTGATTCAATGCCTCTAGGTGTTATTGCACTATATTATATATAAAAATGAAGTTAATGGAAGCAGAAAGGGGTTTAAACTAACATTTTCAAAAGTAGCTTCTAATTTTGAGTGGTCAACTCAAGGCAACTTGGGTCCGATTTTCAGGAGTGCTGAGCGTCCATAAATTATTATCACCGCGCTGCTTGGCACCTCCAGCCCTATATCTCAAGTTGGGCATCCAAAACAATTGAGGCTCTCAAAATCAGAGGCCACTTTGGAGAATGCTGGTTTGACTCGTCCAGGGTTACACAGCAAGACAGCCACAGTCAGAAATAAGCTTTGGGAGTCCTGACTCCCACTCCTCTTCAACTAACCATGATGAAACTAGGTATTCTCTCAGAGACAGCAGAGGACACACCAATGTTCTCAATACAACTCTTTTTCCCCTGCCCCCATTCCAATTCTTTTTTAAAAGGTCAGAAATGGAGCTGTCAGACCTGAGGCAGAAAGATGGTCTTAGAGTTAAGGAATGGTACTGAGATATACAGGTTCTGATCCTGCCAAACAGAATTCTACCATGACCTTGGGCAAGTCACTTAGGCCAAGATTTACGAAGCTGGGTTCCTAGAGTTTCGCCCCTATATCTATATTTAAGCACAGAAATAAGTGGTCCGATTTACAGAACGCTGAGCACTCACAGCTGCCCCCTGAATTCTAAGTTTTGGCCTTTACCTCTGTGCCTCATTCCCCATCCAAGCCTCATTTGCTGATTGGGGGCAATTTACCCATTTTAAGGTGTGCAGCAAGGCTTAATTCAATGTTTTTAAAGTACTTTAAGATTCTCAGATGGACTAAGTCACAGAACTGCAAAGTGAAAGAGACAACCCTCACAAATGCAGGCATGTATTTAGGGAAGAGGTTTTTCAGAAGCACAAATGGTAGTGAAGGCCCTAAATACCACTGACTTTCAAAGAGAGTTGGGCATCTAGCTGCCATTTGTGCCTTTGAAAAGTCTTCTCCACCGTTGTTCCAACTGCTCAAATATCTTGGCAAAAGTTGAATGCAAAAAGGTCGGAGGAGAGCAGGCTAGA
Source organism: Trachemys scripta elegans (assembly GCF_013100865.1). NCBI lineage: Eukaryota > Metazoa > Chordata > Testudines > Emydidae > Trachemys > Trachemys scripta. Next base: position 121,465,257 of record NC_048304.1, on the reverse strand, counting down.
TGATAGCTCTATTCAAACCTGTTGATCTAGCATCCGAGACCTTAAGTCCACACATTCTCAGGTTCTTTTGTTTTTATTCTTCTGTATCCTGCACTGGTCAGATGTCTTGAGCTATCTTAGACCAATATGTGGAACCCCCTTTCCCTTCAAGTGTTCTTGCAAACTCAGATCCTTTTATTATTATACTGCAGCAGCATCCAACCATGCCAACTGCTTGCCAAAAACAGAGAAGACAGACAGACAGACAATCTAAACACAGGAGACACTTTAGTATTTGAAGTGATGTCCAATACAAGATCTCATTAGATTTCTGACTTCACTTTCACCACGGATCATCCTTCCACCTCTTATTTTAGGTATTTACATGGTCCCTATTACCATAGCAGCTGAGTATTTCACAGTCTTTAATCTCTCCTCACAACACCCCTACGAGGCAGGAAGTGTTATAATCCCCATTTTACAGATGGGGAACAGAAGCACAAGAGATTAAGTGACTCACCCAAACCCATACAGGAAAACTTTGGCGAAGCAGGGAACTGGATGGTGATCTCCCCAGTCCCAGGCATATGCCATAACCACTGTCCCATCCCACCCTTCCTCTCCTCAGGTGCCCACGCCAACCTGATGTGCCATCACTATTCCAGTGTGCCCTTCTTTACAGCAGAAATTCCAATTTAGTACAAGGGCCTGGAAGGAGAGTTTAAAAAAAAAGAAAAAAAAAGCTAGGTTAGTGAAAATGTCTGAAGTTTGGGAGAAGTTGGAGTGGAGGGGAGAAGCTCCTTGTGGATGAAGGCAAGGACTGGTGCACTGGGGAAGCATAAATATTCTATTATGAGTGGGGTAGAGAGCAAGTGACTCATCTTATTGAACAGCAACCTTTCAGTCAGTAAATAGCATGGGTGGATTCAGAATCCCAAATAGCATGCCTTTGCAAAACAGGATGGCTAAGGCCCAGTTTTTTAAAGCTATCTGGCACCTAGAGATGCAAATAGGCACCCAGTGGATTTTCAAAAGCTCCTACCCACCTAAATGCCAATGGGAAAATTCCACTACACACCTATCTGCATTTTTGCACATCTAAATACCTTTAAAACTCTGGTCCTAAGACATGGGGGCAAAAGGAAAAAAAAACTAGAAGGGATCCCTTCATGCTAGTAAGGAGAAAAGGGAAGTGACTTCCCCTTTGCAGAAACCATCAGATCTATTTACATTTGATAAGAGTTTTGCATACAAGTTAAGAGCAAGAGTCTGTGTTCCTGGATTCTATTCCCTGCTCTGACTCACCCAAGGCCACACAGCAAATCAATGATACTTAATCATGTCTCCTTAGCTTCCCCGCCTGAAAAACAGGGATAATACTTTCTTGCCTTTTTAAAGTGCTTTGAAATCTTCGTCTGAAATGTGTTATAAAACAGTGAAAAGTATAATCAAGAAAGAGTGTCTTTTCAAGAACAGACAATGGTCCAAACCAATGAGACAACTTCTAGGTTCTAACGGTTATGAAGGTTGGAATCCAGGAAATGCTAAGAAACAAAAAAACTCTTCTTACCTCCATAGTTATAGAAGGCATCTCGTTCTTTTGTTAGAACCACTGTCCCAACAACATCCACCTGTCTTATTGGATGTCCATTATAAAAGAATATACCTATGGAGAAAGACACAGAATATTTCCGTTAAGTGTGACCGAATACTGCTTGCAGGAGTTCTACATTGGTTAGCCATTCACGTCATTAGAAAGAGGATCCTCTTGTTCTTTCAATGAGTTTTAAAGTTAGCGAATGTTTACTTATATCAAAAATACCTGATCGATGAAAATGGGAAAAAATAGTTGTACTAGTTCATGGAGTACACTGAGGCACAGTACTAGTGCCACCCACTTACTATGCTAAAAGGAGATGTCAACAGTTTTGAATTTTGTAGTCAACAGACACTACAGGTCTTCATAATTTGATCCTCTCTCTCCTTTCTTGAATATTTTGACTAGCTGCAAAATAGTTAAATGTGATTTTATTTGTCATCATTAGGCTTCAGAGTAAACGTTCTTTTAAATAAATATGAGCAGTTTATACATCTCCCTGTACTTCTATTTGAGGCTGTCTACAGATTGAGGCAGAAATCACTGAATCTTTTAAATTTTTAAGGCTATTTTCACAACCAAAAGGGCTAAGAAAGGGACCATTTAAAATAGACAAACTTAGATTCTGAAGCACAAGATGCAGGTATCAGGGGAAACTACTAGCTCATTTAACCACTGCAACCAGTCCCCCCATAAAATATCCCTTCCAGACTTCATTTCTATGCTTCCATGAAACAGACTTTGACAACGCTATTGAGTATCAAAATATGTCTGAGAAACCTCAAAGCCCTTTTGTCAGCTTCTGCCCAGCATTCACTTAAGAAATACGGAAGCCACTATGACCACCCAATACCTTTATCGAGAAACAAAACTAAAAACGCTTAAGTAAACACTCATGCGACATGCCATATATACAACCACAGAATGCATTAGTGCTCATACCATCAGAACAACACACTATGTAGAAAGGAGAGAAGGTAATTCAAGAGATTTAAATAACTTGGACTGCTAATTATTTTAAATGCATATATTACAGTATCTTCCATTTCAAAAGATTGCAGCCCCACTGAGATGCAGACCCATATGATATGGACAGCTGGCAACTAGCATACGACACGCTGAACAAAACTAGGAATTGGAGAGGGAAAGATTTGGCTCAAGACACCAAGGCAAATCCCTAACCTTATGAAGGAAGACATGGGATATTTTAATGCACATACAACAGTCAGGAGGTCAGTTTAATGTGTGGAATCAAAACTGATTAAAACCCTAAAATAACCTATTCTACATAGCCAGAGACATAGCCTGAACAGGTCTTCAATAACCTTCAATGGGCCTGGAATTAACTTCTTCACATTTCTGAGTCACAGGCAAGTTTTCAAGGTGATGCACAAGTGTTTAGCCACACAATTTATATGGAAGTTGTGCTGACAAAAGCTCACAACATGCATTGAAGAATTATCCACTGCTGTGATCTCAGAGCTGGGTGTATTTGTTGTGCAGCTGCAGATAAGGGCTAGAGTAGGAAACATTTACAGGACTGACCACTTTCCTTTTGTCTTCTCCCTATGTTTAATCATAAACAACAATTAATGCTTATATAGAAAAACTCTTCCAAGGATGCCAAGGCAGTTTATATACAGTAATTATACTTCACCACCCTTGACATAGGCAAATATTACCACCATTATGTTTCAGCTGCACTGTAAACATCTCAGGGCGGGGACTGTGCCTTGCTTCACTTTTGTACAGTGCAGAGGCAGTCCTCGGTACATTATTCTGCCCTTTTCACAGATGGGAACATTGAGGCACAGAATGACTAAGTTGTGCAGCTGGGAGTGCTGACTCCCAATCCCTAGAAGAACATACAGAAAGCCACCTCACTGAGATTTAAACAGCATTTGCCAGCATTTCTTTAAAGGGTGACATACTGGTGTTTTATATTGTTGAGTTATTTAACTGGATGGTTTGAGGAACTAAATCAGGAGTTTCTCCATCTCTAGGTCACTGGTTCAAACTCTGCTCAGAATGGTAGATATCAAAATCCATTACCAGCTACCAGTCACCCTGTGGCCTGCATGAAGTGAAGGATATTCTCAATCAAGCTCTTAGTAAACAGCTATATACATTTATAATTTTTAAATTCTCCATTACAGTTATTTCGGATATAACTCACATGCTTTATTCTGCAGCATTTGACTTTGTTTCTTGAAGGGAAAGAAGGTAAGGTGAGAAGCAGTGTGAAGGAGACATAAATCTTAGTTGGACACTCCATGTCTCTACACACATGCAGAGAGCAGGTCATGGCAACTCAGAAGGACCCAGAAGTTTCCAGAACAGGGTGTGGCAGTGACTTGATGCGTTCAACAGCTGTTTGGAGGCCGTATATGATGTGTTCACTGTGGGCAACCCAACTGGATGGGTCACCCTTGGAGAGCTGAGCTGGAGCATGTGTGTGTGTGTGTGTGTGTGTGTGTGTGTATGCGGGGGGAGGTTATAAATATAAGAGTTACAGACAGCTCTGTAGACTGTCAGTGGCTGATCTATGCAGGACCAAGAGATGTGTCTGTCTGCTGTGAGAATTGGGTCTCAGTCCCTGCACCTCTTTGGATACAGGCTACAGTCTTCTGTTTCACCACCACCTGAGAGAACCAGTGAGCCAGTAAACCAGAGCCTGGAATGGTGTTGGTTGTGGAGATCCCCTGACAGGATTCTGAAGTGTTTAAAAGGACTGAGATTCTGCCATTTCTCAAGCGCTGAAAAGTCCACGACACACGTTCCATACTATCAGAGGGGTAGCCATGTTTGCTGCTTTTACAGATCCAGACTAAGAGTCCTGTGGCACCTTATAGACTAACAGACGTATTGGAGCATGAGCTTTTGTGGGTGAATACCAACTTCATCAGATGCATGTGATCCGACGAAGCGGGTATTCACCCACGAAAGCTCATGCTCCAATACATCTGTTAGTCTATAAGGTGCCACAGGACTCTTTGCTATTCCATACTATGGTCACACTATAAAGACTGAGAAATCACTCACAATCAGAGGAGACGTGTTTTGATGTGTGTGAACTGAAGTATAGAAAATGTTATGCTGAAAACTTGTATTTGAATGTTTGTTACAGAAACAAAAAGGGGGAAAGTCAATATATTAAATACCAGTAGATGTACTGTCTAGTAGCTTTGTTTAAAAGTTATGTATAATATCCAAAAACTTATTTACAAGGTTTTGAGTGCACCATGTTTACACTTGCTAAGCAAAACAGAATACTCTTTGAAAATTCCCTGGAAATTATTAATATCCATTTATTGGGTTTTACATACTATAACCCTAAGATTTAACTCTGTGTAATGCTTTCCGAGAAGTCTTTAAGAGACAGAACTTTGGCCTGTGCTTCTAGAAAAAGTTGCTGAGGTACAGGAAGAAGGGAGTGTATAGTTCTACAGAATATAGCCTGTATACAGAGTTATCTAGTATATAGCCTGGCCATCACTCTGTCCCCATTACAAAGACTGTCTGAACAGAGGTATAATGGATAGATCATACATGTGGAACTGCCCGCTGACCTCTTTAGGGTCAGGGATCTTAAAAGTTTTGATAAAAACTGGAGCCCCGTATCTTTAACTGAGCAGTACAAAATCATAGAAGCATAGAATCTTTAATGACTGCTGTTAGTGAGCCTGCTTTTATACTATTCATAGCTTCCCTTTTTTGTTGATAAGGTGCTGTCACACTGCAGAGTCAGTAATCTGGCTAGCTGCACTTTAACACTGAAAAAGAGGCTCATTTCCATGCTGTAATTACATTGTGTTGTTGCATTTGACACCCACTCTCATTTCAAGGCGTCTGGGGCATCACAATTGCTGCTTTTATCTGGGTGGTTTTCAGCCTTCATGTCACCATATACAACAGGAGAGAAGCTGGCTGGGTTTACGTTTTCCCCAGTTCTGTTCTAAGGGATTAGTCATGGTTTCCTAGAATCCTAGCAGTTAGATCTGGAAAAAGACTTATTAGATCATTTAGTTCATACTCCCAGTGCCAGTGCAGGATCATTCCATACAGCACATTCTTTAGTGAGCAGTACAATCCCGACATAAATAAATTTGAGTGATGGGCCTTCCGGCCCTTCCCTAGGGAGTCTGTTTCACAATCAAACAGATCTGACTGCAAGGATGTTTTCCCATAAGTTCAGCCTATGTTTACTTTTTAATTTCCTCCCATTGCTCTTTGTGACGACCTAAGTCATTCCCAATTATCATTAATGACTGGTTTTTAGCCAATTATATACTTAACAGCATCTGGTCTTTAAGAAAACCATTAGAGGGGGGAATTTTGGCAGCAAATGTATACATATCCCGTTCCCCCACCAGCCTCCCACCGAACACTTATTTGTGTATGGTTCTATTCCGATGGCATTGAATGTGGGGGAAAAAGACATGCTGGAAGGACCTGGGATGGTTCATATAGTGTGTGTGCACACGTGCAACCCCCACCAAAGAGATGGACAAGAGAATTAGGATTGTTTGTTCCATGACTTTTCATCCTTATATGGCACAGCAAAGTCTGTTAATATACACACATGTACACACGTGCGCACACACACACACCTGCAATGACCTTGGTTGTGCAAAGAGACAAATCCACAGAAAGTGGGGAAAACTTGCATGCCCCAATTTTAAAAGGGTGGCATCTTTATGAGCACCTTATTTATAAGATTAATGACAAAAATTGTGGCAGATGAGGAATCTCTCTCAAATAAAACCTCATGGCATACAAATGAGAAATATAAGAACATATTTGGGAGAGGAAGAAGTGCTGTAGTTGTCTAGGACGTTAAAAGAAGAGCAAGAGTATGTTTGTTGATGTTCATAAAATTTTTATTCTTCCACTGTGTGCTATTATTAATTGTTTTGCAGAAGCATCTAGAAGCCCCAGTCATGGGCCAGGACCCCACTGTGCTAGGTGATGTACAACACAGAGAACAGAGAGAGACAGTCTCTGTATTATTGTTTTTAAATCAAGAAAAGATTAAGTAATTAAAGATGACAGTCTGTCAATTCTTTGAAGGCAAGGACATTCTTTTCATTGATGTGTGCATAGCACCTAGCACAATGGGGCCATTATCTCAGATTTTAAAATACAAGATTAACCATCAGCAGTAACTCCATATTTGGTCACTGCCCCAGGTCAACAGGTTCTTTGAAAACACCCATCATATCTATTTCCACAGAAGTAAATATGCTGGTCTTGTACACTCCATGTTGTCCCTAAGGGCACAACACTAGATGTCAGGAGAGCATAACAAAGCTAGTTCTTGGCTTCCGGAAGGAGACTAGCGTCATTCCTATTGTCAATGAAAAGTTAATATATTAACAAAAATCAAGAGCAGTGCTTCAAGGGTAAAGCAAGCCAAGGACCTTCTTTTATTCAAGGGGATAAATATATATACCTAGCTTTTCTTGTAGATAAACCTACTCAGGACTAGCTGGTTTTCATGATTAACTCTCTAGGTTTTCCTATGGGTTTTCCTTCCCTTGTCCCTCCCCACAAGAACAGTCTTAAATCCTGCCCGAAATACTTCGGGGTACATAGACCCCATTATAGCCTGTTTAGGTTCTTCCTAGTGATAACAGCAACCCAATGTCAGCCCTATGCTGCATTAGAAAATGTATATATGTGGGCGATATTGGCTGGAGCTCCACAGGAAACAGACAGCAAAGCATACAATTTCAAACAATGGTTAGGAAATAAAAGGTGTGGCATAAGAGTCAGCACAGAATGAACCACAAGGCTTTCCAAATACATGAAGTATCCTTCATTCATATGTAGAAACCAAACAGGCAAAGCCCATTCCTATTTCTTACTACCTATGAATGTGCCCAGACAAAACACACTGCTTTTTTAAAACATTTAAATACAGTAAAGTGGCCACCTTTCAACATGAAGGCAATAAAAGAAAAGTCTGGAAACCCTCCATAAACATTTTTAAATGGCTTGAGGGGGAAAAAGCATAACAATTTTTTTAAACAATTAAGCTTTATTAGATCCTAGCAACACACATACAGAGAAAGTTAGTGAAGCCTTTCTGTTCTGCCAAACAAGTCTCTTAATTTTAGAGAGATTGTTTCATACCAGTTAGAACAATGGAGAAGGCATCAGGTCTCCTAAGTTCCATTTCCAGCACTGCCACTACAATTCTACATAAATTAATACACGTTCTTTGACCTCTGTGTCTCAGCTGTCCTGATGGAGACAATACTGACCTACCTCACAGGAGTGTTGAGGACTCACTCAGCAACGTTCAAGAAGACTCTGAGATCCTTGGACAGTCAGCGCTACATAACTAAGACTGCAACTTTGTAAAGCTGATACTGTTCTACAATAACACCCATTACTAATTAAACCCATTACATTTCTATACACACCAAAGAAATCAGACACACATACCTGGAACCTGCTTAGATTCTTTCATTTCCTTTATATCCTTAATGTAGAGTCTTGCAAATGCAGAAAAGACAGGATCCAACCCCCATAACAGGGAAGGCATCTCTGCTTCATACTTCACAGGGTTGGACTGCATTCAGAAACCAAGTGACCAATTCCCATGAACAAGGACAGGCTGGGGATTGCTGATGATCTTTATCTACACAGGTAAAAAGATGCTATTACATACAGCCCTCAGAAATTGATAGTGAGTTTCCGGAAACTGTAGCACAAAACATGGTAAAATATCTGCTGTACTAGCTTACTAGAAGTGAGTGACCAGTAGTAGCACCAATAGCATTCTGCCATCAACTCCTTCAAATTAAAACACAAATTAAGGGGATTTCCCTACAGAAGTACAATGATAGAAAGATGTCCAAAATATATTTCACTAATAGAGTTGAAGCATCACATGCCTTCTTTTTACCTTTTTTACTTTTCTATTTCTCTTTTTATTTATGGTTTTCTTCCTCTTCCCCCTCACCCCATAAAAAAGTATCTTCCCCTATTCGTCTGCTTGAATATTTTACTGAAAAATTAGCTTATTTTATTGGAACAAAATGAAAGCAGCCACCTCTTCCCCATTTTGTCCCACAAAACCTTCAATGCTTCATACTGGTTACCTCCCCTTCCCTTTCATTCTGATTACTGTCTTGTTCTCTTCTCTCACCACCATCATGACTAATTTAGACATCCCACGAGGCAGATAATTTCAGAAAACAGGTGTTCTGCCCAAAAATACCTGCCCGGGGACACCCAGTAGGAATTTTGAGCCTTAACATGCATTTTTGTTAACTTCCCCTTTGCTGGCATTTAACTTGTTCCTGTAAAGTACTCCAGGTTGCCCCAGAGTATGAAAGGAACGGTAAAAAACAGCTCTATTTGTCCCCTTTTGCTGGGGAAGAACAAAAGAGGAATACCACTCTCCTTCAACCTCCCCAGTTTTAAGTGCAACAGTCATTCATGCTGATATAAAGGTGAAGACATTTTTATTGCTCAAGTTCCTCAATGCAGCCACTCCCTTTTGTTTATGCAAAATTAATACCAGTTTGCTGTGCCTGGATTTATTTTTGTTTCCTCCTTCCACAGGCAACTCTACTTTCTTCCATGCTGACCCTTACATATGGAAGGCCTTCCAAAACCTACTCAACCACCCTCTCCTCATTAAATCCCTCCACGAAGTTAATGTCTCCCATGAAACCTACAAAGGTGTGAATTACATCAGAGGTCTCGACTTTTTTCTTTCTTATCCCCTGCCCCAACATTCTATAAAAACTCCACAGCCCACCTGTGCCACAATTGTTTTTCTGCATATAAAAGCCAGGGCCAGCATTAGGGTGTAGCAAACAGGGCAATTGCTCCCGGCCCCATGCTATAGGAGGTCCCGCAATGCTAAGTTGATTCAGCCCCAGGTGGCAGGGCTCGGGGCCACGGGCTTCAGCCCCCCATGGTGGGGCTTTGGCTTTCTGCCCTGGGCCCCAGCGAGTCATGCTGGCCCTGCTTGGAGGACCCCCTGAAACCTGCTCACAGCCCCCAGGGAGCCCCAGACCCAGGGTTGAGAACCGCTGAACTACATGATGTTTAGATCAAACCCTACCAAGTAGCATACATGAACTAATTCAGTCACTGTATGATCTTATCAATTTAACTCTGGCCCACCTCACCCGTCCCTGTTCCTTTTTGGAGCTGTACTCACCATTGCTCATTATGCCTGTATGAAATCTAGATTGTAAGCTTTACAAAGCAAGGTTGTTGGCAAATTGTGTGTTTTGTAGGGTACCTAACACGCCTATAGGCATGGCAAAATTATTACTATCAGAGGTCAAAGCAAGAGATAAGAACAGCCGTCCGAGTTCAAATGCCAGAGCTCAGGATCAAGACAGAGTCAGAGCGAGGAACTGGAGCCAAGGGACAGACGTGGAGTCAGAGAAGGCAGGAGCAGGGTTGTTTCAGAAGCAGGAGTGAGGCTGGGACAGGACTGGAACAAGGCAAGGTGCAGGGCAGGGTCTAGGTTGGAGCAGGACCGAAGCAGGGCTTGGAGTGAGGCAGAGAATTCACAGGCCTGTGCATTGAGCCAGCCAGAAAGCTACTGCCTGGCTTAAGATCTGGCCTGATAGCTTCCTAAGTGAACCAGGCAGCCTAGCGGACTCCTCAGACTGTCAGGAGTCTGAGCAGGTACAGCCGCAGGGCCTTATTCCTGACACCAGATTAGAGTGAGGGGAAGCAGTTCCGCTTAACCCTCTCCCACCCAGAAGGAAGAAGGGTTAAGATATCATGCCTGTCTCATGATGCTATGATATAAACTATTCAATTTTAGGGGCACTTCTTCCCTGGAAAGTAACTTAACACAAGCAGATGGTTTTGGTTCCCTAGGGAAATTTTTCTTTTTGTATAAATCAGTATCTCCCAAACAAAAGTCATCAGGTATATTCCACACATTGAATTCCAGCATCTGTCACAATTTTACAATAGAAGACATTTCTCTGAGCCAAGCCCAAGATGACACTTCTAGACCTAAAAGCAACAAGGGAAGAGTTAGGCAACAAGCAGGTCTGACTACATTTTACTGCATAAATTCACATGTGCTGGGGGTGGAGCAGAAGAAGAAAGTCAGCAGTGGCACACGTGAATCCCTGGGATAATTAATGAAGGACTTTCCATCAGTAGCCCAGGAAATAAGGAAGTATTTAGGACTTCAATAGCAATTACTGTATTTTAAGGATGACCAAACATTCCCAAAAGGTATATAGGTTGGATGGGCACTTTCCTGAAATCCTGGCCCCGTACACAGTTTGCATGAAGTGAAGCATCTGCCCTCAACTTTTCCTTCTCCCCCATCCAGCAGAGAGAAGGATCCAGCATGCATTGCTCTAATTTGAGCAGTTTACCCTGTTAGGGCCTACTTTGGCAATTCTTTGGTCCCCTAGAGATCTAAAGGAGAACACAAGTATACAGGGACTCATGATGCTATACCTCTCCACCCCTGCTGTGACTTCCATTCATCTAGTATCATGGATCTCCACAACAGTTCTGTATTGAATTATCCCTGTCATTCCTTATAAGCACATTGGGAACATACCACCATCTGGGCTTACCTTAAGAAAGGCCTCCCTTTTTCTCTCCTACTCCAAGAGAGGGATGGAAAAGAAACTTTTCAATGCACCTACTGGGCAATATTTTTCATTACTTCATGCACATTTATAATGTCATTCACAAATGTGCTTCCGGCTAGGAGAAGAGAAGAAAGAAAAAATAAGTTAAAACAAATGCTGTCTGCCCTACCCATAGGAAACTTGACCCTAGCTCCAAGTACCCTACCCATAGGAACCCTAACCCTAGGCCAAGGACCCCTACCCATAGGATCCCCTAATGCCTAGCTAAAGTACATGGTCTTCCTATGTCTGAAAATTGACACCGGAAGTTTTGACACTCGAGGCAGAGTATCCCAGGGGTTTATTAATTAGTAAGTCACCTGGGGAGAAAGTGGAACTTTCCATTATTCTAGTAGTGGCTTTAAACGCCTAATTAGTACTGGTTAATTGTTATCTGGAAGGAAGATAGCAGCTACCCTGTAAACTGAAGGTTTAGGGACATAGCAGGTTCCCTGGAGATGTGTAGATATTTGTGCCATTATCGATCACAATGCTAACAAACAATTCTGAGTAGATGCTATGCACACTTAATACTTTAAATACCAAAATGCTGTGACAATTCTTAGCAATGCAAACACGACAGAGCCCCACCAAAAGGTTAGCCCCTCTTGGACTTCATTGCATACACATGGTGTAGACCTTAGGGCAGTGGTCCTCAAACTGTGAGGTGTGTCCCTATAGGGGGGTGTGGAGGAATGTTCGGGGGGAGGGGGGGGACAGTGGGGTCCAGGCCAACCCCCACAGGGGGCAGGGAAGGAACGTCACATAGCCCCATTCTGCCCCAAGCTCCGGTCCCAGCCTCAGCCCTTGGCTCTGACCACAGTGCAGCTCCACTCATGGCCCCGATCCTGGGTCCCCGGCTCCAGACTCTGGATCCCACGCGGGTGCACACAGATTCCATTATGGGTTGGGGGGGCACAACATAAAAAGTTTGGGGACCACTGTCTTAGGGATTTTGCTGTTGCAGTGTTAGAGCTTCAGTCCCGCTGGAGGAAGAGAAAGGCTTGGATGCATGAGTTTGTTAGATATAAAAAACATTTCTACTCCAGAGATAGATGGTACAGCCACAATAAAAACAAAAACAGGATAGTCCGCTGTTTGGAGCATTGTATCATGGTTCTTAGATTCCAAGGCCAGAAAAGACCATTGGGATTATCTAGTCTGACTCCCTGTATAACACATGCCATAGAACTCCCAAAATCATTCCTAGAGCAGATCCTCTAGAAAAACATCAAATCTTGATTTTAAAATGGTCAGTGATGGAGAATCCACAACGACCCTGGGTAAACTGTTCCAATGATTAATAACTCTGTTAAAAAATTATTTCCAGTCTGAATTTGTCTAGCTTCAGCTTCAAGCCACTGGATTCTCTCTCTGCTAGACTGAAGAGCCCATTATCAAATATTGGTTCCCCACATATATACTTACAGGTTGTAATCAAGTCACCCCCTAACATTCTCTTTGCTAAGCTAAGTAGATTGAGATCCTTGAGTCTACCACGTTAGGACATGTTTTCTAATCCTTTATCATTCTCTTGGCTTTTCTCTGAACCCCTTTCCAATTTATCAACATCCTTCTTGAATTGTGGGAACCAGAACTGGACACAGTAATCCAGCAGCAGTTGCACAAGTGCAAAATACAGAGACAAAATAACTTCTCTATCCCTACTTGAGATTCCCCGGTTTATACTTCCCAGGACTGCATTGGCTCTTTTGACCATAGCATCAAACTGATCAGCAGGGCCTGCCAAACAGTTGATCGGTGAGTGGCTGGTTGGTGCAGAGCACCCGCTATTATTTTTCCAGGGGTTCTCCAGCCCCAGAACACCCACGGAGTCAGCATCTAGGATAATTACCCATAACTATATAAGAGTTATTGTTGAGCAAATAACTTTTTGCCATACTACCAGTACCCAGTTCACTGCATGTACAGAATTTCCTGTGAGGCATTAGTGCATCATCATAGAAAGGGTATTATATGGATTGGAGGAAAAAATAGTCTTGTATCGGATTACCAACCTGATGTTTACGTGTACTCTGTGATGAATACTCTTGTGACTGGGACAGTAATCTGCTAGAGAAACACTTTGTTTACATAATACTGTGTCATACTGCATTTCTTTTACAATAGAACCCCTAGTGCTGCCAATCGATCCTTGTGAGCAGATCTATATAATGCACGCAAGGATCAGAGACATAGGAAAGGCACTATGGAAGTGCAAGATTGGAGGATCTTGAACCATTTTACAAACATTAATTAAGCCTCACGACATCATTTTATTCCCATTTTGCAGATTGTGACTTACCCAAGGGTTACACAGGAAGTGCAAGGTAGAGCAGGGAATAGAACTTAGTTTTTTCAATTCCTTGTCCTCTGCTTTAGTCACAAGGCCATTCTCCTATGTATCAATAAATCAGTAAAAATACCTGGAAAAGAAATAAGTTAGCTCTATAAATTTAGTAGACGTTACTGACATCTGTGCATTTACTGTTTATGCAGAATAGCCAGCAGCAATAAGCTATCAGACATTTACTAACTATTGACAGCTTGGCAGAAAGCTCCATTTGCCTTCTGTATCTTAAAAGGTATCTAAGAATCATGCTTAAGACTATTTCTGCTCCTACTAATTCTGTAACCTTTTTGGAGTGAGAGCAGGAGGAGATAATTAATTCTCTATCACTTGCAGTGCTGTTGGAATGAGCGAAAGAAAAGAAAAAGAAAAAGAAAGAAAGGCTGCCATTAGGATGGAGGGGAGGGAGAGTTTGTAACTTCATTATTCCCTGAGGAAAAATAGACAAGGCAGAGGATAGCTTTTTTTGGACCAGCGAATTTATTATTTGTAAAGCACCAACTATGTGAAAATTGAGAGCAAGAAGATTCCAGGTTCCTTATAAAGGTATTTCTTGGACATGAAATTATTTGTATTACTGTAGTGCCTAAACATATATTATGCATCATTTATTGATCCAAATGTAACAGGATATTAGCTTCCTCGACAATGTTGTCTGGAAGATAGAGCAAAGAACTGAAAGTCAAGATTCCTTATATTCCCAGCTCTGCCAAGGACTCACTCTGTGACCTTAGGCAAGTCATTTAGCTTCTACATACAGTATTTTAATTTAGCCATCTCTAAAATGAGTATAATACCTATCTGGTTTTAAAGCTTAATTTAATTAGTAACATTGAAATTTTGGGTGGAATTGTCTACCATTAGTTATTCATTAAGACGCGGTAAAAGACTTCCATACACCATAGCAAGTTTGACCTAAATTCTGCAGCAACGTTCCCTGGTTTCTGTGGTACTCTGTGCACATGCTGTCCTAGTGAGTTAAAGCAGCAGCTGAATTAAGGTCTAGTCTACAATTCAAAAACTACTCTGTTTAGGGATTGAGTTACAACAGGGTAGTCTCCTACATCGTTCAAATATGATTTGATGTTCAAGTGTGATTTGGTGTTAAAGTATAGGTGAGATGGTACCATGTTTTAACAAGGTCTAGGGTTACCATATTTCAAGTTCCCAAAAAAGAGGACGCTGTGGGATTGGGAGTGGGAGCTGAAGGGGGAATACAGTTGGGGGAGCTGGAGGGGTTACCTGCAGCAGGGGTACTCACTGGAGGGAGGGGCAGTGTCACTCTCTGTCGTGATGGTAGGGCAGCTGGCACAAGCTCACGATGCAGGAACAGCTGTCAATCAGCGCCTCCCTGCAGGACTCCAGGGCATGGGTGGACAGGATCTGGCAGCTGTTGTGGTGGTGACGAGGGAGGAGAGAATGGACCAATCAGTTGCCAATGCAGAGGAGGAACCAGTCAGGAAGGGGACCAATCAGGGCTCTTTCTGAGCTGCAGCGTCTGCTCTGAAAAAATCGGGACATTTGAAAAATCCCACCAGGACAGAGGATGGAGTCTCAAAAAAGAGGCAATGTCCAGGAAAACCTGGACGAATGGTAACCTTAAGTGTTAGACTTTAGTAGAACCGTTCAACTTTTTTTAAACACAGTCCAGTTCCATCTCTGCTGCAAGAATAAACCATGTTTTAAACACATCAGGAGTTGGCAGGGTGGCCCTAGTATCAAGTCTCCCCAAACTGTAGTTGTTGAGTGTAGATAAGAGTTCATTCTAGACAGAGTAATCTTTAAGGCCCCAATTCTGCCCCACGCAGGCAGAAAATGTGACTGGAGTCAATGGGGCACCACATAGATGCAGGGATTTGCCCACCCAGAGCTCCTTGCAGGATTGGGGCCTAACTTTGCTTTCACTTAGAGGAGAAATAAAAGTAACTTGATCCTGACCATTTCTAAACCCGAGCATTTGGTTTCCACATGGAAAGCGTTTTCTTGTATCTTTATCACGTCCCTAAATGAAGGCTTATCGCACTTCCTGTCTGAAGACACCTCTTGCAGCAAAAAGATTTGCAGATGCATCTCCAGAAACAAGCCTGTGAAAGCTGAGTTGAATGGGAAGAATTGCTTTGAGGCTTCCTTCCACCTCACAGACACATTACTTTCAGTTTTACCTAGGGCAATCCCCTGACCCATTCAGCCATGTGAAAACAAGTTTCTGTTATGCTTCTCAAAGATTAGCTTCTCTCACACTGCTTGTTCTCAGGCTCTGTTAGCCAAGGCTATGAGAAAGATACCAAGAGAATGTTTTGCTGAACTCAATAAAGTTCATATGGGATAAACTGTATGAAAGCAGCTCAAACAGCTACAACTCTTTGCAAAACAGATATAATACAAATTGGGATAAAGTCAGCAATTTCCTGTAGCACTTCATTATAGGAAGCCATTGCTGCGCCTCATCACAAACTACGGTACATTTAGGCAGCCTGAGATCAAGGCCCTCCCTCCACTTTCTTCTTCAAAACAAAAATATCTGCTATGATATACAAAGATAAACAGCTCTGCTCGGTAAAGACAATGTTGTATTTCAGTTAACTGCAGGCCTTCCAAGGCTAGAAAAGTAATAGTCACTGTCAACAAGAGCTTCTGGATCTGTGTAGATTCTTTTGATACGTTTCTTACAGCTAGGGTTACCATACGTCCGGATATTCCCTGGACATGTCCGGCTTTTTGGGCTCCAAATCCCCGTCCAGGGGGAAATCCCAAAAACTCATAGACTCATAGACTTTAAGGTCAGAAGGGACCATTATGATCATCTGGTCTGACCCCCTGCATGCTGCAGGCCACAAAACCGTCCCTACCCCTTCCCTGGACTCTGCTGTTGAAGTCCCCAATCCTGTTTTAGGTGGCTTCAATCGGCAGAAACCCTCCTGCTAGAGATCCCTGCCCCATGCTGCGGAGGAAGGCGAAAAACCTCCAGAGGCTCAGCCAATCTGCCCTGGAGGAAAATTCCTTCCCGACCCCAAATATGGCGATCAGTAAGACCCCGAGCATATAGGCAAGAGTCTCCAGCCTGACCCCTGTCAGCCATTGTACAATTTACCTACCATTGCTTGGTTTTCCTCGACTACTATGTTTTACCATTAAACCATTCCCTCCATAAATTTATCTAACTTAATCTTTAAAACCAGACAGGTCCGTCGCCCCCACCGTTTCCCTCGGAAGGCCGTTCCAATATTTCACCCCTCTGACGGTCAGAAACCTTCGTCTAATTTCAAGCCTGAACTTCCCCACGGCCAGTTTATATCCATTCGTTCTCGTATCCACATTAGTACTTAGCTGGAATAATTCTTCTCCCTCCCTCGTATTAATCCCTCTAATATATTTAAAGATAGCAATCATATCCCCCCTCAGCCTTCGCTTTGTCAGACTAAACAACCCAAGCTCCTCTAGTCTCTTTTCATACGACAAGCTCATTCAAGTCTCCCTGCAGGATATCCCTATCCTCCTCCGAATTTACAACGCCTCCCACTTTTGTATCATCCGCAAACTTTATCAGCCCACTCCTGCAATCGGTTCCGAGGTCAGTTATAAATAGATTAAATAAAATGGGTCCCAAAACCGAACCTTGAGGCACTCCACTAGTAACCTCCCTCCAACCCGACAATTCACCCTTTAATACGACCCGCTGCATTCTCCCCATTAACCAATTCCTTATCCACCTCTGGATTTTCATATCGATCCTCATGTTTTTCAGTTTAACCAATAATTCCTCATGGGGTACAGTATCAAACGCTTTACTGAAATCCAGGTATATCAGGTCCACCGCATTTCCCTTATCTAATAAATCCGTTACTTTCTCAAAGAAGGAGATCAGATTCGTTTGGCACGATCTGCCCTTCGTAAAACCATGTTGTAATTTATCGCAATTGCCACTAACCTCCAGGCCCTCAACTAGTTTCTAACCCTACTTAGTTGTTCTCAAGCTGCAGATGATGGACCTCTGGTAGCGTGGCCGGCTCCAGCTTTTTTGCCGCCCCAAGCGGCGAAGCGGGGGGGGGGGCGTAGAGAGATAAAGCCAAGATTGGTGGCACTTCAGCAGCAGCTCTACCGCGCCGCTTCATTCTTCGGTGGCAATTTGGCGGCGGGTCCTTCGCTCCGAGAGGGACTGAAGGACCCGCCGCCGAATTGCCCCTGAAGACCCGGACGTGCCGCCCCTTTCCATTGGCTGCCCCAAGCACCTGCTTCCTTTGCTGGTCCTGGAGCCGGCCCTGTCTGGTAGCCGATGAAGCACTTTCTGATAATCTGGGGACTGGAAGAACTGGCTGGTCACACAGTGCTGGCTCTCCTAACCCCAGCTGCTAAAGTCCAGTTTCTTTCCTAATATTAATTTTTGTGTAAGCAATTGCTGTATTTGCCACATGATGTTCTGATTGAATGTCTCATTGCCCCATCTATATGTTAAAATATGCAAACTATAAAAAGATTTGAGAACCCCCGCTTTGCAGTATTTGTGTTTCCCCAACTCTAATGTAATTAGCCAGTCTCCAGATTCTGCTAAGCCTTTGCTGACTCTCTCTGCCTTGTAAAGAACATTTTGAGTCCACTAGGATGGCACCAAATGGCATGTAATAAGATTTTCTGAGCGCAAATACCTCCTGGACCATTCCCTACCACAACTTTAATTTGCTCAGATCTCTTGGCAAGTCACTCATTTAGAATACTGATGTTATGGATATGCATGACATTCGTGACTCCCTATTATTGCTTCACATACTTAGAAACGGTAAACAAGCATCCTTTTGATAAGCAGGTTTGAAATGTGGTTTGGTTTAATTGTACTTCAGCTTTTGTAAACACCACTCTAAATGTTGCTGAAATTTTATTTTGCATCTTTTCACCACAAACCGCCTCCATGAATTACAACAGATACAACATGTGTAGCTCAATCAAAAGCTGCAGAAATTACTGGATGAAATTATATGGGCTTGTCTTATGCAGATAGTCAGACTAGATGATCCTAATTGTCTCTTCTGGTCTTAATGTATTAATATTGTGGTGATCTGCACTGTAAATTAAAATCCCTTCATTCTGCAAATTAAAGATTCCAAGTCATTTAAGAAAAAGGAGGAATAAAATCAGTTTGCTAGTTATCTGTATTCCAAAAAGCAGATCCTAGTGTCCAACGGTTTGCATGAGCTATTGTTGAACACACAACAGCTGCTGTGTTTTGCCTAAACAATCACACTATTAGTATCTATTTCATTACTATGGAAGCTTAAAAATGCTAAATAAAACCATTTTTTATTCTACAATATAATGGTATCTTTGCCTTCAAAAATAAATATTGGAGAATATCTATTATGAAAACTCAAGTAACCCAAGCAACATTCTGCATTTAAAATTATGGTTCTTTATGTTTAATGTATCATTAAACATGCAACCCTAAAATGCCATTTCTTTTAAGTCACTTTTCACACACACACACACACACACCCCAAAAACAACCAACAACCATAAACTTACCTGTATTTTAACTGTTTCCCAATTCTAATTTTGTTCAGACTTTCAACTTTACCTTTGCATTAATTAATATTTAGTGTCATTATTTCCTTTGTGTTACTAACCAAATTTGATTCTACCACATTGCATCTTGTGATTAAAGCATATCTTACTGAAAAACTAATAGTCTTTAGTAATTTTTGTGTGTCAAAATGTTCTAGATTTTGGAAATAAATTTTACTGAGAAATGGGGGATTTTTTTAAATGGTATATGTAAAGAATCAGATCACCTTCTAGACCATGTTTACAGCAAAACCTGAACTAGGTTGACTTGGTGGCCTTAATATAAAAAAGATAATTTAAAAATAACCTAGTTACAATAGCGTATCACATTACAAATTGTTTTATCTTGAGACTCTGGAGCCCATCAGGACATAAAAGAACATGTCATCAATTTTGGAAAGAAGAACCTGTAGTATGGAGGAGGGAAATCAGATTTGGAACAAGAAAAGCCATGCTTGTAGATATAATATGTTCAGAAATGGTTGTGCCATTGTTGACTGAAAGCAATATTGAGATGCAAAGCAGTCTTTATCCCTTAATAAATTCCTAATCCTAACTATTATGTGAACTAGTGAAAATTTTAAAGCCACAAACAAACAAAGCAAATCAGCTTGTGCTCCTGTGCAAGAGGAAAGGTCTAATTACCATTTGGTGGTAAGACAACCGTGGTGTAGCATTTGCAGTGCATGCTTTCATGTGACTGAACTAAGCCTTTTAATACTTATCAGATGGATGGTGCTCTACAGGATTTAAGTACCTTTTCTCATGTTCATATACTGCATAATGAAGTTTTGATCCAATACCCTCAGAAGAGCTACAAGATGCCTTTGATTTAAATAAAAGATAATCTCAATTGATTAAAACTGGTTAAAGGGACTAGAGTATTATTATTCCTTTTGGTAATATTATAGACATTTAATTAAACAAAAATAATTATATGTTATTTCTAAAGAAAATCAGATTACCGATTTACTGGTGTACTTCATTAATGCTGTGAAAGACTTTTATAAGAAGTATTTTAAAATGTTCAGTTTAATATATAGGTATATTCCAAAAATAGTGATTAATATTTTTTGAAAGATATACCTATTTAAAACCTATAGGTTCCCCTGGGAACAGTAATTTATTAGAAGTTATGCTTGTTACTCAATTAAGAGATTTACCTAACAGAGATCTACTAAATGCACACTGTAGTCAACATATTCATACAAAAGCAACAATCTTACAATAGGAAAGTTAGAGGAATATACATTTCCTAATGTAGCCAGCTGTCTAATGTAAACTTATTAGTCCACTGGATATCACATTTTGAGCTACACATGTGTATTTGAAAGGGCTTTTATCTGACATAGTAATGTTTGAATTTCAAAAAAAGGGAAGTTTGATTATGCAATTGTCAAGCAGTTGATGCATATTCACATTACATCTATGAGGCAATACTTAGTTTATCAATTCTAATAAGCATAGCAGCACAGTTTAGCTGTCATATTGTATGCAGGATCGACAGTCTATTTCAGCATCCCATTCCTGAACGTGACATTGTAGTTAGCCAGCTAGAAATACGGGGTCAAATATATAACTTCTGTAACAACTCCACTGAAGTTAATAAGTTAACCAGGAATACATTTGGTCTAATACATTTTGCTGAAGTAGAAAAAAAATCCCTTTTTTCAATGTCAGTTCTTAAATAAAAATCAAATATTTGATAGCCCTTCAAGGATTTGCATCTTTAAAATTTCCCAACTTTATTCAATGATATTTAATTTCAAATGAAACCAACTGGATAAAGTGTATCATCTAAAGGTTTCTAGGTATGCTGATAATTTAGTAATGTTGACATTTTATTTGTCATTCAGCCTCAAAATTTAACATCCAACTGAGATGAAGGCAGCTAGCTGTTTGCAGACCCTACAAGGCAGCCCTACATCAGTTCCACATTGAGAAGGATTTATTCACAGACAGAAGGGCTAGTAATGTTGTTAAACAATCTAAAATTCTGCAGAAAATACCCACTAAGACCCTAGGCTGCTGGTGTGTTGAGCTCACTACCTTGTAATTGATGCATCAGTCTGCATCAATTTGCTGCCTCTTGCCTTACGCTTGGACTGTAAACTCTTGGGGCAGAGACTGTCTTTTTGTTATGTGTATTTACAGCACCTAGCACAATGAGGTCCCAGCCCATGACTAGGGCAATTAGGCCCTACGATAATACAATCAATCAATTTGTAAGCAGGGTCTGCACTTGAGCTCTCCCCTGGTATTTAGTGATGAGCTGAGGAAGAAGACTTCATGAACCCACCTTGTTTGCATAGCTATGTCCATTCTGCCTAGGAACGCAGCATGACGGCAATGTTTTGCTCAAATGATCATTTTTCGCTGGTGTTGGATTACAACTCACCTTGTTATTGGGAGCAAGGCTAATCATAGAATCCTAGGAATGGAAGGGACCTCCAGAGGTCACCTAGTCCAGTCCCCTGCACTCATGGCAGGGCTAAGTATTAACTAGACCATCCCTGACAGGTGTTTGTCTAACCTGCTCTTAAAAATCTCCAACAATGGAGATTCCACAACCTCCCTAGGCAGTTTATTCCAGTGCTTAACCCCTCTGACAGTTAGGAAGTTTTTCCTAATATCCAACCTAAACGGACCTTGCTGCAAGTTAAGCCCATTGTTTCTTGTCCTATCCTCAGAGGCTAAGGAGAACAATTTTTCTCCCTCCTCCTGGTAACAACCTTTGATGTAGTTGAAAACTGTTATTATGTCCCCTTTCAGCCTTCTCTTCTGCAGACTAAACAAACGCAATTTTTTTCAGTCTTCCCTCACAGGTCATGTTTTCTAGACGTTTAATCATTTTTGTTGCTCTTCTCTGGATTTTCTCCAGTTTGTCCACATCTTTCCTGAAATGTGGCGCCCAGAACTGGACACAATATTCCAGTTGAGGCCTAATCTGCACAGAGTAGAGCGGAAGAATTACTTCTCGTGTCTTGCTTACAACACTCCGGGTAATATATCCCAGAATGATGTTTGCTTTTTTTGTAAGTGTTACACTGTTGACTCATAGTTAGCTTGTGATCCACTAGGAGTCCCAGATCCCTTTCCGTAGTACTCCTTCCTAGACAGCCATTTCCCATTTTGTATGTGTGCAACTGATTGTTCCTTCCTGAGTGGAGTACTTTGCATTTGTCCTTATTGAATTTCATTCTGTTTACTTCAGACCATTTCTCCAGCTTGTCCAGATCATTTTGAATTTTAATCCTATCCGCCAAAGCACTTACAACCCCTCCCACCTTGGTATCATCCGCAAACGTTATAAGTGTACTCTCTGCCATTATCTAAATCATTGACGAAGGTATTGAACAGAACTGGACCCAGAACTGATCCCTGCAGGATCCCACTCAATATGTGCTTCCAGCTTGACCGTGAGCCACTGATAACTACTCACTGGAAATGGTTTTCTAATCAGTTCTGCACCCACCTTATAGTAGCTCGATCTAGGTTGTATTTCCCTACTTTGTTTATGAGAGACAGTATAAAAAGGCTTACTAAATTCAAGATATGCCACCTTTATCACTTCCCCCCATCCACAAGGCTTGTTACTATGTAAAACCCTTATAATAAAGGGTTGTTATCCTTGTTGTGTGAACTAAGGGCATCAGAACTGTGTGTGGCATACCCTGATTGAGGGACTCACCCTCAACTAATCTGCACTCGCTAGACAGGCCACAAGAGTGCCAAAGAACAGTGGAGTTGAGAGACAAGTGGGGTGGGGACAAGTATTTGGTGGTGTGGATCCTAAGGATCCTAAACACCATTTGACTCTTCCTCTCTCCACTGTGTAATAACAGAGTGGATTAAGACTCAGTTGAGTCTTTTGGTGCAGACCAGTAGAGCTGAAGACAATGATAACCAGGTCTAAGCATTAGACTTGCTTTGGGCAGTGTGTCTGATGCAAGAGGCTGCCCAGTCTGCACTAGCAGTGAGGTTTCCCCGTTAACAGTGGAAATCACTGACAGCTGTGTTACATGGTTAAGACATTCCAGAGCATGCGGTGTGGCGAGCAGCTGGCAGAGCAGCTGATGCCAGAGCGAGTGCCTGGACAGTGAAGCAAGCAAGGTGCCTACCCTCCACCCCTGCCCAGGTTGGGAGGTGAACTCACACAAATGCACTTCTGACCGCTGGGTCTTCACTGACCATGGACAACAACTGTATGGTGGAGAGAAAAGGGAGGGGCACATTAAAGGAGCTTTTGGTTGTTGGACTTTAAACCTGAGGCAAAAGGACACTGTCCAACATACTCTGGGTTGGGTGTTTTGCTCACAGTTTTATGCTTATGAATCCTTCTTGCGGCATTTTCCCAAGTTAATGCCAGGTTACTTCCCTCGTTTTTATTAACATTTTCTATTCTACACTCAGATGCTGTGCTCGCGAGAGGGGAAGTATTGCCTCTTAGAGGCACCCAATGGGTGGTGTGTAATTGTGCCAGATTACTGGGTGTGGGCTCGAGCCGGTTCTGTGTTGTATGTTGAAAAGGAACCCCTAGATATTGAATCCAGCCCTACTTGCTGCCGACTCCAGCTGGCAAAAGGGTTACAAATTAAATAATAATAAATGTGTTCTGTGTATTGAAGTTTTCACAGCACAAATACCAAATAATTCCATAGCAGTTTCCCCAGATTAAAAAACAACCCTATATAAATCCATCAGAAGCAAACAAGGAGCCATGCAATGGATTGTTTCAAGGTCATTGTTATGAGCCAGAATATTGATTCAGATTAACAATGTAATGATAGCCCTGGAACCTGTTCTTTCAGAGACTGACCTCCAGCATTACTCTTTCTTCTTATCTGCCCCATAAATTCCTGAATTATTTCCATTATACAAACAGAGACTTAATGACAGCAATCAAGAATGGAAAAAAATGGGTTTGTGCCTTTCTATGGATTCTTTATGAACTAGCCATGAAAGTGTCCCCCCACCCCCCGGAATGAGGGTTTCTTTTTACCCTAGATTTAGCAACCACACTCCTTCAATTAACAGCTGAGAGCTTTGCATAGGCACTGCTGAGTCATTCAAGACTTCCAGCAAGAAATGGGAAAATATGATTTGACATTTGTGACTTTTTTGGGTGGGAGTGGGGCAGAAAAACAGCCTCTCAGGCCTTCCTTATACATCAAAGAAACTAAAGAGGGTACAAATCCATTTATTTTCTCATATTCAGATCACCGTTACTGACCTGGGTTTGTGTGCATGCACTCTCTGATGATACTAGAAACTCCTCACAGACTTTGCTGTACGGGACTAGCAAGTCAAAAACAAGACAAAGAAGTGCGTTATTTAGGACTGGTAAACAAGTGCCTAGCACACTGTTGGCACTTGTTATGTAAATAAAACTAGAGCCCAGGAGAAGGGGGCAGCATGGTAAAGAGTGTGAAGTTGAGAATAGGGAAGAGGTCTCAAAGGGAGGAGTAAAATGTAGAGATTAAGATGAGCATAGCCAGGAAGCGGAAAAGAGAATGAAATGACAGCAGAGACGCAGGTGAAGAAAGTATTACATAGAAGCCTCTAGGTGAGCTGGAATGGGCTTAAATTGATGTGATAAGAGACAGTGAGTGAATGGAGGAATTCAAAGAGGAGGGTGACATGGTCAGAGCAGTGGGAGAGGCAGATGGCTGATGATGCAATGGGAAGAGATGAGAAGCAGGGAGGTCAGACAGATGGTAAGTGGGCTGTAGTCCACGAAAGCTTATGCTCTAATAAATTTGTTAGTCTCTAAGGTGCCACAAGTACTCCTGTTCTTTTTTTTGGTAATCAAAGTGAGATAAGAGTAGCTTACGGACAAGGGTAAAGAAAAAGAGTCAAATGACACAGACAAGATAGATATTGGAGAGGTCAATGGAAATAATTTTGGAGATGGCAGCTGACACCAAGAAGAGATGTCAGAGGGGCAGCTAGAGATTCAAGAAAGGGTTGGGTGTGTAAAAGAGAAGAATTAGGAGTTACCCTGGTAAAGATGGTAGCTGAAGCAACTGAACAGGGTAGAGGAATGACCGGACTCTGAGAATGGGGAAGCCATGAAGGAAGAGTCAGTAGGGCCTGAGAAAAAACAAGAAAGGGTGTCACACTGTGATTAAGTGTCACACTGTGATTAAGTGTCAAAGGTGGCAGACAGATACAGGAGGATGAGACTAGATAGGTCCCTTAGAGTTAGATAGAAGCCAGTAAAATTGGTGACCTTGTTCATGGCAGTTTCAGTGGAGTGGAGGCAATGGAAACCCTTAGACAGATTGGAAGAGATCACCCAAAGAGTGGGTGGACAGGAAATCAAGACAGCAAAACTTTAAAAATAAATAAATAAATAAAATGCATACACTACACAGTTAAGAATTTTGGAAAGGTGAGAGAGGAAATAGGGCAGCAGTTAGAGGGTCATGTTAGTTTGCAGAATATTTTAGTTTTATCTTGGTGCAGGGATCACAAAATAAAGCAGAGGAGAGATCAGTTAAAGGGTAGTATTAAAGGGGGAACTAGGGACAAAGGGAAGTGAGAAGGAATGAGGTCAAAGGGGCAGACAGACTTTAGAATAAGAAAGTAGGAGAGAGACTTCAGAGTCGGAAACAAAGGAGGTGGCAGTGGAATTAGGGTTTTAGTGATGGATCAGGAGTGAAAGATATTTCTAGGTCAATATATTCAATGCAGAACCGAAATAGTTTTCTTTTTGCAAGACTTGACGTTAATCTGCTTCAGTGAAATAAATCCCTGACCAACTTTCAAAGGCTACTGAAGTAAATTGGTGAAGGAGGAATTGTAATTTACCTATTGGTCACTTTTACTTTTCATCTCTAGCATTTGGAAGCATTTACAGTTGCTAAAAACCTCTTGCCTCCAGAAATAGATTGAGTTCCATATATCCTACTCCAGACCAGGAAATCAGTACAAATAGGGAAGGAGTTGCTACTGCCACTTAACCTTCATCTTATAGTGTATATTTTTAGGATTGTCTGGCAAGATATTACTCTGTTATAGCAGAAATAAGGGAAGAGAAACTTGTGTCTCAGACTTTCCATGACTTGGTCAGATGACTAAAGGGAGGAGTATAAAAATATTGCTTGAGCATGCAGGAGTGTAATCAGGAATGCCAAAACACAACTGGAGTTGCAGCTAGCAAGGGATGTGAAAGGTATGTTAGCAACAAGAAAAAGGTCAGGAAAAGTGTGGGACCCTTAATGAATGGGTAGGCAACCTAGTCACAAGTGATGTGGAAAAAGCTGAAGTACTCAATGCTTTTTTTGCCTCGATCTTCACAGGCAAGGTCAGCGCCCAGACTGCTGCACTGGGCAACACAGTATGGGGAGGAGGTGAGCAGCCCTCAGTGGTGAAAGAACAGGTTAAGTACTATTTAGAAAAGCTGAACATGCACAAGTCCATGAGTCCAGATATTATGCAGCCGAGGGTGTTGAGGGAATTGGCTGATGTAATTGCAGAGCCATTGGCCATTATCTTTGAAAACTCCTGGAGATTGGGGGAGGTCCTGGATGATTGGGAAAAGGCAAACATAGTGCCCATCTTTAAAAAAGGGAAGAAGGAGAACCTGGGGAAATACAGACCGGTCAGCCTCATCTCAGTTCCTGGAAAAAAATCATGGACCAGATCCTCCAGGAAACCATTTTGAAACACTTGGAGGAAAGGAAGGTGATCAGAAACAGTCAACATGGATTCACAAAGGGCAAATCATGCCTGACCAACCTGATTGCCTTCTATGATGAGATAATTGGCTCTGTGGATATGGGGAAAGCAGTGGACGTGATCTATCTTGACTTTAGCAAAGCTTTTGATACGGCCTCCCACAGTATTCTTGCCAGCAAGTTAAAAAAGTATGGATTGGATGAATGGACTATAAGATGGATAGTAAGCTGGCTAGATTGTTGGGCTCAATGGGTAGTGATCAATGGCTCGATATCTAGTTGGCAGCCGGTATCAAGCGAAGTGCCCCAGGGGTCGGTCCTGGGGCCGGTTTTGTTCAACAGTTAATGATCTGGATGATGGGATAGATAGCACCCTCAGCAAGTTCGTGGATGACACTAAGCTGGTGGGAGAGGTAGATATGCTGGAGGGTAGGGATAGGGTCCAGAGTGACCTAGACAAATTGGAGGATTGGGCCAAAAGAAATCAGATGAGGTTCAACAAGAACAAGTGCAGAGTCCTGAACTTAGGATGGAAGAATGCCATGCACCGCTACAGGCTGGGGACCGACTGGCCAAGCAGCAGTTCTGCAGAAAAGGACCTGGGGATTACAGTGGACGAGAAGCTGAATATGAGTCAACAGTGTGCCCTTGTTGCCAAGAAGGCTAACGGCATTTTGGGCTGTATAAGTAGGGGCATTGCCAGCAGATCGAGGGACGTGATCATTCCCCTCAATTCGACATTGGTGAGGCCTCATCTGGAGTACTGTGTCCAGTTTTGGGCCCCACACTACAAGAAGGATGTGGAAAAACTGGAAAGAGTCCAGCAGAGGGCAACAAAAATGATTAGGGGGCTGGAGCACATGACTTATGAGGAGAGGCTGAGGGAACTGAGATTGTTTAGTCTGCAGAAGAGAAGAATGAGGGGGAATTTGATAGCTGCTTTCAACTACCTGAAAGGGGGGTTCCAAAGAGGATGGATCTAGACTGTTCTCAGTGGTACCTGATGACAGAACAAGGAGTAATGGTCTCAAGTTGCAGTGGGGGAGGTTTAGGTTGGATATTAGGAAAAACTTTTTCACTAGGAGGGTGGTGAAGCACTGGAATGGGTTACCTAGGGAGGTGGTGGAATCTCCTTCCTTAGAGGTTTTTAAGGTCAGGCTTGACAAAGCCCTGGCTGGGATGATTTAGTTGGGGATTGGTCCTGCTTTGAGCAGGGGGTTGGACTAGATGACCTCCTGAGGTCCCTTCCAACCCTGATATTCTATGATTCTATGACTACAAAAACCTTTCATCTGAGGATCTGAAATCGCTTTACAAACATTAAGTACAAGAAAAAAGTGGAACTACAACATGTCAAACCTTATTGCTCAATTACTGAGTTTTTATGGCATCTCTTCACCACATACTGGTACTTCATTGTTTATGTGATCTGTAGATCTCCTGGAACTTGGAAGCAGGGAGATTGTCTACATACCAGTCTAAAGCACAAAGCACATTTGGGGCTTTATATAATGTGTAATTCTCTATCTATTGACATGGTTACAGGGCTGGCTGCACCTCTACCTCTCCCCGCTTCTGGTCTCTGAGTGCACCAGGTCTCAGGCCTGGTGCCTTTACTTGTCCCAGGCTGGAATTGTGCAATTCTCCCCACTCATAAACCAGGCCCTGGGCTACAGGACCTTGTGCATCACCTCCTTTTTATTTTGCAAATCTGACTGAATTTAAGTACCCACAGTTCTTCTTTCCTTCGGGAGTCTGTGACCAGTAATATATCGTGATCAGACAGCCTTCTTAAAACCAAAGTATTGTTTATTTTAAACAGTAGGAACAAAGCTTTTAGAGAAAAAAGGTTTTAAAAACAATCTACACTTATTTCTCTCTGACTTAAAGGCTTACCATCCGCTGACGGTAACCTTGGCAGGCCTAACTTTTTCAGAAATCCCAGAAGGTGCCTATCTTAGTTTGGTTGCCCCAAAATGCTCCTCTCCTCGTACCTCTCTTTTGAGAATATGTTCCTTTTTAAACCTTTTGATCTCCAGTATGTGTGGGCCTTTTCCTGCACTGGTATTATCTCATAACATCCCTCAAGTATCTGCAGAGAAGTAACTTATCTTGAGCCATTTGTTCACTCTCTGCTTGTCTTTACTTACAACTCATATTAAACTACACCAAAATATCCATAGAATAAATGGTCTAAGAACCAGGTCAACATACAATATTCATAAATTATTTCAGAGCAGTTCCAATTCCATGACACCCATATTACATAGGGATAAACTGATGCACAGAAGGGTAAAGTGAATTGCTTACAGAGTAAGTTAGTCACAGGACACAAGAGTCCCAATTCCCTAACCCCTGCTCTATCCAACAGAGCATTCTCACAACTACATTCACTCTCAAGCGACACTAGAAAAGTTCCTGTCTATGGGCTTGACCCACCTACTTCTGACATAAGCTCTTGGGCTTAATCCAACTTCTGTTGAAGAAAATGGTAGCTGGACTGGTTTTAGGGCTACAGGATAAAACTTGTGCTTACACTTTCCACTTGTTTTGATGTCCTGTCAATGGACTGGGTCAAAGGATGTTAATCTTGGTTTGGAGCCAAATATCAACCTTTGTAAAAAGCAAGCTTTTACATAACTGAATGCCAATAGAAATGCTTTTTAAAAAAAATTCAACTTTTATTTTTAAAACCAAACTGACTTTGTTATTATTCAGCCTGAGGGAAAATTGGACGGTTAAAATCCGGAGATTTCATAATTTAAAGTGGGAAACATTGAGAACCCAGGAAAATCAATTTTTTAAAAAAAATATTCAGCCATAACGGTTTCTTTCTCCAAACCATCTTCATGCAACTTCCAAATGAACCTGGTAGCTGTGACTGGCCAATCGGAATCCAGGTGTGGTGGGAAAAGAGAATAGTCTGGATGGCTGTTGTCATTTTATCACTACCTCACATCCATAACTGGGCAGCACAGCTCTGGTACCTGCCACCTGTGTTGGGAAGGAGTCAACACAGAGAGAAAAACTACAAAGCCCAAGATTCTCCTTGAGATCAGTTTTACCATCCATCTCCTCAGAAATATTTGGGAGGCCCCTTGTTCTGTCAGTACTAGCAAATAATTCTGGACTGGTAATAGAACCTTAGGTCATGCAGGACATTGTGTTAATACTTAGATTAATCGCTCTTTGGGGCAGGGACTGTCATTTTGTTCTGTGTTGGGACAGCATCTGGCACTATATGACACCGGTCCATGCCAGGGGGTTCCTGAGTACTACTGCAATACAAATAATATCCTTATCACTAATTAATGCAATGTCAGCAACTTTGTGGAACTGAAAGATTTTCCATTCCTCCACAAACAGTTTGATGCCAAGTTCAGCTCCTACCTACCGCTCTGCCCTTGTTTCTTTTTATTCCACTTCCCCAGTCTTCATTGTGCCCTTCTCCCATATTAGCTGTGACTTATTCCATGCAATCTTCTTCCTAATGTACCCCCCCACCACGTTATCATTTTCTAAGACCCTACTTAAATAATACTTCTTTCAAGAATATTTTAAGTCCTAGCCCTTCCCATAGTAGAGAATAAAACAGATGAGAGACTTAAAAAAAAAATGTAACTAACAAGAAGTTGTTGACATTACTGCTCAAGCTGCTTTTCTATCTGAGGTCTGGTCTACACTATAAAATTAGGTCGGCTTAGCTAAATAGCTCAGAGGTTTGAAAAATCCACAACCCTGAGTGGCATACTTAAGCCAATTTAAATCCCTGTGAATTCTTCCATCAACCTACCAACTGCCTCTCCGGGAGTAGGATTACTTACACCGACAGGAAGTCAGCATAGATAACGTCTACACTGAAGCACTATAGCAGCTGCAGCTGTGCCACTGTAGTGTTTCAAGTGTAGACAAGCCCTAAATGGTTAGAAGCTAATATAATCATTGTAATATCTTAGTACTATACCTCATGGGACATTCATGAATTTATATTCATCCCTCCGTGAGATAGGAATGCATCTTCATCCCCATTTTAGACGGAGAACTGAGGCACAGAGAGATGAAGGGTCTGATCTTTGGAGGTCCTGAGTATCCAGAATGCCCAATCTAAGTCCATGGCAACTAGAGGTGCTTGGGAATCTGAGAATCAAATGCTACACCGTTTGCCCAATGTCACACAGGAAGTGACCAAGGTGGGAGGCAGAGGTGGGAATCCAGCTCTCTCAAGTCCCCATCCAGTGTCTCAATTCAAGGCCATCCTGCCTCCCCTTTGCATTCCTACCCCTTGTTTAGGATTGTCTGTTTGACTTGGACAGCCAGCTCACCTTCTTTGTGCGTAACACACCAGACACTTTTTGTGTCATATAAACAACAGTAGCATTACAACAGGATCCCTGACACAGTGAGGGGGGGAGCAGGAGAAGCAAGTAGGGGGCCCTGCTGTGACCCCAAGCGCTAGTCTAGAAACCACTCTGCTCCAGAAACCAAGTACAGGGCCAGAGCCTCTGGCACAAGCCCCCCCTCCAGCTAAACTGCCCCCTGCCCCCCCAAACTTACACCCTCCCACCCGCGCGCTCTCCCATCACGCCCTGGACCGTGTGCCCTCCCTCAGGGGATGGAGGCGAACCACCCACACCCTGCCCCAACCTGTCCCCTGCCCACGTCGCTGCCAGGGAGGGGCCAACGGGGGGGGGGTCAGGAAAGGGGAGTACACCCGTCCCCTCCCCCCACGCGGGGCAGTCAGAAAGAAGGGCGCCCCCCCCCCGAGGGAAAAAACTCTGCCTTACCCGCCCGAGAGCTCAGCGCGCTCCTATTGGCCCCTCGCGGGGCTCTCCGGGATCACGTGGAAGAGGACGTTAACGACCGTTCGGCCGTTTAAGCCGGCCCTCTAACCCCGCCCTTTTCTCCAGCCGGCGAGTGAGCGTGAGGGGAGGGGAAAACGTCTCCGGGCTCGCCTGTCCGTGCGCAGGCGCCAAGGGGGGGTGCGCACACGCGCGCGCGCTAGAGAGGTGAGGCCCGGCTGGGCGAGCGCGCCGCGAGAGACGGTTCCGGACATGGGGGCGAGAGGCGCGCGCGAGCGAGCGAGCGAGTGACTGACTGAGGGAGAAGACGGAGGCCGCCGCGGCTGGAGGAGCCTGACGCTCCGCCCCTCCCCCAGCCGGCCCTGAGCGAGGAGACGCCGGTTGCCGCCCGGAGAGAGAGCGGCCGCCTGGGCTCTGCGCCGGTGAGG
The DNA here is from genome assembly GCF_013100865.1 of Trachemys scripta elegans. Classification (NCBI taxonomy): domain Eukaryota; kingdom Metazoa; phylum Chordata; order Testudines; family Emydidae; genus Trachemys; species Trachemys scripta. Next base: position 121,433,231 of record NC_048304.1, on the reverse strand, counting down.
AGGAAGCGGGCAGACGCCGTCTCCTGCCCCGGGACCCTGCCGCCCTCCCCGGTGTAACTAGGGGGACCGGACATCCCTTCCTCGGGGGCTGCCGGGGGACCCCGCGCCCCTCAGGGAAAGGAGGCGAATCCCACTGCGGGGAGAGGGGGCCCCAGGTGCCGGCTCCCCCCCCGCCGCGCCAGCGAGCCGTCTCCAGTGGGGTCGGAGCCTCCACCCAGGATGTGAGTGAGGAAGTTCGTGCTTCGTCCCCACCCAGCCTCGGACGCTGAAGCCTCCGTTCCCGGAGACCCGGGCGCTTGTCGCCGATGTGACGGCCCCGCAGCCGGCTGTTGTCGAATAGCGATTCAGGGAGAGACTCGAGGGGGGGGGAAATAACCCAGCCCGCTAAGCACCGAGGGGGATCGCATCCCGCCCCCTGCCTCCGCGCTGCACCACCGGGCCAGGGGCTTTCCACGCGCGGCCGCGTGGGGGGCTCGTGCGGGGCAGCGCACCGGCAAGACACTTCTGAGCTTTTCCCTTGGTGGAGTGAGACCTCGTGAGACGCTGCTCAGAGAGCTGCTGCTGTTCCCACCCTCTGCGGTTTTCTTTTCATTTTGGAACAAGTTTGGTTTTTTTTTTTTTGAAGGGAGGAAAAAATGTCTTTCTTTAACTTTCGTAAAATCTTTAAGCTCGGTGGCGAGAAGAAAAAGAAACAATATGAGAACGTCAAGAGAGACTTGAATCCGGAGGAGTTCTGGGAGATTATAGGAGAGCTGGGAGATGGTGCTTTTGGTAAAGTGTTCAAGGTAAGAGAGAACTTGACAAGTGGCAACTAAGCCTCATGTGATATTGGTTCTTGAAATAAGTGCATCGCAAGCTTACCCTTCTATACAGCCTGTTGTCTGAGGATCTCAAAGCATCCTTCTAACCTAGGTAAGTATTATGCCCATTTTACACTTTGGGAAACTGAGGCAAATAGGTTGTGATTTGCCCAGTCACATAGCCAAACATTGACAGCACTGTGCTACCTGAAATTCCTAATCATCACAAAGAATCATAGAAACTGGAGATGGAAAAGTCCTATTAGGTCATCGGCCCGCCCTCTCCTCCAACCCGCCACTGCTGAGTTGTTCCCTGCTCCTGCATTTTTTTTCCCTCCAGTGTTTTGTTCAGTCTGGCTTTTAATCTGTCAAGGGATAGGCTTCTCTAGTCAGGCATAAGCTCAGTTTTCTTTCCCTGGCTACTTTATCAAACTTAAAAGTAAAATAGATTTAAATGTCTCTTATAGTAGCATGAGTGCTGATCTTGTGATATTTTTAATGAGTTCATTTGCCTTAATAGAATATCTTGTTCTCTTATCAGATTGAATTAAATGCCCCAGGGCTATCCAGGTTTTTCTTTTTTTAAGGATGTGTGTGCTGGCTGTCCTAACTTGTTTCAATGACTTGATATAAAATGTTGAAATATAGCAATATAAGTTATATTTGTATAGGCTATTTACTATCTGAAACTTCACAGAAGAAACCTACATTGTAATAGTTTTAAATTTGTTTCATAAAGACACTATCAGATGTCAAGAAATAAACTCATGCCTTCAAACATTCTTCTCTGCTGACTTTGGGTTTCACACAGAGTGTCAATGCCTCTAGTTTGTTTTATGGAGTGCGTGGTGTTTGATGTTTCTTGATGGCAAGGAGGGAACTGCAGCCTCAAGCTCATTAGGGAGCAGATATGATGCAGGAAGGTGATATCTTGAGCAGATTCATGGGACAGGGATAAAGTGTAGAAAAAAGGATGATGCATTGTTGCTGGAAAGTAACTGTTTCAGTCAAGAAGTTTTCATGTTTAAAATACTACATTTCAGTGGGAATACAAAATGGTTTACACCAGGGGTTCTCAGCCTTTTTCTTTTTGAGTCCCCTTCCCCCCAGCATGCTATAAAAACTCCACGGCCCACCTGTGCCACAACAACTGTTTTTCTGTATATAAAAGCCAGGGTTAGGGGGTAGCAAGCAGGGCAATAGCTTGGGGCCCTATGCCACAGGGGGCCCTACGAAGCTAAATTGCTCAGACTTTGCCTTCGGCCCTGGGTGGCGGAGCTTGGAGCTCCAGGCTTAAGCTCCAGGCAGTGGGGCTTTGGCTTTCCGCCCTGGGACCCAGCAAGCCTAATGCCAGCCCTGCTTGGCAGACCCCTGAAACCTACTCGCGGCCCCCCAGGAGGCCCTGGATCCTGGTTGAGAACCACTGGTTTACATAGTTTTCTTTTCCTCCAGCAAATAGCTGCTATTCTGGACAGAAGCAATCCTGGCATTTTCTTATGTTTCTTTTCCAGATTGTTAGAGGGAATAACGCTTACCATTAACGTTTTTTTAAATTGCATCTGTTGCATGCTTTCCTTTTCATTAGAGCCATGTCTGCGTACAGCGCTGCAGTGACGTAGTTGTACCGATACAGCTGCGCCACTGCAGCGCATCTGTTGAAGAGCTCTCCCGTCAGTGTAAAAAAACTCACCTCTGCGAGTGGCAGAAGGTATGTCGATGGGAGAAGCTCTTCCACTGACATGGCACTGTGCACACAAGCGCTTATGTCGCTGTAACTTATGTCGCTTGGGGGTTGTAATATTTACAAACCTGAGCAACGTAAGTTTTGCCGACATAATCTGTAGTGTAAGATATAGCCAAACTCAGAAAACTTCTTCTAATTCCAGAGTCTGGTTTTCAGGACTCTTCTATGTAAATAACATCCTTTTAAAGGAACACAGAACTTGATTATTTTATTTTTTTTAAAGCAAAGTTGAGATTTTCAAAGCAGGGATTGGTACATCTTCCAAGAAAATGATTGCATGATGTGTATCTAAATCCGTTAGATTGTTTTGAAAATGTCAATCAAATCTGGGTAAAATCATGTAGTGAGCTCCCCTGAGAGCAGCACCAGTGATCTTGTGATACCAGTGCATGATGCAGAACAGTGAAATTGTTCATTTTGGCATTTTGAGTATGAACGAAGTAAACCTAATAAGAGATTTAGCTCCCCCCACAGTAAGTACACATTTTTCAGCAGAAAGTGTGACTTCTAATTTGATGATGTCTCTGCATTCAGAAAACAAAACTTTTAAATGCTGAAGTTGTTCACAATTTTAACAATTTTCAAACTAAAAATATTTTTAAAGACTATTGGTATTTAGATTATAGTATTAAGAATGACACTTGGAATTCCACAGTCTTGTGAGAGAACAAGTAACAAACTTTTTTAGTTGAATGCAAAAATCTGTCAATTTTCACATATTTTAACACTACTGAAAACTCCCTCAATTTTAAAAAATGGAAAGTGGCAGATAACTAGCAGTAGGATTGCTCATATTTTCTGAGGAAGATGTCTAAACTACACATCCTATATGTATTGTAGCTTGTTCACTGAGGCTGTTACACAGAAACTTCTTAGTTCCAAGTGTTGGAGTACGTCACAATCTTAACTCCTTTACATATCCTGGCGGTTTCTAAACAGAGACGCATAACATGTTTGACTAAAATTATTGGAAAGATGTTGAATTATTTCAATAAAGCAGATCCGTTGCCTTTTAAAGACAATTTGTATTTAGTGATTTATAAAACAACGAATTCATACCAACACATTTTGGAAAAACTACTTCCTCGCCTCCTTCCTCCCCTCCTCTCCCCCGCCTCCAAATTATCTTTCTGAGCATGCCATTCTTTGCTAATGTCATTAATGTGCTTTAGTACTCTGTGTGTGTGTGTGTGTGTGTATATATATATATATATATATATATATTACTAACTACATCTTGAATACCAATAAATGGTTAAATTACAAAGCAAGTATAAATAAATCTGCTGAAAAGTGATTAGAGCTAAGCTTTATCTGGCATCCAGAAGGGGGTGGGGCAAATAGAGCTGTTCAGTCACAATTCCATTCTGAAACTAACAGCCAAACCATGTTAGTTAAGTAGATCCCGGATCTCAAAGCCTTTTTACCCAGTGAATCTAAATCAAGCCACCTTTGTTATCTTGCATAAAAGCAGTGAAGAGTACTCAAGTGTCTTCTCATAGAAGTATTAGTTTTTATTCCTTGAGTGAACATAATTTTCATGGATACCTGAATGTCAGAAGCTTAAGGGAAATAACATACTACTTCCACAGCCCAGTTTTCTCTGAATTGGATTTAAGTAGACTAAAACATCGTTTTATGTTAAGACCCTAGGAACCTTTGTGTAAATGTCCGTATTCTCAAAGTTTCAGCAGATTTACAATAAAAGAACACTAAACAAATCAGATTTTGTTTCTTGGGTATTTAATGCAAAACAAAGATCAGGGTGCTTACTTGATATAGCTTACATTTATAGAAACATCTTTTAAGTAGTCATAATTCATTTTCAGTTGACAAAATATGCTTAAGCAACCCCCTAAAACAACATTTTTCTTGAATGTATTTGTTACTATTGGTCATATGAAATTGACTTGATTAATTTTATTAATGTAAATTTATTTAATACAGGATATATTAACCTAACAAAATGTAGTTGAAGTCTTTAGGTTATCTAATTTGTGGGTTAAATTTTTTTCTGCTAATGGTATGGTTCTTTTTCTCTTCCTAATCATTTATCTGCTTCCAGTTCAATTCAGTTTTATTAGATTGCATATGACATGTCTCTTGCAAATACAAAAAGAAAAATATACACAATCTAAAACAAAAACATCCATATAATTTAAAATGTCAATCAGAAATGCATAAAAACTCTTCTTTGGTACAATGCTAAAAGACCAAAAATTGCCACTGATGTAATTACTACTAGGGTTTGAGAAAATACTTAAAACATCTTTTGAAATGATGTTAAAAAAAAAAAAAAGGGAGAGGTAAAATCCACTGTGCTCTCAGAAGCTGAAAAATTCTGTAGTTCAAAAATAATGAGGTAGCTCTTCCAACACTCTAGATTTACATGGGCAAAAACAAAAATGTGAAGGAACTTGTTCATATCTGCCTCTAAGGATAGCAATTTCCATGGTTTGGAATCTCGGTTAAATGAGGATTTGATAACTCATTAAAATAAAAACATGACCATCTTCAAAGTAGAGAACCAAAAGGCAAACTTAGACTCCTGAATCACAGCCAGATCTTCTTTTTGGGTAATATCTTTCACTGTCTGTTGGAGTAGTTGATGATGCTGATTAAAATATATTGACAATAACCGAGTAATATAAAATCTCAAGCTAGCTATAATAAATTGGAGAGTCTTATACCATGGAAACAATACACAGGTTGTTCTTCCCATCTCCTGAAGGCAAAGATGGGGCAGTCTATAATCTGAAAGAGTACAGATCTTAAACCAAAATTTAAGAAAAGCAATACAAGCTCTACTATGTACAGTTCTACTAATAAAAACACCTACCATGTCACATAAAAGCCAAGGTGGAGGGGGTGAGAAAATGAAGGAATAAAGTTTCTTAAAAAATTATTTGAATGATCGCTAAGTCCGAAACTTGGCCTCTAAACCAAACTTCGACCCCGCAGAGAATCTGCCTTATTTCAGCATTACAAATTCCTGGCGCTGTGGCAACTCTGTTCCCCCATGCAAGCAGGTAGAACAGAGCACCCCTTGAGCAGAACTAAGGGCCTTTTGTTTTAAGTCTTTATGATAACGTGACGAATGGCCCGGATGATGAAACTTTATCCCTAAGTAAGTAAAAGCAGAGACTTGTTCTACAAGGTGGCCTTCTATCTTCCACTCAATTTCAAGAGGATTCTTCCTAAATATCATGATGATGGTCTTATTCTAATTGAGAACCAGGTCTCAAAGTGCACTAAAAAGATCTCATAACTGGCAGAGTCCTCTTGAAGTTAGCAATAAAACAACCATGTCATCAGGATAACTCTTGTTACTATATTCCAGTTCAATAAATAGTACAAACTTTCTGGTCCTGAAAGCATTTGTACTGATCTGCTCATGTCGTCTTAGCCCGGGCAGGCTGAAATGGGCTATCCATGCATTCAGGTTCATTAACTTACTGAACTTCTAAATAACATTTAGCAATATCTTTGATACTAGTTAGTTTTTAATTGAACTATTTATAAGTTTTACCTAATATTCCCACTGTAAATATCTCCCAGCTAGATCAGGGTGGCTACATAACTGGAGACTGCTGCTGGTCTTTCTCATATTATAGGGATGGTTAAGGTTGGATAAGGCTTTTCATTCTAGTTAGTTTTCAGGCACTCAAAACTTCCACTTTTTAGGCAGATTTCCTGCCCCCCCCCTCTCTTCCCCCCCCCCCCCCCCCCGTTTGCTGTGTGCTGGAGGTTAATTGTTTAGGGAGTTTGAACAAAAACAATTGTTACTTCTGAGTATGAGGAGAGTGGAGGGGGAAAAACTTTCCCTATTGTTTTTATATATTTGAAAATTTTCAGGGAGAATGAAAATCACTTTTTTTTTAGGGGGGGAAATAGTTCTGATACAAATTCTTTGATTTCATCAAGGTCTGACTCTTTGGAAAATCATTTTGGGGATGGTCTACTCGTGGTTGTAGCTACAATTTAAATTGATTTAGAAAGTGATTTGGTTAAATTGGTGATACTTATGTGGTCTCTCTTTTTTCAGATTAAAAGGCCATATATTTAATTCAATTCAATAAGGAATTATTTTAAACTAAATCAATATAGGGAACTCAAACTGAAATTAAGAGCTACCACATAACAGGTTTCATCAAATCACTTTATAAACTGATTTATTTAATATGGTGTTCAGATTGTGGGTAAACAAGCCTTTGGTGTACATAATGTTGTTCATGGGTTGGTCTTGCTATACTCCTAAAATTCACTGCTAAGGATCCTGTATTTTACATGTATGCATGACTAATTTAACTGCAAGAATGCCCCACTTAGCCCTCTGAATCAATCAGAAGTGGCCAGGATCCACTTCCAGTTTAATCTGCCAGTTTGGCTTGTGAGAAGAAAATTACTTACCCTTCTGTAAGCTAATGAAGTGTTATGATCTTTCCTAACCTCTAGGAAGTGTTTTCCACCCAGGCTCCTCTAGAGGATGCTCTGCCAATAAGTCTACTCCCTACAATCTCTTGGCCTAAGTGCAGTATCCTATTTCTATATACAGTTGTTCATCAGAAAAAGTTGTCTTGCAAATATTTTAATTCTTCAAAAATGTTCATGCTTCTTGTTTTGTCCAGTGTGATAGACCCAGACCAGTTGGGAACAGCAGAGTAGTAGAAGGGAGATATACTGGCCACTGGATAAGCAGTTTTCTGTTCCCTGAGTGACCAGAGCAGGGGCTGCTCCAGGCTAATGAGAACACCTGACTCCAATTAACCTGCTAAGAGTCAGGTGAGGCAGTTAAGCACCTGACTCTAATTAAGGCCCCTCTGATGCTATAAAAGGGCTCACTCCAGTCAGGCCAGAAGAGGTCAGGGGAGAGGAAGTGCGTGTGCGGAACTGGGAGCAAGAGGTGTGCAAGAAGCTGAGAATGAGTAGGCGTACTGCTGGAGGACTGAGAAGTACAAGCGTTATCAGACATCAGGAGGAAGGTCCGGTGGTGAGGACAAAGAAGGTGTTGGGAGGAGACCATGGGGAAGTAGCCCAGGGAGTTGTAGCTGTCGTGCAACTGTACCAGGAGGCACTCTAGACAGCTGCAGTCCACAGGGCCCTGGGCTGGAACCCAGAGTAGAGAGCGGGCCCGGGTTCCCCCCAAACCTCCCAACTCCTGATCAAACATAGGAGGAGTTGACCTGGACAGTAGCTTCTACCAGAGGGGAAGGTCTCTGGATTGTTTCCCGACCCACAGGGTGAATCTGTGAGGTGAGCAAATCCGCCAATAAGCGCAGGACCCACCAAGGTAGAGGAGGAACTTTGTCACACCAGTTATTGTCCTAGGTCTAGGGTTACAAAACTTTGGCTCATGTTAGATGTTCACAGGACCTGTACTGTTTTCTTATCAGAATTCAGAAAATCCAAATCCTGTTTTGCTCTATATGAAGGCAACAAGAGTTTCCCAACTTCATTTTTGACTTGGCATTTTTGCTGGCTTAGCATAGGTATACGAAGTGGTGAAATTTCCTTGGCCTAACAAAGCCCATTCTTCTCTCTACTGTTGGTTTTTGGGTTGAAAGAGAGAAAGTTGTCCAGAACAACCACAGTCTCCAATTTTTCCAAATTTTCTACTAAACCTAATCTAGACTGGAAAATGTTTGCTGGTACAGTTGTACTGGGAAACCCACCTAATGTAGATGCAGCTTATATTGGCAAAAATTACTTTTGATGGTATAATTTATACAGTTTCCCCAAGCAAAATAAGCTATACCAGCAAAAGCACTTTTATGCCTCTATATGTGTTACGGTGTTTTGGGGTCCACCAAGACTAGCAAGGGATTCTGTCTCTGGCTGCCCTGTAACCTTGGGTGGGGATCTTTATGCTGTGCAGAAATAGTTCAGATCCTGGACACCGGTAGCAAGCCCACAAACGTAAGGTCTCAGGCTCTCACCAGCCTAGTTACTCTTTGCAGGGTGACACTGTGACATTACCTAGGGTACAGTCTGGACTGATAGACAACTGTGTCCCCTCAATTCCCCAGTCTGGGGTGCCTTTTACACTACTTTGTTATGAGAGCAATCACTTCTGGTCTGCTCTCACACTGTCTCCAGCATGTAAATCACTCCCAGCTATACTGTGAGGGCTATAGCCAGCCACTCATGAATTACACTGCAGGACAACACCAGCAAACTTCCAGTCCCAAACTTCCCCCCAGTAATGTGCATCTTGTATTGCAGAGCACCCTCCTGGACAATACAAGCTCATATAAAGTCAGTCATTTATTAATAGAAAATGATATGCACAAATCTTGTTATCCCAAATGGAATTTCCCAGACACTTCAACCCAAACACATTGGTGTAGATAAAACAACAAAACAAATGTATTAACTACAGAAAGATAGATTTTAAGTGACTACAAGTAATGAGGTATACAAGTCAGACTTGGCTACAAAGAAATATAGAATTTTTTTTTAACCTGCCCCCTCTCTCCTGCCGAGGAGTGGCCACTTAATCAGGTGGTGATCCATTTGATTTTGTTGACACCTGGATGAGGCATTTGGCTAGCCTTTTGTCTCTGGTGAACTTATTTGTGACTGACCTCCAGAACATATTGGAACATGTCTTGGTTATATTATACAGTGAAATCTTATGTCTTTACTAGGGCTGTCAAGCGATTAAAAAAATTAATTGTGCAATTAATGATAGAATACCATTTATTTAAATAGGTTTTGGATATTTTCTACATTTTGAAATATATTGATTTCAATTATAACAATAAAAAGTGCACAGTGCTTACTTTATGTTTTTGTTTTTTACAGTGCAAGTAGTTGTATAAAAAATACTATATTGTTTTTCAATTCACCTAATACAAGTACTATAGTGCAATCTCTTTAGAGCCTACAAATCCACTCAGTCCTACTTCTTGTTCAGCCCATCGCTCAGACAAAAAAGTGTGTTTACATTTACGGGAGATAATGTTTCCAGCTTGTTTACAGTGAGAACAGGAGTTTGCATGGCGTTGTTGTAGCCAACATCGCAAGATATTTATGCGCTAGATGCACTAAAGATTCATATGTCCCTTCATGCTTCAACCATCATTCCAGAGGACATGCATTTCATGCTGATAATGGGTTCTGCTTGATAACCATCCAAAGAAGTATGGACTGACGCATGCTCATTTTCATCATCTGAATCGGATGCCACCAGCAGAAGGTTGATTTTCTTTTTTGGTGGTTCGGGTTCTGTAGTTTCCACATCGGAGTGTTGCTCTTTTAAGACTTCTGAAAGCATGCTGTACACCTCGTCCCGCTCAGGTTTTAGAAGGCACTTCAGATTCTTAAACTTGGGTTGAGTGATGTAGCTATCTTCAGAAATCTGCATGGGTACCTTCTTTGCTTTTTGTCAAATTTCCAGTGGAAGTGTTCTTAAAACGAACATGTGCTGGGTCATCATCCAAGACAGCTATAACATGAAATATATGGCAGAATGCAGGTAAAACAGAATAGGAAACATACAATTCTCTCCCAGGGAGTTCAGCCACAAATTTAATTAATGCATTCTTTTTTTAACAAGTGTCATCAGCATGGAAGCATGCCCTTTGGAATGGTGTCCGAAGCACAAAGGGCTACATAAGTGCCATGCGAACACCTGTTCTCGCTTTCAGGTGACGTAAATACAAAGCAGGCAGCATTATCTCCCATAAATGTAAACAAATTTGTTTGTCTTCAGCCAATCACTAACAAGAAGTAGGACTGAGTGGACTCGTAAAACTTTAGAACCTACATTGTTTTGTTTTTGAGTGCAGTTATGTAACACAAGGTTCTACATTTGTAAGTTGCACTTTCAGGATCAAGATTGCACTACAGTACTTGTATGAGGTGAACTGAAAAATACTATTTCTTTTGTTTGCCATTTTTACAGTGCAAATATTTGTAATAAAAATAACATTATAAAGTGAGTACTCTTTACTTTGTATACGCTGTTGTAATTGAAATTAATATATTTGAAAATGTAGAAAAACATCCAAAAATATTTAATAAATTTCAATTGGTATTCTATTGTTTAACAGTGAGATTAAAACTGTGATTAATTGACAGCCCTAATCTTTACATAAAATATTGCCACACATGTTTTACCAGGAAAATAATGATCAGCAAATCATGAGTTTTCAAATGATATCTTACACAGTATGCTTTGTACAATATTTAACATAGTCTTGTATAAATGGGTCAGTATAGGGGAACAGATCCCAATAGTGCTTCCAATCCCAAGTCTCCTTAAATAAATCCTTCCTGATTTCTTAAGTACCAGACACTCTGACCTTTCCCCTGGTTCATTACCCCTGATGACGTGAAGCCAGCCTCCCCAGGTATCCACTTACTTTAGCATACGCACTCAATGCAGTTTGCACACCAGAGACCTGATTGGGGTAAAAATAAAAGTTTATTCAATGAAAAATCACAAATTAAAAGCTAAAATAGTAAGGGGAAGCAAACATCTACAAGTTACACAGAAAATAAACATAAAAATGCAACTTCAAGTTTTACACTTTCATATTAGATAAAATCCCTTTCCTAATACAAGTTATCTATGGCCTTAAGACATACCCTTTACCTATAGGAGGGATCCAACATTCACAGACAGCCTCCTGGCCGGAGGCTGTCCCTCCAGTTCTGGATAAAAACCTTCAGTACCACCCCTCCCCCACCCTCTAACCAAGAGTCACCATGGACTTTCAGAGTGGGTAAATTCCCTCTTGATTTGATAGCCAGGATGGTCTGTGTCTTCTTATTAATCTGTAATGGTTTGGTTTTGTATAAACACTTGGCTTGGGAGGTGCTCACTGCCCTGCTGTGAGGTGTAGATGAAATTGTACAGATTATGAGCACAGTTCTCTATATACATAAATACCTATATTCATAAATAGAATCTGTATAAAGCTCATAATGACTAAGTTCAGAACATTACAAGCTTTCATAAAAGACTGTACTCAATATACTTTTATAGTACAATAATACAGTATGCAATCAGTTGGCTTAACTGTTCATTTTGGGGGTTTAAAACTTCTGTTCTCCCCTTAGGACCCTGATTGTCACACCTTTATATACACTAGGGATTTGGCTGGTGTAGAAATGTGGGCAGTGGTGGTGTGTTTTTTTTTGTTTGTTTTTAAACACAAGTCATCCCCCTAACAGACATTTTCATACTGGCAAAAGTTTCTAGTGTAGATGTGGCACACCGTATTCACTAGAAAATATGTTCTCTCAATAGAGACTTATTGAGATCTATCCCAGGCTGTTCCAGTCCTCAGGTGTTTTGTTTATTGGGACTGAGGTTAAATTAACCTTCCTTTACTGTTTTATTTATATTAGGAAAGTGGCTTCACAGTGAGGGTCTACTTATTATTATTGTCTCTATCCTAGCTTGTAACTTTTGTCTAATACATAAAGGAGAAGTTCTTCTCTTCCTTCTAGTTTCTTTTAGGGTGTATACCCATTTAGTTCCATTTAAATTTTGCATGCTGCCATGTTTTACGTTAAAGTTTCAGCACTGGAAAAAACCTAGTCTGGAGTAAGGAGGTGAGTGGAGTTGAATTGGCAAGCAGATCAAAAAATAAGTTTTTGATTGGCTATCATGTGAAATCTGAAATCTGCACAAGGAGTTATAACCCATTGGTCTGCATTTGGAAACCCTGGGGCACAGGGAAAACAAAGCAGGTAGAAAATTCTTCCTTTATCAAATTATTGGTATCTTCCATTCCAATGCAGGTGAATCAGTAATACTAATCAAATGAAGCTAAGTGCACCCAGAGATTTTAGTACACAAAAAATCAGTGGAGGATTTTTGGTAGTCTTGATTCAAAATTGTTTTTGTATTTATAAAATATTTTGCTCTAATCTGTCTCGACTCATAGCTTCATGTATAAACTGAAAAAATGCATGTTTTTTCTTTTCATTATCTGAACATAAGGTCTGGAACGGATAATAGCTTTCTTTGTTGTATTCGACTATTGCATAAATACATGTTAAATATGTCAGTATGGGGAGCAAATAGTTTAGACTATTAATATATTTGAATATAAGTGAAAAATAGCCTTATTGTAACGGATGTAGGTGTTTACTGTTAGGCTGTGTTGGGAATTTCATAAACAGCTAGACGCAAATTAATTTCTCCTTTTTAAAAAAAGATATGAATAGTGAAATAATGAAATTGCACTTGTCACGAATTCAGATTGGATTTCCATTTAGGTACTGTTACTTTTTGTCAGAAATGGGCAATGAGAGGTGGAGAAGAAACAAGTCAGGGTACATTTATGCTACAAGCGCTGCAGCTGCACCGCTTTAGTGTAGATCAGGGGTAGGCAACCTATGGCACGCGTGCCGAAGGCGGCACACGAGTTGATTTTCAGTGGCACTCACGCTGCCCGGGTCCTGGCCACCGGTCCGGGGGGCTCTACATTTTAATTTAATTGTAAATGAAGCTTCTTAAACATTTTAAAAACCTTATTTACTTTACATACAACAATAGTTTAGTTATATATTATAGACTTCTAGAAAGAGACCTTCTAAAAATGTTAAAATGTATTACTGGCATCCGAAAACTTAAATTAGAGTAAATAAATGAAGACTCGGCACACCACTACTTACTACAGTGATGGCAGGGGTTTTTCCATCGCTGTACTAAATCCACACACACACACCCCCGAGATAGGTAGCTAGGTTAATGGAAAGAACTGTCGACCTAGGTAGCCTACAGCAGGGCTTAGGTCAGCATCACTATGCGTCTCATGGGTGTGAATTTTTTACACCTTTGGGCGACCTATCTAGGTTGATCTGCGTTTTAGATGTAGACCACACTTCAGTTTATTTTTACTCAGATGTAACATGAATTCTTAAAATAACAGCATTGTTTACTGTTATTTAATTAAAACACTTACAAACTCATATTCTTTATTTACTCTCTACTTCCTAAGTATAGCTCATCATTGCGTTAAGCAGGCCTAAGGAGTTTGTCTTCTGGATATGGCTTTTGAAACAAAGATGAAAGCTTACCATGTGTAGAAAACTAAGGATTTTTTTTAGTCTCACTGATCAGCTTGGTCAGCTGCTCAAAGTCAAAACTATCCTTAATGTTGCAGTGCCCCAGGAAGTATGGAGAGAGAGTGTTAACTTTAGTTTTCACACTATTGTAAATCATTTTATTAAAGAACATGAGACTATCAGGTAAGAATAAGGCAGTCTTTCTCATGATTAAACAGTAAGAAACAGTCTTGTTGCACATAGCTGTGTATGCTTCCTTGTTGCCTCTGTCACTTTGGGGTTTTGAGAGGGAGTGGGTAGAGCAGGAAAAACTTACCTACAACCAGTAAACTATTGTCTGAGAATTTTACTATTTATATTTTTAATGGATCCCTACTGAAGATGGTCATCTTTCTTCTTTATAAAAGGTTTCTCTTCATCATACCCACACCAATGAAATGTTTTAAATAAGCAAGATGGATACCACAAGTTGTTTAATGCCCCCTCATTTTCTGTATATCCTTATGTGTCATTTGGTGTATGAGAGTTATGCACTGTGGGTCCTGATCATATAAATAATATGTTGTCTACATTTTACTCTTGAATGCAGTGAGCACGCAAGGGCACAGAGGATAAATATAGAATATGTTCATGATCACTCCCTTTCCTTTACCAGGCAGTCATCTTTTCCAAAGTGTGAGCTCAGCTATATAAATTGTTCTGACACTCTAGTTAAGTACCTTATTTGAAATAGGAAACGCTTACTTTAATTTCTGATGAGCTTTCTAGTACTCTGCATCACCTATACTTACAAAATTTCTAATTTTTAAGATCCAGAAATCTATGCATAGTCTATTATAGTTAACAATCTATCTGTAACATCTTGAACTGTTACTGACATTTTTATTCTCCAGATTGTTTGTATATACTTTATATAGTAGGACAGATGCAACCATTTAAGGTTGTACAGCCATTTCCATAATAAAGTCCTATTTTCGAGCTGTCATAACTTTGAACAGTGTTTAAGCATTACATTTTTCATGATCTGTTTATGAAGTTGTGTTTTCTTGAATGTTCATCCTCTTCTGAGGGAGAAAAGTTCTTGATTTTGCTTGCTTTTAACAGGCCTTACATTTAAAGTGGCTAAAATTTTAGAGTTGCATCTTTGGTATGAAAATAGTCCTCAGAGGAGCAATACACACACATTCTAGGTGAAATTGTTTTACATTTGACTAAATTATGAAAATCATACTTGAGAGAATGCTATACATGTGTATATTTGTTTTGGATTATTTAAGTGGTGCACGAGAAAACTTTTTGCCACTCTTCTTTGGTTAGGGAACTGAGGATGGAGTTCCTGGTGTGGGAGAGTGAGTTATGTTTATCCAAGACTATACAGATGGCTCCCTTTCAGTGGTAGTTCTGTCTGGGAATCTTAGGCATTCTCTTTGTGGTATGAACATAAGTACGAAAACTTTGTATTGTTCCTCTTTCTCTCAGAAAAGTACTTTATTTTTCATTTTTATTTCCAGTGCAAAAAGAAAATGATTTCCTTTTGTCTGTCTTCCTTCCCACTCTGGTTTCCTTTCTACCCCTATCCAAGGAAGTGGAATCCCTGAAGAGAAGCTGAATCTTCAGTTAGATGCATCTTGAGTTCAGGAAATAATACGACTACTTATCTCTTATATAGCACTTTTCATGAAAGGGACATGAGTGGAAATGCAACATTTCCCAAAAACCTGAAGTCAGGTGATCCACTTGCCTTTTAAAAGCCTGAATAGAGGTCTACAGTAGGGCATCTGAGCTCTGAGGCGCTGCCCTGGGTCAGTCTTTGGAACAATCTGAGTGTAAATTTTAAAGATGTTTCTGTATTGATTTTCATACCTATTATTCCAAACAGTGCATCATCAGTACTGGTATAGACAAAGTTATACCTTTTTACCATTGTCTTTAACCCTACTCAGACCATGATAGTAGAATAACTTTTGCCATATTTACACCAGAGGTTCCACCATTGGTGGAGGGTTAACTATGGAACGCAAGTCATGAAAATTTCTAAGGTAAACAAGGCTTAACTGTTCTCAAGTCTGTGTGGAACTAAAGTCTTGTTTAGGGGACTGTTTAAATATATATTTGTTTCTCTTCTTGTTAAGAAAAGACACACAAGTCCTTTTATTAGCTAACCCTAGCTACTCAATGCAGTGACAGTATAGCAATCAAAAAGCCTTAAGTGATTCAAACAGGAAATGAGTCATAGCCTATGATACATGTTTTGGGAAACCCTGGGTCTTGTAAAGGGCATTCTTGTCCAATGACATTTGTCTTTCTGCAGCCTTGATCAAGGGTGGCTGGTAGCACACAACCAAGTCATACCTGACGCAAGGAATTTATACCCCCCCCCCCCCTTTTTTTTTTTTTAAAGCTCTGGAGCCTGAAGTATCACCTTTTTAGTATTTTGCCTTAAAAACAACAACAAAACCCCCTAAGTAATGAATGAAATTAAAAATTTATATGGCTAATGCCAGGTTGCACAGTTTTATATGAAGAAATATCAACATTAGTTATATGCGTATTCTTACTTCCCTTTATGCTTGTCTTTTGATAGTCTGTCACATTTCGCCCAACCACTTAAGTACACTTACCATCTTCCAGTAGGAGGTACAACTTTGTGTAGGCCAGTTCATGATATTGTACTATGTGAATATTACATGGTAAACCATACTTAGATAACTTACTCTGTGCTATACTTCACTTTCTAGTAAGTGAAAATGTGTTACCATACAAAGCATTGTAATTTAATTCTAAATCCCGAGCTCTTTGAATGATTAGATTATCAGTGCTGCTTCACTAATACATGTTGTAGTAGCTCCCTGTGGTAATTTATACAGTTAAATATTTAATACTTGTGAAACTTGCACACAGTTTTGGGATGGTTTACAGAAAAAATCAGTATTCATTTTATTGGTGTAACTATAAATGTTTAACATTCAATTCCACAGTGTATAAGTATCTATTTCCACTCAAATATTTAAGAATGTTTAAAAGAAAGCACATCCAATATATGCTGAAAATATTTAGTGGTGTTTGTATTCTGACCTGCCATAAAACTTAGCTAGACCAGGCTCAGTAAAACAAGGAATCATAAAATACAAGTGGAAAAGTAGACTTTATTTGTATTGAACAACAGCTCAAGGTACTGCAGTAACAAATTACTGTTTAGAAATTTGTCTCCAAAGGATAACTAATATTGAATATGTAGTCACACATACTGACAAAATGCATATATTAGAAAATTTACATAAACCAGAAACATACAAGGATGAGCACTGAAGAATAGTAAATTGCAAGATGCTGTACATGTGCAGTTTCACTTGTACAATACATTATGCTGTGTTGGAAAAATATGATCATATAACACACTCTAAACATGTAGACACCAAGTTGCAGCATTAAGGTTGAACATTCAACTTTAAAATTTCCTGATGTATGTTTTTGTGTGCAGCCTTACTCCTACATTGACAGTTTTTCACATTCCATGTTGCTTATATGTATAAATACATGTATATTTATATAAAACATTTATTCAGGAGGATCTGGAGAGATCCAGGCTGCTTCCCTTAGGCTGCTCAGTTATATTTTAAAAGCCCATTGTTGTCCTTTCCGATTGTGTAACCATTCTTTGAAACAAATATTCAAACTCAAAATCTGGCTACAGGATGGTACTTTACTGGCCTCAGCACATCTTCATACATCATAATAATGTCTGTTTACTTTTGGTGAGTCTAATAGTTTACCTGTCAAGAAGAAAGTAAACCGAGTGAAATTAAAACATTGTGCTACGATACAGTAACCAAACCAAATTGATAAATTAACTTGCAGTAGCATGCAAAATGTCCCAATCCCTTTTCAAATGCCAAGGAAGTCATAGTTCCACCCCTAAAAACCTCACAATTTTAGAGAGAGACAACAAGCCAATCTTTTATGCAGTTAGTGTTGTCAGTTCTGAAATCTAAAGTACATTAAACTGAATGAGACAGTTTAAAATAAATGGAATTTAATCTTAAAATAACATGGTCTGGTGTACATTTTGTTCATTTCATATTTCAATAAAAACTTCAATTTTGTTTAAATTAAGCTAATGCAAAGTTCTAAAACAACTGCAAAGAGCAAGAATAGTCAAAATCAATTGTGTTACTGCCTAGGATCTGCCAGTCTAGAGCTATTAAGTTACTCTGGTGACATGTCTGTTTCAAGTAGGGCAGGGATTAACTACTGCTTTTCTGTAATGACTGTTTTTTAATCCGCCTAGTTTTCGTACAGCTTCATAATGAAGGCAATTGCAGTTGCAATTGCCAACATGTCTCCTTTTATTTCATTCTTATTCTTGAGCAACAGATGAGCAATTCTTTCTTGGTTGAGGAAAGCAAAATGTCAAATTGTTCTTTACAAAGAGCCCAAAAACTTAATGCTTAAAGGACTGGATCTTGTCTTGAGAAATATTCAGCCAAGCCCTTGACTCTCCTTCTAGCAAGCAGTCCAGTGAGGAAAAGAGCTTTAGCTTTGGCCAGGATACAATAAGCTTGATAAGACGTGGACTATGCATTAGGTAATTTATTCTTGCTGTGCCCCACATGTCTCATGATACTCTGAGCACAGAATTATGTTCCAGAATCAAAGCTTTCTTTTAAAAAAAATATTTCTAATTATTTACACAACTTTGCTAATGCATGGTAGCCAACCCAAGGTAAAATCCAAGTGAAGACAAGTCAGTTTGCAGTTTTCACCCAAGTAAGGCCTTGTCTACACTACAGAGTTTTGTTGACGAAAGTCCGCTTTAGTCAACAAAACAGTGCAGGTGTACAAACTACAATGCTCCTTCCGCCAACAAAATTATCTTGTTTTGTCAACAAAATAAAACCACCTCAATGAGAGGCATAGAGCTTTTTGCGGCAAAGTTAGATAGAAAAAGTGTCAGTGTAGACACTGCATTTGATTATGTTGCTGTAAATGGCCTCCAGGAGGTGTCTTACAATGCCCGTCCTGACCGCTCTGGTCAGCAGTTTGAACTTCGCTGCCCTGCACTCAGGTGCACAGGCATCTGCCCTTCCCCCTTTAAAGGCCTGGGAATTTTTGAAATTTCGCTTCCTGTTTGCTCGGTGTGGACAGCAAACATTATATCTTCCCAGCTGACCATGGTAGTGCCATGCAGCAAACGCTCTCCTGCTTGGAGCACATCTGAGTTATTGGATGCAGTCCCAGCTTTGCTCCAGCCATAGGAACTTCAGTACCTATGGTCAGACTTCTCATGGCATGTTGAAGACGGGCTACAAATGGGACATGCATCAGTGCTGTGCGAAGAAAAATGAGCTGAGGCAGGCGTACCAGAAGGCGCTGAAGACGTGCCGCTTCTGTAAGGAGCTAGACGTCTTCCTTGGTGGTGACCTCAAGAGCCCTGTGGATACTTCAGTGTAGCTAGAGAGAGTGGACAGCAGAATCAACCCCAAGGATGAAGTTGTGGATGAGGAGGTAGAATTGGAGGAGGATGTGGAGCACACAGCAGAATTGTCCAGTGGCGCGGCGAGTCAGGATCTCTTTTCCACTCAGGAGGGATCTAACCGGCCCCAGCAGTCCATCTCTGGTGCACATGATGCAGGAGAAGAGAGCTTTGGTAAGTGATCTTTTTGAGTTGATGCTGCTTGGTTATCTGAGGTGGAGCTGTCCTTTGCTCCCTATATTCTAGAAAGGAGGGAAGGGATAGAAATGTACAAGACAGTCATCATGTCAGCTGCTCTGTGAATGCCAAAATTAAACTGGTGTTGTTTCTCTCCATGGCACATAGCAGGTCAGGCACCTCTGATACGTGTTCAGATTGGGTGCTCATGATATACTGCATGACCAGCCACGATGTGTTCATAACAGTGACCACAACAGTAGAGAGCAGTGCAGGATTCATCCTTTGAGACAGATGGCAGGCTCTCGGTAAACAGCAGCCATTGAAAAATGCAGTGAAACACAGAAGCCTATGTAGTGATGGGATGGAAAAAACCTGCATCATGGGATGTTGAGCATGCCCCCATGACGCACTGTGATCCACTTTGCCTCCCCACAACTCCTAGCTGCAACAGGTAGCAAGTAGCACAGTGGGATAGCTACCCACAGTGCACTGCTCTGTCTGTCGATGCTAGAACACCACCTGTGATCACGCTCTGCCGACAGGAGCGTTGTGTGAACATGCACAAGTGATGTAATTATGCCAGATTTTGATCATTGATGTAACTTGCATCGACAAAACTCTGTATTGGAGACAAGGCCTTAGCTGTTGGAGGTAAAACCTTAGGCCTGCTCATAAGACTATGAGGAAAGCCTAGAGTTTACCTCAACTTGCTAACTTGTGTGAAAACAGCAAACTGACTTGCCTTCACTAGGATTGTACCTCTTGTTAGTTACCATGTATTAGCTAACATGATTTAAGAATACACCTTTTTTCCTTGTGAAAATTATCCCCCAAGTCTATAAATACTGTAGCCTGAAACAATAGCTCAGAGATGTGAACTCCTCATTTATCTGAGTAGGGTGGTAACTCTGAAATTTAATAACCATTTAAATGGCAACGCTTAACTGTTTCACTACTGATAAGCTTAGTAAAAATATCCATTTTAAGGCTGCCCTAAAGACACTATACCAGCATAGCAGTGTCTTCATTGCCCTCTAGTGTTGATGCAGCCTACACTACTGCTGTGGGAATTCTGTGCCAAAAAATTAAAAATTCTGCACACAGTATTTTCAAATTATGCATATTTTATTTGTCAAAATAACACAATGTAATCACACCAGTTTCAATTATTTTTGATAATTTATTTCACAATACCTGTCAGCAAGTATGTCTGTAACAATACAGACAACAAAACAGATTCAGAAAATGTTTTTTGACAAACAGATTCCTTGCTAGGCATATTAATACAGAACTCTGAGTAATAATTCATTTAAACTACTATACAAAACCATATTTCCCGCACACACACCCAGAAGCAGTGCAAAGGCTGGGGGGGGAGTCAGGAGTAACAGAGGAGCTGAGGGACAGGGAAATAATTTCTGGGAAGGAGCCTGGGTGGGAAAAGTATGGAACAGGGTTTTGTTTTGTTTTTTTGGTGGTGGGGGGAGGAGGAGGACTGTTAGGGAACTTCCTCCATGCAGACCTGGCTATCCCCAGCCTCTCCGATTCAGTCAGGCACTTGTGTCCCTCCACCCCCACTCAGATACCCACTCCCCTCATCCCTATGTGGCCCTGCACCCCCTTGTGTCTCTCTGCCCCCACTCAGACACCCTCTGTCCCTATGGAGCTCTGCACCCTGTCCCCCATCACCATATGGCCCTGTGCCTCCACTCCCATTTAGCCCCTCTCCCACTAGCCCTTATGAACCCCTGTCTGACATGCACACACACCCACCCGGCACCCTAGGCTGTCTTTTTCCCCATAGCACCCATCTCCTGACCTGGTCTGACAGGCGCTGTGAAGAAGGCTCTGCAGGCTCTTTCTCTTCCCTAGCTGGCTGGGAGTGCTGCTGTGTACCACAGCACCCTCTGGTGGGCAAAAGGCAGATTTGCAGTAACTTTTCAGCAGGAGCTTTTTTGTGCAGAAAAAAGCTCAAAATATGCACGGCTCATTAATTATGCACACGTCCAGTGGTGCAGAATTCTCCCAGGAGTACTACACTGACAGAGGGGTTTTTCTGTTGGTGTAGGAGCATCACCTCCCCAAACAAGGTTAGCTATGTCAATGGACGCCCTCTTTCAGTCAACATAGGTGCGTCTACAGAGGGGGTTATGTCAACTTAGCTACATCAGTTGGGTGGGTTTTTTTTCCCCACAGCCTGACCAAAGTGTCTATGCTAATATAACTTTTCTAACATCTTAAACTTCCTCCTATGTCTTCCAGCTAGCTAACTAAATTTCCAGCTTTGCCTGACAACTTTGCTGCTGGAGTTGTGTTGATAGTATAGAGATTTGCTGCATATTGAAAAGATCATTTAATATAAAGTATGAGCAGCTGTATTGGTTATTACTTGTTTTCATATTTAATTCAATAAAATTCTGCATTTTTAAATTTCAGTTACGTTGCTGGTGAATTTCCAATCTGTGGGCTCAGAAATCATGGAGCATTACCTTAGATCTTCGCTTCAGATTCTATAGAATAGATGAGTTCTTGGTTATAATTAAGTCCCTGTAAACCAGACCCTTTTCATAGAGTCTCAGTTTGGGCACTCAAATCACTAGTTACTTTTGAAAATCTTGGCCTTATAATTTAAAGGCACAAACCAAGAAAAACAGAATTAAACAAGATGGAATTAACATGGAATGGAGTGTAGCCATTAGAGCAAGAGCACCTTCTCAGAGTGATGAGTTTTCAGTAGCTTATTGAGTAAAGAGACACAAGACCACTCACAAATGTTACTTCAGAGATTATTCCAAACATATATCCTCTGGCTTCTTTCATTTCAGAGTCTCTTCCCTCTGCTTTTTAAATATGCTACATTAACCTCTGCTCAGAGAATGAAACATTGACAAGATGCCTACGACTCATGACACTAAACCTACTTGTGACAGGATAATACAGACGTTGAGAAATCGTGAAATATAGCTGAAATGCCTTGGGGAGAGGTGTACCCTACTGCAAAGAAAGAGGGTTGTCCTGAGATTGATGTGAAAGTGGAAATACCAAACAAGATAGTCCCTGCCTCAACGAGCTTTCAGTCCAACAAAAACAAGACTCAATGAGTGTAACAGAAGGAATTGGGGAGGAAGGATGAGGAAAACAGTAATGAGCTTCTGCCTGATGAAAGGGAAAAAATATTCCCTCCACACTGGAGGCTCCTGGCTCTTAGCAGGGGTGAGGGGATATAGGCAGTTTTAAGCAAAATGGCAATATAAAAGTCATAATTCTCTTAAAATGAACATTTTTGCAACATTATTAACATTTCGTACACTAGTATGAAACACTTGTTAGTTACGCTTATCAGGCAGGAGTAGTTCATTATGAGGATGCTTGGTTTTCCCCAGTCCTGAATTCACCATTAACCCACTCAGCAATAAAGGAGTTTTAATGGAAAAGCCATAATAAACAGTGTGATAATGATAGCTCCTCCCCCTTAATAATTATAACAAGTTAGTTACAAAAAGATACAAAACTCCAGAACTAGCTACATATAGTACTTAAAACTATAACATCTCCGTTATATCAGAGGAAGGACATCTGTCATGCTTCTGCCATTCATAAACATACAGATAAAATCTCTAATTTAATATAGCTGCAAAGTTTGCATAAGGGCAGCCATTTCCTCCTTGCACATTTTATGCATAAAGCTTTCCAGAGGGTTTTATATTTTATATTTAACATTTATTTCAAATTATTCCAATATGCTTTATGAACTGATACTAGCTGACACAGCAATTATTGTGTATACCAGTGGTGTGGCTACATTATAAATTAAATTCAGTAGGTGTATAACAGTATACTACACAACAACACTACAGAACATATTAAAAGGAGTAATTTAGGTAGGCATACTGTAATAAGCCAACTTGTAATTTTGTCAGTATTCCAGGGTTAACACCCATACAGTTATGAATAATCACATGGGAATCTTTAATGGATACAATTCATGGGTCCATCTCATTTGAAAGACAGCATCTTAAGCATCATATTGCTCCTAAAACCATGCTGGGATAGTGGTTTTCCTTTGAATCTGAGTGAAGAGTCCACCTACTGAATCCTGAACGCCATTTTTGCAGCACTAGGTGTTCCTCAGAGATCTGTCATCCAAGTGCTGGCTCTTATCAACCCTTTTTCTCTTGTGAGATATGGCAATATCAAAAACTAATGGAGATTCAGTGTAAGCTTCGTAAAAGAATCAAAAGACAAAATCAAAGTACGTAATTGCTGGAAGTTTTATTTTTTAATATATTTTTAATTTTGCACCTCTTGTTAAATGAACATCAGCATAGAATTGGGCAGAAATATTTATGTTTACATCTTTATTCATAAACTGTAGAAGATCTGTGAAACACTAGCTTAAATATATCATATAATTTTCTTTAATTCCTGTCAATTTTCCATTTGTTTACAGTTGGTTTATATTTTTAAAAAAGCAAATTATTTTAAAAAATTCTAAAGCTTTGTGGCAGGCAGCAATTCAGCAATACCCTCAGAATCCATTAAAATTTTCTTAACATTTTACTTCTTGTAATATTCTAAGCTTAAATTTCTCCAAAAACGAGTTGTTTTCATATTGTAAAGAGAATTATCAATCAGTTTCTAACACTTTTTAGGAAACAAAGACATTTTGGCAGTGCCTTTTTTCTTTTGCAAGTTGATAAAAACATACCCTACTTCCTCTTCATTAGCTCAGAAATAAGCATGTTTTTATCTGAACAAAATAGCTTTTCAGCAAATAGAGATAAAGTGCAAAGTATGATGACAAAGAGTATGTACATAACAAACCTCGTAAGAAACCACAAAAGCCAATTTCCACATGGTATTGATTGTCATATTTTATGATTAATATGGAATCTTATTTTACCACTGCTTTCTAACAATATGAAGTAGTTTGTTTTTCATCAAATATCTTTTTGTAAAGTATTGCTAGTCTTAATTTAGCATAAGCATGTCTTTGTAAAAGGAAAAGTATACATTATTTTAACTAGCTATTGCTCACTTTAGCAAGGTAGAAGGCTGCAGTGCTTATACAGTGATGTATCTTATTTCATTTAGTCTTTCAGCTCTAGCCATCTACCTCTGTTTTCACACATCACCTCATAATCCTTTAATCTAGTTCAAATTACAGTATCAAAAAATATTAAACAATTACCCTCCCCCCCCCAAATCTCCTTACTTTGAGCTAGCAGTATGTATCTCTTATATAAGCAACTCAATTGAATGACTTGTGCTGTACTCCCTTCCCCTCTACATAGGTATCAAAATTTGCCATCTCACTGTTCACCACCTTTTCCAGAACATTAATGTATTAAATATCGCAGTCCTAGTACAGATCATTGGGCACTTGACTGTTATCCTTCTGCGATATTGGAAATATACCATTTAATTCCACTCTGTTTTGTGCCAGCCAGTTTCATAACCATGACAGTACTTTATTCCTTGTCTGTGACTACTTAGTTTCCTTAGTAACTAGTGCTGTCAAACAAATTAAAAAGATTAAAAAACCCCACAATTAATTGCAATTTTAATCGCACTGTTAATAATACAATACCATTTAAATATTTTTGGATGTTTTCTACATTTTCAAGTGTATTGATTTCAATTACAACACAGAATACAAAGTATACAATGCTCACTTGATATTTGCAATAAAAAATATTTGCACTGTAAAAAAGATAAAAGAAAGTATTTTTTAATTCACCTCACACAAGTACTGTAGTGCAATTTCTTTATTGTGAAAGTGCAACTTACAAAAGTAGATTTTTTTTTAACATAATGCACTCAAAAATAAAGTAATGTAAAACTTTAGAGCCTACAAGTCTCCTCAGTCCTACTTTTTGTTCATCCAATCACTAAGATAAACAAGTTTGTTTACATTTATGGGAGATAATACTGCCCACTTTTTAGTTATGTCACCTGAAAGTAAGAAGAGGCATTCACATGACACTGTTGTAGCTGGCGTTGCAAGGTATTTACATGCCAGATATGCTAAACATTTGTATGCCCCTTCATGCTTCGACCATCATTCCAGAGGACATGCTTCCATGCTGATGACAGGTTTTGCTCAATAACAATCCAAAACACTGGAAACTGACACACATTTATTTTCATCATCTGAGTCAGATGCCACCAGCAGAAGGTTGTTTTTCTCTTTTGGTGGTTGGGTTCTGTAGTTTCTGCATCGGAGTGTTGCTCTTCTAAGACTTTTGACAGTATGTTCCACACCTTGTCCCTCTCAGATTTTGGAAGGCGCTTCAGAGTCTTCAACCTGGAATGATGGTCGAAGCATGAAGGGGCATACGAATGTTTAGCATATCTGGCATGGAAATACCTTGCAAGACAGGCTACAAAAGTGCCATGTTAATGCTTGTTTTCACTTTCTGGTGACATTGTAAACAAGAAGCGGGCAGCATTATCTCCCATAAATGGAATAACATTAAGTGTTAGAGCTTTGTAATCGTCATCATATTTGACTGGGTGTCTGAGTGGAGGCCTAACTTCCTGTTTGCAGCAGCTATAAGAAAAACATGTCGTTATAAACCAGGATGGGTCATCAAGACTATGATTATTTTAAACAGCATCTTCCACATTTACAGCAAAGCAAACAAATGTTTAATTCCAGCCTTAATTAGCAAAAATGTAAAGGTTTTTAAATTCAGCATTACTTTCTAATTCTTAAAAACGAGTCTACTTTGCCTACTTACTCAAATTAGTGTTTTTCTGGCAGATTGTTTCAATAGCCAGTGAAGTCATACAGTATCCCACTAGAGAACAGGCAGAAGGAGGGAAAAGGGAGAAGAAAGATTCTCTAGCCTGTATTATCTCAGCAGTGTCTGTAGTTGGCAGAGTAAGAGAGCATGGCATAGTTAACCCCTCTACAGTAGCAAACAGCTGGGCAAAGATCTAAATTTCAGAAACCTAATTGCAGAGGGTGCTAAGAAAGATCATGGAGGTGGGGGGACAGTTGAGTCTAGGGATAGTGCTCTGGTACCTTTAGTGTCTCCCTTTCCCTAGAGATGAAAAACTGTATCAGATTCCCCAAAAGCTGGTGACCTGAAGAAGAAAGTCTCTGATATCTTTGAGTCCTTATCATAATCCTTAGGACTTGTAATAATAGTAACCGGGATTCCAGGGGAGCCACACTGAGGTCACTCAGTTAGCGTGAACTGCAAAGAATGGGGCAGACAATCCCCAAAGCTGGAGGATATTCCAATACTTAGATTTACCAAACCAGCACAAAACCAGAGTTCAAGTTACTTGGAACACAAGGATCTGGGAAAGATCAACATGCAGGGAGATCTGTCAGTACAAACAGAACAAATGTGGATTTTGTTGCATTTAGACCACTCAGTGGTATTCCTATGTTTTGAATTACACCCCTACCTCGATGAAACGCTGTCCTCAGGAGCCAAAAAATCTTACCGCGTTATAGGTGAAACAGTGTTATATCAAACTTGTTTGATCCGCTGGAGTGCGCATCTCCCCCCCCCCCACCCCCGGAGCAGTGCTTTACCGCGTTATATCATAATTCGTGTTATATCGGAGTAGAGGTGTACTACTTTTTGTTTTCAATCACGATGAAGTTGAGCCAGAAAGTGATACTCCTGCTGTTGTAAAACTCAGTGATTCCTATCAAACTCTTAAGTATAGCTTTATTTGAAAAAAAAAAAATCAATTTCAGAAATGCTTTATAGTTCGCATTTTATAATGAATGCAAATTTTAAAAAGTCTTTTGTTATGCATTTCCCTGCGAGTTAGGCAATTTTAGAATTCTTTGTCACAGGCAGATCTACAGATTCTAGACAGTGGGGGTATGTCCACACTGCAATTAAGCACGTGCAACTGGCCCATGTCATCGGACTCAGACTTGTGGGGTTCGGGCTATTGGGCTGTTTAACTGCAGTGTAGACATTTGGGCTTCGGTGGGAGCCTAGGCTCTGTGACCTTGAGGACACAAGCCTGAATGTCTACACCACAATTAAACAGCCCCAAAGCCTGAGTCAGCTGACACAGGCCAAACATGAGTGTTTAAATGCAGCGTAGACGTACCCTCAAGGTCGTGGACTCTGAACTCCAAGGAGATACTGAAGAAAATAAATTTCTGCCCGTTCTGTGAAAATAAATTTTTGGGTAAGTAGATATTTGCATTAAGTAAGTAGATATTTCATCTTTACTATGCACAGAAAACATATCAGTCTGGTTTTATTGTGGAATTAGATACCTATTTTATCTTTCATTTATTTTATCTATCATTAATTTATTAATGATACAATATATTGAGTGCAGTTAGAGTACAGGAAGATTTGACTTTTGCTCCTTTTGCAAAACATGAAACCAATACAAACAAATGATAAAATACCTTGGTTTCACCTTTATGTTATCAGACATTAGAATATCTACCTCAGTAATTAGTTTTATGTTTTAGAATAACTTCATACAGCTATGAATGTTCTGATATTACTGTGGAAAAACAAAAAGGCAAATGTCAAGACTTTTGTTTTGTTTTTACAGTTCACTTTTGGAAGTGCTACTTGATATATAAATTTACTACATTCTTGTCAAGAAAATCATATCCTCAACATAATATAGTAGTTTTAGCTGATTCATTCAAATTATATTCTAGCATTGCTGCACGTTGATGAATACATATGCTCTGACTAAATGTCCATCTTAAATAAGTAATGTTGTTGATGTGGCCAAAAAAAAAAAAAAAAAGGCAAGACTATTTGAAAATAATTAGGACTATTATTTTACTGGTGATATTTTTCCCCCCATAGCTCAGATGTATGGAAATGTTTAGTCATTTTATTTTTTGATAGTAATACACTAGTAAGTGACCATTTCAGTTCACAAATTGAATGAACCACGTTTTTGTGTGCATGTTTATAAACCTATCATTTGTGTGTTTTCCAGTTTTTCCTTTCAATAGAACACCCAGTTGAGTTAAGTAGATACTTGTAAATACTGATCTACCTTTTAGTTTTAATATATATTTTACAGAGTAATTGAATAAATCATTGAGTTTTAATGGAACACTCTCAACTTGGAAATCATGTTTAAAAATTCTTATCTGTGGGTATTACAAGCAATGTCTAAAATTAGCATAACTAAAAGAGATTAGAGGAAAAACATCTTTTTAAGGAGTTTTTGTGCATTTGTGATGGCACTTTGTGTATAGTCAGTTTCATGGTTTTTCTTCTATTATCAAGAGAATTGTGCTTCAGTCCTGCAACTACACATTTGTGGGCACAGGGGTTGCTCTGCGTGGATATATTTGCAGCATTGTGGTCTTTGCCAGTTTTCCGTGTTGCTTTTGTGGGTCTTTCAGACAGTACTTGGTGAGGGAAACCTTCTTCTTTTTTAAAAAAAAAAAAAAAATTAGGGAAACATGATTGTTTTAGAAATTACTTTTTTCTCATTTATTGAAATTGATTAGATTCCAAATTTATGGTGTCACTTCAAAAGATTTTTTTTAAATTGTATTTTTGTCCATTTATGATGTATATAGACAGACTTAAAGGCTTTTGTTTTACTTTTATGATTGTTTTTGATCTTAGAAATATATCAAAACGTCCAGTCTCATCTTCTCTAGTTTTACAGGATTACTTTTTGAGTATGGTGAGCTCTCACGCTTTTACTGAATGTTTAACAAAGACTTCCCTTCTTCCAAATATTTGTTAACTTTGGTATTAAAAAGGTGTTGTTAAAAGCCAAACAAAAACCAGAGTTTTAAACAGTCTAACTACAAATCCTTTCCTCTCTCAGTTGCTCAGCTTTCTGGGTTTTGTTGCTTGTGATGGCATAATTCCATTAGTTCTCCATTTGCTGGGGGACCTCTCTACACCAAGAACATTTTCTAAAAGTTTCCCACCATTGCTGTATGCAGTTCAGCTACCCCTGTGTTAGCAGTATGCGACAGGCTGCCAGAATTTTCAACATCCTATTAAACACCACCAGCAGCAGGTAGACATCTATACTAGAGCTCCCAGTTATGCTAACACTGTTGGAGCTAAACTGTAATTATCAGCGGCATGCCATTTTGAGACATTTTTCCTAGGATAGGTCCATAAAGTTTTACAAGGTCAACAAACTTTAGTTTCCTATCTGAAAAACAGAGAGTTTTTCTTTATAAAAGGCACAATCCTCTACCTCCTCTTTTTCCACTTTGTGGTTCCTTTCTTAACACTCCAAGATCCAGTGTAGTTTTAGTTCAGTTAGTAAGATCTAAGATTGTAAACAAGCTTGTAGAGAAGGTTTTTAGCTTAGTGTGTTCTCAGAACAGTTACTTCTAACCTAGCAGGAAGTCAGGAGGTGATATCATCCTCCTTAGTCTATGATTACACTACAGCTTAAATCGACATAAATTATGTCACTCGGGGGTGTGAATTAGCCATCCCCTTGAGCGACATAATTTATGCTGATTTAAGTGCCGGTGTGGACAGTTCTGTGTTGGTGGGAGAGCTTCTCCTGCTGCTCACAGGGGCTGGAGTAATTAAGCAGATGGGAGAGCTCTCTCCCGTTGGCTTAGAACAGCTACACTAGAGAGGCAGTACTGTGGCCCATAGAGCATCCCAGGAAGCTGTCATAACTGAGACAAATCTTTAGTTACTCCCAGTGCTTCTTCAGCCCCAGGAGGATGGCACAAAGGTGGTTTAAAGCCACCTTACCCCATTCTTCATTTGAGATGTAAATTTTATGCTCTTCCTTTTATAGGGAGTACCAACAGTAACTTCCTTGAGAGATAGACAGCATGATGATTCAGAGAATGGAACTAGGAGTCAGGAACTCCTACGTTCTCAACTTATTTCTTCCATGGATTCTCTCTTTCACTACCCTGTTTCCCCAAAAATAAGACATCCTCCGAAAATAAGGCCTACTTACAGTTTTGCCTCTCGTTGTAATATAAGGCATCCCCCTGATAATAAGACCTCCCCGATAATAAGGCATCCACCGATAATAAGGCATTTTTCATTTCTGAAAAATAAGACATCCCCTGAAAATAAGACCTAGCGCATCTTTGGGAGCAAAAATTAATATAAGACACTGTCTTATTTTCGGGGAAACAGGGTAGGAAAGTTATCAAACCTTCCTCTGCCTCAGTTTATCCAGTATATAATATGTATATATTGTCTTCTGTGTGGTATGTTGAGGATTAATTAGTAAATGTTCGTAAAACATGTTGAAGATGGCAAAATGCTATAGTAGTTTTTATAGTAATTATTATAACAGAATCTTGAGGTGAAACAATTGAAGTTTGTCACTATTTTGAATGGGTTCAATATTGAGAAGTTCCTGTTTTAATGGTGCTGTGACTTCCTTTTACAGGCTCAGAACAAAGAAACCAAAGTCCTTGCTGCAGCAAAGGTGATTGATACGAAATCTGAGGAAGAACTAGAAGATTACATGGTTGAGATTGATATTCTGGCATCCTGCGATCATCCAAATATTGTCAAGCTTCTTGATGCTTTCTACTATGAAAACAATCTTTGGGTAGGTGTTTCCTTTTGTATACCGTTCTCCTATTTATGTAAAAATATTGAACTTTAGGTTTCTCTCCCCGCCCCCCCCCCCAACCTTCCCCCCCCCCCCCCCCCCCCCCAACTTAATAATAAGAGACTTTTTATATCATTATTCCATCAAATCTTTTCTACATCATTACTAATTATTAGGATAATTATCCGCCCCATTTTACAACTAACTTGCAAGTCGCATGATTACTGTGTCAAAATATCTAGCAAATAGGTACAATGAAATTAAGATATACAGAGGCATCTATTCAGCTCTGACTGTCACAGCAGCTCTGGTTCACCCTGTTTTGATTCTAAAACTTGGAATTTGATAGTTTATGTCCCTGTATAGAGAGGATTTGGACATTTCTTGTTCGTAACTGCTGGATTCAAGTTTTAAGTACACCAGCACTGTTCAGAAATAGATAACGGCAAAATTTGATAACAGGAAGATTTGATAACGGCAACCACACAATTAAAAATAAAATAAAAATTAGGGCTTATAGAGCCCAATCTTGTGAGATACTGATTAACCTCAACTTCCATTGGTTTTAGTGGGACTTGAAGGCACTCAGTAACTTCCAGAAAGTGCTTAGCATCTCTCAGAACTGGGCCCACAATTTGCTGACGATCCAGGCCTTTGAATGTACATGTATTGATTTCACAAATACAATGCATGTACTTAGATACTCTGCTAATTGTTTTGCAGTGAATTACATGTATATAAATATCAAAGTCATGTGTAATAAGATTATTCCACCTTTGTTCTTTGTTATCATCATTATTAGACTGGAATAGGCTTCCAAGGAAGGTTGTGGAATCCCCACTATTGGTGGCTTTTAAGAACAAGTGGCACAGGCACCTGTCAGGAGGGTCTAGGTTCATTTGGTCCTGCCTTAGCATGGTGGCTGGCCCTGTTGACTTCTGAAGGTCCATTTCTAGCCCTACATTTCTATGATTATTTATTAAGAAAGAAGTATACTTGGGTCTGTACAAGGAAGATAATCTTTGCCCTTTGGCGTTTACAGTTTAAATACACACACAACACAAGTTAGACAGAAAATATCCTAGGACACATAAATAAATGTAACTTTGATCACAGCCTTTTAAAAACACTAATGGATGATATCAGTTTTACTAATGTGAATTTGCATGGGAGGGTTTCATGGAAGAATTTCATGAACGAAGAGTTGAATAGGGAGAAAGTTCCATGTGCAGGGGGGGCCACACGAGAGACGAACATCAAAGTGAGTGGTTAGGTGGGATTCATTGGCAGAGTGAAGGGGCAAAAGGGTGAGTCGTTTGAAATAAAAGCAGAGACATAGATATGGTGGAGTTGAAGGTGACAGTGAGAAGCCTAAACTTTGTGGTAGGCAAAAGGAAGCCACTGGTAGGAATCAAAGACAGGAGTGATAGTTAGAATGACCAGTGAGGTAATAATCAGATAAATAATCCTCAAGAAGGATATTATCTATGTTTCTCAAAAAGATTTAAAATGTTTAGTTGTACATTTTTATTAGTTTGAAATGGGATACTGTGCTCCCTCTGTTTTTAATTAAGAATAAATGTCTTCAGTCCTATCACCTTTACTTGTTATTTTGTTAGCTCACTCAAGCTAAACAGGAGTCAGCCTTGATTAGTACTTGCATAGGAGACCTCCCTGGATGCTTCAGGAAGTAATATTAGTGATTTGGTATATGGCATTCTTCCCTCTGAGGCCCTGATTCAGGAAAGCAGTTAAGAAGTGCTTAAGTCCATCCCTATTAAGGACAGCACTTACGCATATGCTTAACTTTAAGCATGTGCATAAATACCAATGATGTTAATGGGACCTAACCATATGCTTAAAGTTAAGCACATGGTTAATTACTGTTTTGAGTAGGAATGCTTGCCTGAACTGCCTTTTATTACTCAACCTATGCCCCAGCAAAGAGGTAAATGCAAATTAATGTTTCATCCATTTGTAGTAATTAATAATCATTTTAAAATGCTCAAGTTCTGACCAGTTTGTCTTATCAGCTTTTATTCTTTAGTAATCAAATCTGTGTCTCCCATGTAGTAGTAATAAAGTGTGATTTATTTCTCCTCAGAGTCATAATCTGGTTTATGAAAATAAGCTTGTATTTTCTTCTCTTACGTTATTTTAGACCTGTGGCCCATAAAGAAAAAAAGACAAGTTAAGTTCTCCTGGGTAGCAAACTGTTTAACTGTTAATTTTCTAAAATAAGATAACAATCAGAAATGGGTATTAAAAATGGTTTCTGGCTTCCATCAGTTTTACAAACACCTTTTTCATCAAAAGGACATATACAAAAATGTGTATTAAACCAAATTTTATAGACTATATTATTTTATGTGGAATTTTTCTACAGTGAGTTTTTTGGCATTTTGCCTCATTCTTCACTTGTCTGGTTTGTAAAAACAAAACACTGCAGATGTGTAAATTGAGTAATGGTATGTGAATGTGGCAGGGATTTACAAAGATTCTACATATTAGTTCTTCATAATGCTGTTGTGAGGAGCAGTTAGTATAAGTATAGTGTCACATAAGTTGTAAATGAGTATTTAAGTATTTATTTAAGTCATAAATTGAGACTCATTTCTTTTTTAAGAAAAGTGTGTTCTGAGTTAAACATCAAGGTGTTTTCCCAGTGTATGATTGTGAGGAAGTAGTTGTCATATTGAACTTTTTAATTAAATATTCAACGTTTAATAAAAAAGAAAACTACTTCAGAATATAAAAAAATGAGATCTCAATGTGCTGAAAGGTGGTAGGTACATTGTTTAATAAAAAGTTTTAAAAACTATTGGCTCACCCTTCTTTCCATCCTTTTTATTATTTTTGTCCACCTTCTTTTTGTCTCTATAAATCAGCAGGGTTTGTATCCCCAAATAACTGCATTATACTTTTATATAATAAGAGACTTAGGAGCAAGGGTGTGGAATATTCCCAGTGTTACTAGTTATTCTGGGGCCAAGAAGACCGTTCTATGGACATGAATAGGAAGAAGGAGAAAAACAAGTCAAAGGGTTTTTGGTTTTCCCTTTAAAAAATGTGACAGGTCTATTTCCTTTGATTTTTGATGTCTTTCCTTTCATGTAAATGTTATACTTTTTCTGTTTCATCTGAAGGGGGAGTGAAGATCAGGCAGCTGTCTCTGGGCTGTTAACAAATGTTTTGGCTCCTGTACTCAGAATTTTCAAATCAGAAATGACTATATAATGATTATGCAAATCACACACTCAGCCAACCAGATTCCAGTTGACTTTAATCCTTTTATTGTGGAATTTATATACCTGGATTAACACATTTTGTCTGAGGATCTCCAAGCACTTTGCACACAATTTACTTAAGCCTTGCAGTGCCACTTTCAGTTAGCTAATATCACTGTTCTACAGAGGTTAGATAAGTGATTTATCAAGGTCACACAGCAAGCCAGGGATAAACGAGGAAATAGAACCCAAGCCTCCTGATGCCAAGTCCTGTGGTCTCTGACCTCTAGACAACACTTCCAATTCAGTACATTAGCTTTATTTTTAATACCTGTGTTTTTATTTATACACAGATCCTGATTGAATTTTGTGCAGGTGGAGCAGTAGATGCAGTAATGTTGGGTAAATACAAGTTTTTGTTTCAAATAATAATCTTTATAACAGGTTAAAATAAATATAATTCAATATTTGGAAGGATTTTACTTTTTAAAATTATATACTATTTTGAAATGCAGATATTTTGTTTGTATTTTATGCAGGACTATACTGAACAATATGCATTGTGATGATTTTAAAATATTTATTATGAGCTTAAAGTAGATATATCTATGTATATAACTCTCTCATCTTAATGCAAAGTAATTTTGTTATTTTTAACAGTTTATATTTCTCAAAAATCTAAATTATTTTTAATTAATAATTTAAATTATGCATTAATTTATGCATGTGAGTAACTTTAATCGCATGGACAACTTATTTATGTGATTAGTTGTCCATGTATTTAAGTCTTTAC
This sequence comes from Trachemys scripta elegans, assembly GCF_013100865.1. Lineage (NCBI taxonomy): Eukaryota > Metazoa > Chordata > Testudines > Emydidae > Trachemys > Trachemys scripta. The sequence continues at coordinate 121,398,457 of NC_048304.1, read as the reverse complement.
AGAATCTGGTTCTTTTTTCCATCTTAATCTAATTATGTTTTAAATAATACTTTATATTTCCTTGACCTGAGAGTCATTTTAATGACATTTCCGTATATTAAACAGAAAATTCAAACTAACTTTATAAATAGTTCATAAATGAGATGTTCCCAGATCCCAGGTGTGAAATCATGGCTCCATTGGAGTTAATGGGAATTTTGCCATTGACTTCAATGGGCCAGAATTTTTTGCCTAATGTTTACTTCTAAAACTAAGTTATCAGATTGACAGTTTTTGCTATGATTTATAATGATCAGTCTGGAAATTTATGTAAAAATAAAAACAAAAATGCAAAAGATAGGATTTTTTTTAATATTTGTGTTTGTGTTTCTCTTTCAGAACTTGAAAGGCCATTAACAGAGCCACAGATCAAAGTAGTTTGCAAGCAGACTTTGGAGGCACTGAACTACTTGCATGAAAATAAGATCATTCACAGAGATCTAAAAGCTGGCAATATTCTTTTTACATTAGATGGAGACATTAAACTGGGTAAGGCTCCTGCATGGAAATATACAAGATTTAAAAAAAAAAAACAAAAAAAAAACAGATAATCTTATGAACTTTTTTGTTTAAATTGTTGTTTGGCACTGTTGAGTATTTGTGTATTTAGGTATACATTATAGAAGAATTATAGTTCAACAGACATAAGTGATTTTTTGTTATTTTGAAAAATAAGTAAAGCTTGAGTTATCTTATTTATGCTTGGCAAACCTCCCATAGCGTTCAAAGGGAGCAGGAGCAGGCCTGGTACCAATATTGTTACTGAATTGTTTGAAAGTCAGGTTATGCTAGGTGTAAATACTTTTAAATTTATATATATATATATAATATATAAACAAGAATTTTATAGTAGGTTTATGGTAGAAACCTCAGCTCTTCCTTTTGCTGAGTTTGGCTATGGACAACTATATTTAAAATGTGTGAAAATAAAGTCTATAATAATTGAATTTCTTTAAATGTCTCCCACTAATATTCTAGGTATAGAAAAAATGTGATATGATCGCTGTTATTAATACTGGTGTTCCCTTTTCCCTACAGCCTTTTATACCATTGATCACTCCCTCTTCCTTAACCTCAGTGGGAGCTGGAACACACAATTGCTATGAGCTTTGTCATTTTTATTCCTAGCATTCTGTCTGAAGTAATCACCACCACCCAAAATTTTCTCTCCTGAGAATGCGGATGGTATAGAGAGGAAATCTCCATGAGGATTCCTTCATGAAAGCTCCACATTGTCCCATTGAGGGATGGAATTTGGTCCCTCCATCTAGGAAATGACTAAATGGCCCACCTCTAAATCTGGTAGATCCTCAGGGATGCACAGTTGTCCAGATCTATCTTCATGGAGGCCCTCTGCTTTTACACTGGCTTTGGGGCTCCAAGTAGCATTCCTTCACTACTAGCTTAACTTTGAAGTCAATTAAAAAATTCAGAATAGCTAAGCAAGTGCTTTGGTGATTCTGTGCCTCAGTTTTTCATCCCCAAAGTAGGGATGATAATCCTGCCTTCCTATTTGTCTTGTCTGTTAAACTTGTCAGCTTCAAGGCAGGGACTGTCTCTTCCTGTGTATATATACACAGCACCTGGCACAATGGGAACCCAATCTTGATAGTGGCCTCCCACTGTTTCCTTGTACTCCTCTGTCTGTGTCTACCTTTTGTCTCTTGTCTTCTACTTAAATTGTAAGCTTCTTAGGGTAAGTAACTTTTTTTTGTTTTGTGTTTATACAGCCCCTAACACAATGGGGTCCTAGTCCATGACTAGGATTGGTAGGGACTATATTAGTACAAATAAATAACTAAATAATACTATAATAAAATAATAATTAATACTAAAGCCTGAGGCTGTATTATCTTTTCTAACAAATTTCCACAGGATCAGAGCTAGGATGAGTGTATTCTTCTGTCTTTGCCCATTTCCCTTGTCCCACGAGATCTCTGCCTCTTCTCAGCCCGGATGTGAAGTTGGGTTATAGTGCTGTAGAGGTAGCTGAGACCCTACTTCGCAGAGAAATCTGAGTGGGGAAGTCCCCTTCATGCGTGGATTCAGTGGATGTAAACTGGCCCTTAAAATTCAGACTGGTCAAAGATTTAATTTACTTTACCTTTGAAAAGGAAACAGAGTCTGTATGTAAGAATGTGTAATCTCTTTCTTGCTCCTTGTACTATTTGATTTTTTGCTTCTGGTGGTCTTGAATTTAAGTGCAATGCCTCCTGTTTTTTAATAAATAATATGGAATTTCATGTGTGACAGTTTTATGAGAAACAATCAAGTTTTAATGTCTAATTTATAGTATCTACAGTCCTTTAATATTTCTGTTTTTATACTGGAATAGGCAGCTGCCTTAATCCTACACTTTTCTGTAAAGAGTAAAATTAGGCTTATCAAGTGTTGAGCCTATCACGTCATTTTATACAGATTGAAGCAGACAGCATATGGGTATTTTGTCTCTTTGGTCCAATCAGTACACTTTAATTAAGAAGAGTTAGAACATCTGCTATAGTAGGACACAAAAAAGTATCTCTTAAAAATAAATATACTTATTTTATAAATGAGACATGTCATGCTTGATATGCTATTTGATAAAATTTATTATAGGAATGCCAGATTTCTAATTTACATTTTACAATCAAAAGTGTACGTACATGCCTTTACTATTAGCCTTTTTCAAAGATTTCATACTGGGAGAACAGGAAAAAGAAAATAAATCCTAGTTTAGGATTTCTGAATTAGTGTAAAAATCAGAGATGTTAATGTTCAAGTTTAGTGTGATAATTTCATAGGCAAAATAAATAATTTCCTAATGGAAAATATTTTATTCCTTTTCTTCTAACAACAAATATTTCTCCTACCGGCCATTATTTCTGTCCCTCACATCCTAATCTTGGCATTAGCCTTTAAAGTGCTTTATTTTTAGCAGGGGAAGGCATTATACTTTTTTATTAGAGCAGTTAGTGAGCTACAACGCATTACTGATTAATAATACCAACATATTTAAATATTTTGAACTCTCACTTTGGAGTTTTAATATTCATATATGTATACTTTTTGGTCTGAAATATAGCTCAAAATGTCCACCTCTAAATTAGTAATATTTTTGTTTGCTTCAAGCGGATTTTGGCGTATCTGCTAAAAACACAAGGACAATACAGAGAAGAGATTCTTTCATTGGTACACCTTACTGGTAAGTGTGCAGTTTTGTTAACTTTTTAGCATGAACTAACATTTTAATATCACAGTTGATTATATAGCCTTGCAAAAGAATAATGTAAAGTATTGTAAAGTGTGCCATTTACTTTAAAATATTTAAATTTCATTAATATTTTAATTAAGTCAACAATTTAGAATGTTTTTGACTGCAGATGATAATGCTTCATTCTCTAATTCTATAAACCATTCTCTTTTGCAGGATGGCTCCTGAAGTGGTAATGTGTGAGACATCTAAAGACAGGCCTTATGATTATAAGGCTGATGTGTGGTCACTGGGCATCACTTTAATAGAAATGGCTCAAGTAGAACCACCTCATCACGAGTTAAATCCTATGCGCGTGCTGCTGAAAATAGCAAAATCTGACCCACCTACATTGGCACAGCCTTCAAAATGGTTAGTCTTTTAATGCTAACTTTTTTTTGTCAAGGGTTTTGGAGATTGACCCTGAGTCTGCAACGATGTAAGCACATTTAACTTCAGGCCCTTGAGTAGTCCTATTAAACGGTATGAACTACTCACATGCATTAAGTACTTATATGTGGCCTTGGAGGATTGGGGCCCATGACTTTACTTTTTGTTATTGCAGTGTCTAGAAACTTTCATATTAAAAAGGCTACAGTATCTTAGTATTTTGATATTGTTGGAAAACAGAGCTTGTTCTTTTTAAACATAAGATTCAGATTCAACAACAAATGTGTACATAAAGATTTTTAACTACCCTTTTTTAAAAAATGTGATATAGAGAAAAAAATCATGAGGAGGATGATCTGCTTAAAAAAAAGAGAAATGTTGAAGAATCCTCTTGAGGATTTCATACAGAGAATATACGTTGTTTGAAAAGCGTATGCCATTGCCCACTCAGTCATGACAACAGATTGTTTTCAAATGGTTAGTGCAAAGTATTACTAGGTGAATTTGCAGTTAGGAAGCATTTAAAACCAAGAACCATAAAATAAAACCTTTCTTTAAAATGGAACTTGATTAGAAAAAATGCCACTCAGGGACTAAAAAAGAACAACAGAAAGGTTAAGTTTGCACTTCACATGGCAAAATAATGTATAAACGGGTGTTGAATCAAGCCATATCACTTTACACAAAACAATGTGACAGATAAAGCAGTGGTTTTTAATATAGTGTAGATTATAAAACTTTATTAAGAGATGTTACAAGGTAAGCAATGTGCTACTTTCACTTTTAACATTTATTAGATTGGCTATCAGAAGATCAATATGCAGCACCTCATGGGCGTTTCGACTGTAAAACTCATTGGGTTAAATTCATATCCCTGGTATAACTCCATTGATTTCATTCGAGTTATGCCAGTGATTGTAACCAGTTAAGGGGAAACTGTTTGGGTTTTGGTTTTTTCCATTCTCTTGCCTCTCTTGCCTTGTTTTGAATGGGATGGTGAGCAATTGTAATGCAGTCATAAATGGGAAATTGAAAAGAATGTGTCACTATGCAGTTTGTGCAGGAGGAAAGGTAAAGTGGCAATCACTTCTTTGTTTTCTTCTGCAGGTCTTCAGATTTTAAAGATTTTCTAAGGAAATGTTTGGAAAAGAATGTAGATGCCAGATGGAATACTGCTCAGCTTCTACAGGTAAGAAGAGTTAGCTGCCAACAGGGCTATAGTACTTGGGTTTAATACATCTATTTAGAATCAAGACACTGCTACTCTGAAGTTCTGAATAATTCAAAATTAGATATACTTAATCTGTATTTAACATTATGGGGCAGATCCTCAGCTGGTATAAATCAATGGAGAGACACCAGCTTACACCAGGTGGAAATCTGGCCTACTATTTGTAAATTTTTATATGAAAATAATTCTTGTGTGCATCTATTTATGTTAATTCAGTGCTTCTCCCCCCCAGAAAATAAAAAAAATAACTAGCACTGGAAGGGACCTTGAAAGGTCATTGAGTCCAGCCCTCTGTCTTCACTAGCAGGACCAAATACTAATTTTGCCCAAATCCCTAAGTGGCCCCCTCAAGGATTGAACTCTCAACCCTGGGTTTAGCAGGCCAATGCTCAAACCACTGAGCTATTCCTCCTCCTAATGTGTAAAGTAGTTGTGTTTATATAAGCACTTGATTGCTGACAGATGTTTTAAAAGCTTTAGTCTTCCATCTGCTATAATGCTGTCACTGCAAAAGAGCTAACAGGAATAGATCTGACTAGATAAATTTGATTCTGTTTAACGTCAGTGCATGTTTACTTGTATCCAAAATACATTTGACATATGCTGAAAGGCTTTAAGAAGCAGGACCAAACAGAGAGAGAATAGTTTATGCAGAAAGAATATGAAGACAAGTAGTTGTTTTTTCTAAAGGAAAAATACAGAAGAAATTGATTGTCTCACAAATCTTTGGTCTAAAGGCAGCATTGTATTTTTCTAGATTAAGTACTTTTAGATAGTAAATAGAAAATTTATTGGGTGGAAGTTCAGGCATGGAATAAAAAAAATATTGAAGAAGAAAAGCAACCTTTTAAAAACTCTTTCTACTTTTGTTCTTTGGGTTGTTAAGGTCAGTATAACTTTTTTAAAAATTATTTGATGAGCTATCTGTATTTTTGATGAGTTTATTAAACAAATCTCCACATAAATATTTAGATATTGATTTTAAAACTTCTAATTTAAAAAATCTACATTAATAAAAAATGGTATTGGGTAAGTATTACAGTTTAATCCCTTTAATATCTGGGTATAATAGAGACCAAGATATAACCCTAAAAGAATTGCTACTTTTATTCCATTGTTATCAAAAATGAAATGACTGTTTATTTTAAAAGACAATTTTTTTTTTTTACAAGCATCCGTTTGTTACTGTCACTTCTAATAAACCAGTCAGAGAGTTGATTGCAGAGGCAAAGGCTGAAGTTACAGAAGAAGTTGAAGATGGTAAAGATGAAGATGAAGAGGAGGAAACAGAAAATTCTCTGGTCAGTTAAAGTATAAATTTATAGATATATATGGGTGCTTATTTTAATTACATTTTGTCTATGAAAAACTTTCTGGCACGCTAATTATTTTCGCAACATTTTTAATTTGTACTAAGAATGAATGTATTTTTGTTTTGTTTTTTCCCCAAGTATAGCATGCCTTCAGTGCAAAATACAGAAGTCAGAATTTATAAAAGTCAGATGATCTTAAGCTTCTTCAGGACAGAATAATAAAGAATATTATGTGCATGAATGGTGATTATGTGTGTACATGTGGATATGTAAGGCGAGAAGGTTGCTTAAACCGGGAGTGGACAAACTGTGGCTCGTGAGCTGAAGCCCCACGCCCTGTCGGGTGCCTCCCATGGGGCTGAAGCCCCAAGCCCCGGCAGGTACGCCCCAGCTCTCGAATTTCTGAAGATGGCCATATGCAATTTAGAGGGTCAGTAAGTTTGGCCACCTCTGGTTTAAACAGTCAAAGGCTTTTTGTAAAATAATACACAAATATTTAAATTCAGTCAAATATGTAAATGTATTAATGTGTAAGTGAACCGTGTATTTGGTATAATAACTAACTCTTGTATGGGTGAAGGTATGATATTTATGTTCTAAATTAAGTTTCCTGTGCATTTATAACTCGACTATTTTAAAAAAAAACAAAAATCTGTCTACAGGACAAACTCTGTAGTGGAGTTAGTTTGTGAGAAATTTAGATTTATAAGGATACTTCTGCCCGTCAAATTCAGTCTCTTACAGGGAGATGAAACCGTAGCTTTAGTACGATAATATGCTAATATCTTGTGAATAAAATATATTCATTTACATTATTTATATGTATCCTATTTAAAAACACATTTGACTTCCAATATACTGAGATTCTAAAATACTTTCATATTTAGAATTATTTTAGATTCATTTTAGCACAAAGAGTGTGTTACTACATGCTTTCTTAGGCAAAAAACGCTCATTGAGGTTTGCCTTAGTAGAAAGAGCAGGATCAGGCCAATATTTGATACAGTAGCTAGGCATAATTTACATAACATTTTAAATTATATACTGTAATCTCCTAATGGCAAATTGTAACAGTTTCATTCACAGATTATGGGGTTCTAGTAGTAAATATAGACAAAGATGTATCAGTATCGCTCCAAAAAGTGAAAGAATAATTATGATTTGAGATAATGGTTCATTAATATATTTGTCTGTATCTGTCTTTGTAGAAATATAATACATATTAATTCACAGTCTAGCAACAACAGTTGCTAGAGTTATGTTCACATAATTGTTTTGATTATAACTTCTTGTTACCATCCATTCATAGCTGCTAAAAACTTTTACCTTTTTAACTAAAATTTCTCATGCTTGGTCTCTGCCTGAAGGTGAACTTTTGAAGTTCGTGTAAAAATTGTTCAGCCATTTTTGAGTGAGAAGAGGTTAAAAAAAATACACTTGTCCAATTTTTATATCTATATACTGATATTATAATATAGCTATATATTTAAAAAACAAAGAAAATGTTACAACCTTCTTAAACATTTGCAAGTTAAAATTTGGCATGGAAATAACCCTCCTGGAGACGTAGTGCCATTGTTGAAAAGAAATTGTTTTTTTTTCACATGTGAGTGGAACAAAGCTGGCTACAAAGCAAAGAACCTAATCAGATGTATTGCTGCTAATTAATTGGGACCTCTGGGATGAGATCCTCATCCTCACTCCAGCCTTATTATTCTAAGTAAAAGGATCATGAAAGCCCCACTTCTGGCTATGGGAGGATTTCCCTGGTACAGGCACAGTGAAAACAGCCATGAGACTGCTTTCTGACTATCCCCTCACAAGCCCTGGCAAAGGGAACGTACTGGGGGGCATCTTGGGGCAGCACTCAGATTTGTGGGCAATGCTGTGGTCCATAGGGCAGCCTGGGGAAGCTGTGGTAACTTAGACCTGCCCCCAGGTGGGTTTAATTTATGCTCAGGTCCTCTCCAGTCCCTTGAGTAGCCCAGGATCAGGGGGGCAAAAAGGTGGCATAAGGCCAAGATTTTTTGTTGTGCCTCTTAGATGTGCACACAGAATCTCACCTCTGTGGCCAGAAGAACCATACAGGGTGTAAAGTGGTGGAGGAAGGGCTTATGAGGACTTTACAAGGTGTGTGGGTGCTGAGGCAAAGGATGTCCAGTGTCCCTCAGGGACTGAGAAAGGGCTCCTGTGAAATTGTAAATGAGTCAAAAGGTCTTTTCTACAGATGTAATAGTTCTGTGATTATGTTTTGTCAAATAGTTTGAGATAATGGAATTTATTTTTCCTGGAAACCAAGCTACATACGTGTAGTGTCTTTTCATATACATATCTCTCTGTGCACGAAATTTTTGTATAATTGTTTTCTACATAAATTAGAAAATAGTATTTTTTTTCTTTTTTAAATTCATTTTTAGCAATTACCAACAAACAAGCGTGCCTCCTCTGACCTTAGTATTGCCAGCTCTGAAGAAGATAAACTTTCCCAGAATGCCTCGATTCTGGAATCTGTTTCTGAGAAAACAGAAAATAATGCTGCTGAGGAAAAGAACATCAGTGTATTTCCAGATGATAAAACAACTGCTAATGAACCCAAGACAATTAAAGATGTGGAAGTTATTGACAGTGTGTCTGATACCTCTCCTGGAGATATTGTAAATGTGCAGAATGGGTCAGTATTAGTTGAGGAAGATGAGCCAGGGAAAACATCAGGAGTTGAAAAGAATACTGGAAAAGCAGAAGTAGTAAATGAAGACACTGGATCACAGACAGAAATAAAAGAAGTTGATACAGTGACGATATTAGAAACAAATGATAAACACAGTCTGAAAACAGAGGAAAGAAGTGCCATAGAAAATGAAGAGACAGATGAAAATAAACTGAAAATAGCACCTGAAATTGAAGATGCCAGTATTCAAACTACAGAAGTGATATCTAAAGAGACTGGAGAGAAAGAGGAGAAAGAAAGTGGAACAGATAGCCAGGAAAATAAGAATGAAGGAACAACGATAGAACAAATTACAGAGCAAAAGGATGATGGTAAATCTGAAGAAGTTCAGAAAGATGAGATGACAGGCAGCACTAATGAAACTCTGGTTAAAGGTGCAGAGAAAATGGCTGACACAGAGCAGGAGCCAATAAAAAATGGAGCTGACAATGCTCAAGAGACAGGCAGCAGTAGTGGAGATAAAATACCTGGGACAGTCCAGAAGCTAATGGAAAGTAGAACTGAGCATGTTCACAAGACAAGCAGCTTTGAAGAAACTCAGATTAAAAGTGGAGATAAAGTGACTGATACAGATCAGAAATTAGTTGAAAGTGAAAATGAAGATGTTCATAAGACAAGCAGCATAGAGGAAACTGAGGTCAAGGATTCAGGAAAAGTGGGTGATATAGACCAGAAGCCAATACAGAGCAAGACTGAGAATATTCATGAGACAAATAGCACTGAGGAAATTCAAGTCGAAAGTGTGGGTAAAGTGATTGAGCCTGACCAGAATTCAGAAACAAACGAACCTGAGGATACCCATGAGAACAACATTCAGATAAATGCAGAGCATTCAGAAGTTCCGTGTGATGCACCACTTAAGAACAAGCTTCAAGATCCTGCAGCTGAACAACCTAATGGTTCTGAACTCACTCCAATACCCATTATTAGTGTTAGCACCGAAGAAAATGAGGAAAAAGTTAAAATGGGTAATCAAGCCAGTGCTGAAACGTTACAGCAGCTAGAACCTGAGACACTAAAGGAAAATGATACAGAATCAGGCACTGGTTCCACAACTGATAATAATAGCATTGATTTGAACTTGTCCATCTCTAGCTTCCTCACTAAAAACAAGGACACTGGATCAATATCTTTACAAGTAAGTGTAGACAATTAGTTATATTTTTTTATGTAAAATCTTATATAGTAGCACCCTAAGACTTTCTTGGGGAGTTAATAATGCCGAGAAAATCAACCAATCAGAAACTAGCATAGTAATACTGAATCTGTACATTTATAGGAACCATTTTGCTAGGATTGAAGGTTGCAAATAGTCAAATATCAGTTGCATCTAAAACTGTTTTCAAAGAAAATATTGGAGTACATGGAATAGTGTTGTAACTCTGTGTACATGTGATTAGGCAGCAATTGCAAAGGGCCACAAAACTGCCACACATTTCCCTAAATCGTTGTAAAACTATGTTCCAAAATCTAAACTATCAGATCAAAAAATTGTTAATCATTACAGTTGTGAAGATAACCTTCAAAATGTGAACCAATACATTGAGACAGGAAATTCCAAAGAGCCGAAAACTACAGGATGATTAAGAGAAAGATTTGTCTTGTGGTTAAGGCTTGGGACTAGAACTCAAGATTTCAAGTTCAATTCCTGGCTTTATACATAATTCCTGTTGACCTGGGGTAAATCCCTTAACCTCTCCCTGTCATAGCTCAGTCTTCTCCATGTATAACTTCTCTCTAACCCATTGTTTGTCCTGACTATTTAGACCAGCGTTTTTCAAAGTTCGGGTCCCAACCCCATACTGGGTTGCAGCATGTAAGGCACTGGGTCGCTCTGGTCAGCCCCGCCAACTGGGACATTAAAAGTCCCGTCAGCGGTGCTGTCCAGCTAAGGCAGGCTAGTGCCTACCTGTTCCGACACTGCGCTGCACCCCAGAAGCGGCCAACAGCAGGTTTGCCTCAAAGGCGGGGGGCCACGGGGCTCCACACACTGCCCCCGCCCCGAGCACCAGCTCCGCACTCCCATTGACCGGTTCCCAACCAATGGGAGCTTGGGGGGCGGTGCCTGCGGGCGAGAGCCGTGCAGAGCTGGACCTGCTGCTGGCCGCTTCAGGCGCAGCGCGGTCTGCGGCGCCAGGACAGGCGGGAAGCCTGCCTCTGCACCCTGGCTGCACCGCTGATTGGGAGCTGCCAGAGGTAAGTCCGCAACCTAACCCCATGCCCCAATCTCCAGCCCTGAGTCCCCCCCCCCCAACCTTGAACCCCTTCCTCCACCCCAAGCCCTTCATCCCTGGCCTTAACCCAGAGCCTGCACCCCCACCCAGAGCCCTGACCCCCTCCTGCAGCCCAACCGCCTGCCCCAGCCCAGAGCCCCCTCCTACACCCTGAACCCCTCATTCCCGGCCCCACCCCGCAGCCCTCACCCCCACAGCCCAACCCTATGCCCCAGCCCTGAGCCCCTCCCACATCCCAAACCCCTCATCCCCAGCTCTGTTGGGTCGCGGGCATCAACAATTTTCTTCAACTGGGTCCCCAGAAAAAAAGTTTGAAAACCACTGATTTAGACTGCAAGATCATCAGGATAGCAATTGTATATTCAGGCTTTTCTACAACAGAAGGTGCTTTACCTATACTGGTATGAATGCAGTTATGCCAGTATAACTGCTGATAGCAATATATCTCATTCCTATTCAGCAAGAGGAACATAAGGCACATTTATATCCGTATAACAGTATCCATGGTATTGGTTTAAAAAAAAAAATCTACTCCCTTTTATCTCAATGAAGTCATAATTTTGGTACTGTGTAGTAAAGTGTAATAAAATAGTAATAAAAAGCTAGGAACTTGTTAGTCACGTGGTACTTGAAGTCATGAGGTATTGCTGAATTGAAAGGAGAATTTAATAGATTAATAAAATTGGAAAGTTAATGAAGCACTGTCAAGGCGAGGAATCTGGCAGTAATGTTTGACATTTGATCACCTCACTGATTCACATTAGAAGCAGGTCTTTGGTAAAATTTTCAAGCTGTGTTCAACAAACACTTAATGGCCAGAGGAGTAAGCCTAAGGACAAAAGGCTGGTGGGAGTTGCCACCAAGGTCTAGAGAGGCATTGTCTGTGGAGATTCTCACTCCTCTCCCCCGGTGCTACTGTCAGTAACTGAAGGGGAGAGTATTGGGATTCCTACCAGAGGTGTTGGCCATGGATACTGCCCTCGAGCTCCTTCTTTCATATCCACTACTGGCTTGTAAGTGTCTGACAAATGTGAAACCCTGGTTAAGGAATGAGAACAATTTGCTCTCTCTTTCTCTTCTCCACTCAGGAGCCTCTCCTACTCTACCCCAACGTGTTGTAAGGAAGGGGTCTGCTATATTGCTCCTCCCCGACCAACAATTTGTGTCCCCTTTTCCCATTACCTGCCTCTGTTTTTGCTGATAAGTTTCCCAGGCAGAAATGTAGGGTGAAATCAGCAAATCTTTATTCAGTTTCACTGCCACTTTTCAGAATCCTGGGGACATCTGTGAAAATGTCTAGTCTAGATGAATTCAAGGGAAAGCAATGGGGAACAACAATGGCAATAGAACTGTTTTCAGACTCAGGAAGATAACCCTGCATCAGTTCATGTTGGAAGATTTAAAAAATTGTCTAGATAAATGGCAACTTCATTTATAGGAAATAATAATAGCTTAATTTCCCCCTTTGCTGGCTAAGAAAAGTTTAACTTCTTGGCACCAGTAAGAGGACTTTTCAAGCTCTAGTAACTTGAGGACAATTTACTTTGCTGTATTGTATGCAGTTGTTCTCTATTTAGAAACTCAGTAATTTAATTTATCAGATGTAAAAAAGTGTTATTTAGTTGAACACAGAATAACAACATTTTCATTCAGGAAACTAGAAGACACAAGAAAACATTGAAGAAAACTCGCAAATTTGTTGTTGACGGAGTAGAAGTGAGTGTGACAACTTCAAAAATAGTTACAGAAAATGATTCAAAAAGTGAAGAATTGAGATTTCTTCGGTGAGTAAAAAAATCTCTAAATGACTTTGGAGACTTTTGGTGTTCCTTTTCCTTCCTGAATAACACAGGAAGAATCTTTAATGCGAGAGTGCTCTGGGGTTTGTTTTTATAGTGCATTGGGATTAAATTTAGATCTTGTTAGCAGAAGGAAAAACTGTTTATTTTAAAATAATGATACAAAAATCCAAGTCTAATCTTACATTTCTTTTTTAAAACTGGTATTATTGAGCCCAAATTGTTGTTGTGTTTTTTTTTTTTATTATTTTTATCTTTATTCACTTCCTCTCTTCTTTTGCCCCACCAACACTACTGCTCATTATCAGACGTCAAGAGCTGCGGGAGCTAAGACTTCTTCAAAAAGAAGAGCAGAGAGCTCAACAGCAGCTCAGTAATAAACTCCTACAACAACGAGAACAGATGTTCAGACGCTTTGAACAGGAAATGAAGGTTAGTTTTAATTTTTTTTTTTTTTTTTTTTTTTTTTTTTTTTTTTTGCACTTACATGATATAAGGCAGCTTTTTATTGAGTGAATTTAGTGCTCTTAAAAGATGCCCTATTGATGGACTAAGTGAACATGGATAGCAACAGTCTAGGCTTTTCCTGCTGAGGGTACTACTCTGTAATTCAGTGTTCATGTTTATTCAGTCCTTGTTCTCTCTACTTAGAGAGATTTTGACAGGTAGTCTTGTTGATCTCCCAAACTAATCAAAATGCTCGGAAATAATGCCTCCTAGTCAGCAGAGGGTGATAAAACCAGTTTTTGGGAGGATATCTTCCCCACTCCATTAATTGGTTTGCTCATTCACATACTTCAGTTGTTTTTGTCTCTAGCAAGCGGAAGAACATTTCCTTTACCAGATGTCTGGTTAGTCTGGGCTAAAGCAAAAAGACTAGGCCAGAGATATTCACCAATGTACATCTGCCTCTGCAGCATGCACTCGAGACCCCAAGAGTATGCAAGCCCCCTCCCTAGCAGCAGGTCAGCCCTTTCAGGAGTGCAGTATGACAAGTTCTACAGGAGCTCTAGGGCCTGGAATTGCTGGTAATGCTAAGTCCTCACACAACCAAAAATTGGAGGATACTTTTGCTTGAATTGTGTGGGAAATGCTAGTTGTGAGGTATCTCAGGAGAGGACCAGCAAGGTAGAAAGCCTATCCTAGCATGTCCTACAACCTCTGAGGGCACTGCCTTTGGTTTCCCAAAAGATCCTCTTCTCTGGGACCCTCCAGGAATTTCTCTCCTGCTTCTTGGTCCAGAGAGAAGGAACCTTAGCAGCAACAAGCAGGTGCTATCCCTGACCATCTCCAAATCAACTCCAGTCAGTACTGGGCTCTCCTTCAGCGCAGTTCCTGAGTGACTCATCAGAGGAATGAAATAACAGCTGTTAGCGCCCTCTGATCCAGGAGAGTGACTGCAGAAGGTATTCAAATGGTCACTCCAATAATGAAGGTCCTCTAGTCCCCAGGTCCTTCAAAGCTTACTCCTAAGGGAATTCTGCACCAAAAATTTTAAAATTTTGCACACAATATTTTAAAATTCTGCAAATTATATTTATTAAATTAATGTGGAGGCTCCAGCCTGGCATTGGGGAGCACAGGCCACTGGCTGCACAAAGGTGGGAGGTCACTGTGTAACTTCCTCCCTGGGACATAGACTCTGCGGCGAGCCTGCACCCAATCCTGACACAGCGCAAGGTTTGGGCCTGCCACAGAAACACCCCAGGGTCCTGCCCCTCTGTATGGGCAGGCAAGCTTAGCAAGGTAGGATCCATGTGTGGAGGGGCTTAATGTGGGGGGATCCAGGTGTGGGATGAGAGGATTCTGTGTGGGGCAATCTGGGTGGGGGCGGCTCAGTGGGGGATTCAGTTGCAGGGGGGATCTAGATGCAGAGGGGCTTGTTGGAGGGTTCTGGGTGCAATGGTAATGGGACTCTGCAGGGGGGTCCAGGTGAAGGTGGTTGGGCCTCAGCGGCGGGGGAGGAGCCTAGGTGTGGGGGATTCAGTGGGTGGTCCAGATGCTGGGGGAGTGGGGCTCAGTGGGGTGGGGATCCAGATGCAGCTGGTAGGAGCTTGGTGGGGTGGGGATCCGGGTGGCTTGTCGGGGTGGTCCAGGTGCAGGGGGAGTGGGGCTCATCGGGCAAGTTCTGAGTGCGGGGGCGCTGAGGCTTGGTGGGAGGGTCTGGGTATGGGGGGGTCTGGAGGCACGGGGTTGGGTGAGTGGGGGAGCAGTTCCATGTACAGGAATCCCTCCCCCTGCAGCTGAAGAGCAATGGGTGCAGGAAGCAGTGGGGTGGTGGGAGTTGGCAGAGCCTGCAGCTGGGGGAGAAATCTGGGGGGTGGGTCTGATCCGACCCCGGATGCCATGCAGGGGAAGAGGAAGTCCCGTCCTCCCCAGCCCAGCCGGGACTAGCAGCTGAGCCTGGCACAGGGTAGGAGCCATGAGCCAGGTCTTTCCCAGTCCTGCTTCCTGCCCCACAGTGATTTGCCTCTCTGACGGCTGCCCTGGGCACCCAAAACATACTGCTGGGGAGGGTCACATGACATCTCTTTTGGTTTCCCTTTGCTTCCCAGTCAGAAAGTCATTTTTCTGCGGGGAAGCAAAGAAATCTGCAGGAGACATAAATTCTGCACAGGCGCAGTGGCACAGAATTCCCCCAGGAGTAAAAGCTGCTTCTGTGGGGAATCAAAGGAATCGCCCCATCATATATGCACCAGATTAGCTTTTCCCCCACTACATCTAAATCTTCCTTTGCAACACATCAAAGTAGGCTTGCAGGCAGCCAGAACAGAAGACGCAAAAAGGATTCCCTTTCCCACAGGCAACTCCCCCTACCCCTACAAGCATGAGCATGCTCCAGCTTCCTTAAGAAGATAAGTAGCTCCTCCTCCTGCCTCCTACATAGCATAGGCCAAGGTAATAGTCACCTTGTAAATACTTAAAATAAAGATAGATAGCACAGGCCCCCTGCTAGACACACACGATGTTTTGACCTGGAGCTGCTAAATATCCTGTGCTATGCCTCCCATCCTCGCTTTCTCTCATTTTATGCACTTCCATATAAATTATTTCCAGCTTAATGTACTGGCTTTTGGTATGATTTGAGAAGTATTGCCCTGCTGTGGCTGACTGAAGATAAGGAATCTATTATTCACTGAGAGTGATATCTGTTAACTCAAGCATTAGAGGCCTGTATTTTTAGACTGTGATGATTCAGTTCCAGAGGTATGAATGTAAAATTTATATAGTAAATTGTGTCTGTTGTGTAATGCTTAAAGATTCGTAACACAAGAGGTCTCCAGGCATTTTTCAGCACTGGCAAGGCATGCTTTGTTCACATTCATTTACATTCATCACAAATTCAAAATTTGGTATACTACAATATGGAGTTCCCTAGCTAAGGTGAGCAAACATCATTGTTTTGACTGGACAGTTCTGCAGAACTTTCAACCCTCCTGAATTTAACTTCCTAGAAAAATATCAGATGAAATGGAATTATTTTACAGAGTAAAAAGCGGCAGTATGATCAAGAGATTGAAAATCTAGAAAAGCAGCAAAAACAGACAATAGAACGTTTGGAACAGGAACACACAAATCGCTTAAGAGATGAAGCAAAACGCATCAAAGCAGAACAGGAGAAGGAATTGTCCAAATTCCAGAACATGTTGAAAAACAAAAAAAAAGAGGTAAGACTCATTGATAATTTAGAAAGTAGGGGGCCTGGCCAAAGGCGAGCATGGTTGGACTCCCTGTATCCCTGCCATAATAACTTCTGGGGGCCATTCACAGCCATTGTAATTTTTTTGTTTTAGTGCATACAAAACAGCTAACAGACCGTTGAAATATTGACTTCCGCAGAAGTCACTGATTGATTAGCACATTTGTATCTTTCATATAATCTTTAAAATTAATACATTTTAATTTTGTTTGATAGCATTCCACAAAACAAAAAAGCCAAATTTCCCTACATTTGTAATGTTAGAATTTAAAAAACTATAATACAGCTTTGGTAACAGTTGAGTCATTATACCTACTGTAAGTTTCCATTTGTTTATCATTAAGCCCATATTTTGTAACTTGTCTGTAAAAGATGTAACCCTGGCAGGAGTTGTCTCTTCTGATTTTAACTCAATTGGGAAAAAAAAAAAAAATTGACACCTGAAAAGTTTTATGACTAATTGCAGATCTAAGTTATATAGTGAAACAAGTGAGTGAAGGATGATGCTGAAAGTCTAAACCAGTGGTTCTCAAACTTGTTCTTCGTGGGCCACTTGAAAATTGCTGAGGATCTCGGCAGACCACTTGGTGTTGTTTTTACCGCTAGCTAACTATTGTAAAGTGCTTTGGATAAAAGCATTATATAAAAAGAAGCTTAATAATAATCAATGTTTTTTTGTTCCACAAATAAAAGCGCACAACTCATATTTTAATATCCGTAGTCTTACCTTTCTAATGCGATGGATGTGCCTTCTCTCCTCCGCCGCCGCAGTCCCCTGAGCTGGGGCTGGAAAGGAGGGGAGTCTCTCCCCCGTCCCGCATCACAGCAACCCCCGAGCTGGGGCTGGGAAGAAGGGGGGTCTCTCCCCCGCCCACAGCAGCAACAGAGATGAGGCTGGGAAGGAGGGCCATCTCTCCGCCGCAGCCCTGGAGCTGGAGAAAGTCACCTCTTTCTCTGGGTGCCGCAGCCCTGCACGTCCCAAATTCCCCTACCCCTTCTTTTCACCCCATAGCCCTCTCCCACCTACCCTCTATTCCCCCCAAGGCCACCACTTCACCTTACATGTGTGTCTTCTCCAGGGACCAGGCACCTAATTAGTGAAGCCATACCTGCGCGGCTCCACTAATTAGGTGGGCGGCCCTTCAGTCTCTCGTGTGTGGCCACCCAGGCGCACACCTTAGTGGGAACTATCCGCGGACCACCTGAATGGAGCTCATGGACCACTGGTGGTCCACGGCCCACAGTTTGAGAACCTCTGGTTTAAACTGTTAATTTGCTTGTGTTAGCGCATGAGAAAGTGGTGTATTTACATATAGGTTTTTGTATATGAAGGCTGTATTTTATTTTTAAAACAATTGCATAGTTATAGTTCTGCATATAAGTGAATATAATTTATGCAAAAATAAGAGTAGTTATTAGATTAATATTCATTAATCTAAAAATCTATGGTGCACTATCAGAGCTTGTATGCAGAAGGACCCTATAGTATGAACATGTTTAGAAAAATATATATTTTATTTATTTTGAACTGTGCACTGGTATGTATTAATCATTTTTTCTCTTTTGCTGAACTTCTTGCATCTTTGAGTTTCTTTTTACTGGTGATTGGGTCTTATATGGGGAAGCTGGTGGAACTTAATGCTGTATACTGATCTAAAAAAATTTCTTTCTTGGAAACAGGAATAGCATGTGGTGGTTTGGACTCTGATTTCTGATGGGGCTTCCACTATTAAATAAACATTTGTTCTTGGAGGCATACTTTTTTATTTATGGTTCCGTGAGGAGATTTACAGTTTGGAGGAAAATGCAGTCAGAGCTCTAAAACTATCCATGTTATATTGGAGAGTATGGAAAGTATATAATGTTAAAAACTGGCAATATTTAATCTCCACTAAACAAAATCATCATATTCTTAGCAAGTTGCTTTATCAGATAATATTTAGAAATTAGCTCACCATTTTAAAGTGCACTATACTGAAACACATTTTATACAGTTTCGGCCTACCTGTAATGCAGAGTTTTTTAAGAATATAATAATTGGTGGGGGTGGTCGTTTCAAAGGTTTACTTTTTAAAACTGAATACTTACAGCCCTTTTATCTTTAGTGTGCTTATGTGCCTCTTTTATATTTTAAAACATACTATGTAAGTGTCATTTGTGGTTGAGAATATAGAAATGACATTGTATCAATTTGGATATGAGAGAATGTCAATGAAAGCTGTTTTTCAGTGGAAGTTCCTCTAAACTTCCACTTGTTTCAGATCTGTTACTCTGGGGCTAAAAATATTTTATAAAATTTCCTGTACTGTTTAAAGAGACCATTACTATTGCAGGCGGCTTTCTTAATCGATGGCTGTTTAAGTTACTGCATGAAAACACATTAATGAGATAAAGTAATCCATAGGGAGGCATCACTGGTTCTGAGAGCACTTCATTAACATTTGCATGTAAAATCAGATTGGTTTATGGCTCCTTTCTACGCTGCACTTAGACTCGCACAGAGCATGCACTACCTTTTCCTTTTTCACCAAACTAACACCTCTGCATGCTTTCCAGTACCTTAGTGCTTGAACTACACCTCTCATGTTCACAACAAATGCTTGCTGTGGAGAAAAAAATGTTATTTTCCCCACCTTCTGCATGCTTATACACTAGGTTTTTAATGAAGTGGAGAAAGCACCAAAAGAGCTGAGAAAAGAGCTCATGAAACGCAAGAAAGAGGAGCTTGCACAAACCCAGCATGCTCAGGTAACAGCAGCAGCTTCATGCTACTAAAATCCAAACAGCAGCATTAGTCACACAGCTTAATCATTTCACTTTCTTTTTCAGAGTGACTTTGAAATTTAATTTCTAACCCTTGACAGTTGCTCTGCTCCCTCAGATGCTCCCATAACCCTTTCCATAGAGTACAATGTATAATCAATTATATGCAAACTTGTGTTGATGTGTTAAAAAAGGTTAACATTCGGAAAGCTGTATTCAAATTAGAAAAATATCTTTATACATCCCGGGAAAACTCATGACATTGCCTTTTCAGCTGATAAGTATCTTGTGTGTCTGCATAATTATAAATGTTAGAGTAGAATGTCAAATATTTTCAGAATATTAAGCATAAAGGAGGAAAATAAGTATATAGAAAGTGTAAAATTAAGAATACTGTTCATGACAGCAGAGCATTTAAAGTAAACTGACTTAATTAAATACCAAAGTGAAATGGAAAGTTGCATGAAAACTTTAGAAGATTGCAAATATAATTCCACACCTTGCACCTTACTGATATTATCTGACAGAGCTGGAAGACAAAAAAAATATTAAATGTGTTCTTCCTTTGTAAGGTTTTGAATGTGCTATTCTACCTCTAGTCAAGGTTATATCACAAAAAGGGGTTTGGGATGAATAACTGAAGTAGGATTTAATTATTTTTTACAGGAGTGGAAAAGGTAGTGATGTGATTGGACTATGTTAATTGTGATTTGACTTTGAGGCATAGATGTTATATTTTATGGGCATGATGGGTTGAAATAAAGATGGGTGTACACCTGAGCAAAGTTCATAGCAAGTAGAGTTTTAGAACTACAAGTTAACAGATTTATTTGGGCATAAGCTTTCGTGAGTAAAAACCTCACTTCTTCGGATGCAACCGAAGAAGTGAGGTTTTTACTCATGAAAGCTTCTTATGCCCAAATAAATCTGTTAGTCTTTAAGGTGCCACCAGACTCCTTGTTGTTTTTGTAGATACAGACTAACACGGCTACCCCCTGATACTTGAGAACTACAAGTTGTCATATTTGTCAGTGGATTAATGGGTTTCCACTACAGCAAAAGCTTTGATAAATAATAAGATATCCTGATTAAGTTAAAAGATCCTAATTTCATGTCATCAAAAAGTACTGTAAGCATAAGAACATCTGCAGAAATTTGATTTCAAATCTGTAAACAGATCAGTTACGTACAAGTACCATTTCTACTGTAAATGATTGTTTGCTCAAACCATCTTCATATTCTCATGGCTGATGTATAGTAGTTTACCATCTTTGAAAGAAAAGAGTTGTTTTTGTTTACATTTTGACCTGGGAAGTATTGTATTGTATTCTGATCCACAGGGCATTGCTCAGGTTATGATTCAATCTTTTCAATTGTCTTCGTGTACACTCTTCAATGCACAAATGCAGGATGTAAGTCCAAAAATACCAAGAAGGGTTTATTTCCCTAATTTTTTCAACTTTGTGTTCTCTCCTATTTTTTTCTTTGGCTCATATGTGCTGATGAATTTCATTGTCTCAAAAATTGATGAGTGCAAATTTATAAAATTGTATAGTTTAAAAGTTCAGATTGATGCAGTGATTAACTTTGGACAAAACATTGTGAATTTTCTCTCTGAAACCGAAGTAGTCAATAATTTAATGATTTTATCATTTCAGCACCTGTGAGAAATTGAATGCAGTGACTAAATTTTATGTTGTGTGTGCTGTGAAATTTTTACCTTTGGGAAGTGGCATTTAGCATTTTCTTGCTAAATCGTAGGACAAAAACTTGTTACTACTGTCACAAAGAACTAATGTAACTGCTAAAGAGAAAATTATATTGTGGTCTGCCTCCTACACTAGCCAGCAAAGTTGCCAGTGAAGTTTTTCTCCATAATGTTTATTGCATGTGATGTGATAAAGATTGTGGAAAACATCTTCACTGGCAGCTTGGTTGGATAGTATAGGAGGTAGACCACAATACACAATCTTTAGTGTGCGTGATGTTTGGTATTGATGTTTGAAGCTGAAAGGACAGAGCTTATGTTTTTCAGATACATGGCTTAGCTTGCTGTGCTAGCCATTTTAAGAAAACCCTCTTATTTTGACTTCCAGTATAAACAGATCAGAACTATACGTAAGTGATTGAGGGAGGAAAGTCTCTTCCATAATTGCTTTTCTGACCTTGACCACACACTTCTAATGTAATATTTTCCCCAGGGGGTTGAAAATGTAAGACAGCATGAAAAAATACCTTGAAAGTCACCTACAGCATGTTTTACACAATGGCACCCCCAGCTATTCGAGTATATTAAAGCTGAATTTCTAATATATTTCAGTCTTCTTACTCTTTTCATTGAAAAGTAAATAATGTGGAACCCTCTAAAACTGTATTGTCATCAGTCCATTATTCTGTTTTTAATCTGTATCACTGACCCTATCTCTCTGATAATACCCATAACTAGCATTCTCCCAGATATTTACCAACTTGCTCCTCTTCCAATTTTATACCACCTTCTGCACATCCCATTCATCTGGTACCACAATAGCCTCCAAGTGTACCCACTTCAGTGTACCTATCCGACCCTGGAGAGATGGTTGTGAAAATTGCAGTTCATTGTCCAATGGGACACACACAAGCCTTATTTACTATTTACTGAACTTCTGTGGGAGAGGAAAATCATGTCTCTCTCAACAGTCATTATCAAGTGTGCCTGTAACAGATTGTTGATCCCAGATTTCAGTGTTCACATCTCTTCTCCATAGAGCTCCGTGAAATATTTGCTGCACTCATCTTACTTTAAAGATCAATAAGATAAAATGTTGCTGCAGCTGCTGCTCAAGCCCATGTATCTCATTTGAGTAACATCCACTAGCATCCCAGCTGTCTTCCCATCTCTCTTCTCTAGAAATCATCTTAAACTTCATTTCTTCCTGTATGAGAACAAATGCTCCTAGCTTTGCAACTTGGCTCATATCAAAGCTGTCAGCAACCTTTCCATTGACCATGTATTGGCTCTTTGTCAGTCATACTAAAAATGTCTGCTCTAACCCTCTCGCTATTTGCTAGCATTTGCTAACTACTGTCCTCTATCCATTGAGCCTTTCCATAGCACTGTTCTAGAGAAACTGGTCTTCTCTTACATGTTTCATAGAGTTTAAAGCCAGAAGGGACCATTAGACTATCTAGTCCAGCAGTGGGGAAACTACGGCCCAGGGGCTGCATCCGGCCCTTCTGATGTTTTAATCCGGCCCTGGAGCTCCCGCTGGGGAACAGGGTCTGGGGCTTGGCCCACTCTTGTGCTTCAGCTGGGGAGCGGGGTCAGGGGTTGGCCCTGCTCTGCGTGTGTTGTGGCTCCACATGTCCCCCCTCCGGCTCCTACATGTAGGGGCAGCCAGGGGGCTCTGCACACTGCTCCCATCCCAAGCGCAGCCCCCACAGCTGCCATTGGTTGGGAACCATGGCCAATGGGAACTACAGGGGCTGCACCTGCAGACGGGGCAACGCGCAGAGCCGCCTGGCCACGCCTCTGTGTAGGAGCCGAAGGGGGGACATGCTGCTGCTTCCGGGAGCTGCTTGAGGAAAGCGCTGCCTGGAGCCTGCACCCCTGCCCCCCTCCTGAGCCCCAACCCCTGCCCCATCCCTGATCCCTCTCCTGCCCTGCAAACCCCTTGGTCTCAGCCCAAAGCACCCTCCTGTACCCCCAACCCCTCATCCCCACCCCAGAGCCCGGACCCTCAGCCAGAGCCCTCAATCCCCCATCCCAACCCCCTTTCCAGCCTGGAGCCCTCTCTTGCATCCTGAACTCCTCATTTCTGGCCCCACTGCAGAGCCCTCACCCGTTCCCACCCAGGGCCGACTCTGGCTTTTTGGCCGCCCCAAGCAAAAAGAAAAAACAATCTGCAGCGCAGCCGGAGCGCGGATGCAGGGGAACTGGCTAGCGGAGTGCGGGGGGGGGGGGGGCGAGAGAGAGAGAAGGGGGGCGGCCAGGGCAACAGCTGGGCGCTGCCACGCGGCCCCTCCCGCGCTGCCGCCTGCCGGGAGGGCTCCGCTCCGGTCGGCGGGGAGGGAAGAATGAGGACTGCCCTGCCGGGGTTGCTGCAGGGCGTTCCCGTCCTCTGCGCTGTCGCCCCCTACAGGGCGTCCGGAGCAGAACAAAAAAAAAAAAAGTGGACGTGCCGCCCTAGGATTGGGCCAAATGCCACCTTGTTCAATCTGGTGCCCCAAGCACCAGCTTGCTCAGCTGGTGCCTGGAGCCAGCCCTACTCCCACTCCCCAATTCCATGAGCATTCATGGCCCACCATACAATTTCCATACCCAGATGTGGTCTCTGGCCAAAAAGTTTGCCCACCCCGATCTAGTCTGACCTCCTATATATCACCGGACACTAAATTCCACACAAATACCCAATGACTTAGACTGCGTCTACACTAGAAACTTCAAAGTGCTGCCGCAGGAGCGCTCCTGGTAATCCACCTCCACAAAGAGAAAAGATCCGAGTTCTGGGAGCAGCGCTCTGAGCCTGTCCACAATAGCGCTTTAATGCGCTCAAACTTGCTGCATTCAGGGGGGTGTTTTTTCACAGCAAGTTAGAGCACTCTAAATAAGGCCTTACTTAGACCACAGCTATCTTCATGCTTAGAAGCTTTGCTAAACCAGGCCTTTAGTCTATTTGTATAGTGCAAGTGCAGTAAAAATAGTCAAACTTGTTGGACTATTGCAGCAGAAACGCTTCTTTGACAGCCCCTAAGCAATGCATGTCAATTTTCTGAACTCATGAGCACTAAAACAAGGACACTTCCAACTCACAGTGTAAAAAAGTTACGTGTTGCTCTTCATAGAGCCTGTGCTTAACAAAATAATATACACTTTGTAAAGGTAACTTTCAACAACAAAAATATCAGTGACTATTTCAGACCTCTTCATTAAGTTATTGAACTCAACTTTACTAAGACACTTTCACTAACAAGTTTAGAAACATTTTATCGAAAATCTGTCTTATAAGTTTAAAGACAAAATTAACAAAAGATATGTATTCTCCTTATGTTCTTTTTTGTGTTCCACTAAAAATGCTGATTATGCTGAGATTGTGCCCCTTTCCATGTAACCAGCACAGGTCCATTTTTAAAACACCTTTTTCTTGTTTTGGAAAGTACGTTCAATGTATTTCATATTTTACATAAAACTTCTTGTCATATTTTGTAAGGCAAAGGTGTGCGTGCATGCTTGCCTGTATGTGTAGCTATATAAAAATGAGTCAACTGTAGAATGTGGATAGATGATAGTGAACTGTGTAATGTCTGTTTTATTTTGACTAAATAACTTAGACGTAGCCATGCCAAGTGTGCACACAAATAGGCTTTGAATAATAATCCCAAACAAATGACGACTGTTACACTCTTTACTACAGGTGACTTTATTGTATCAGAGTTTTTCTGGGTTGTTTGTGTGTGTGCATGGGGGCGGAAGTGGGGGGTTCCACCTTTGCAAATAAATATTTTTGTTATTTCTACGAATTAGGTCCTAGTCCTGCAGCTTGTTCTGCACGGGAGGCCCTTTGCACCTTAGGGAGTGGCACTCCATGCAGGGCTTTACCCACATGGAGCAAATTGCAGGACTATATCAATATCACTTTCTCAGTTTTTATTCCCCGGTGATATAAATAAATATACACATATGAAAAGTAATTATTTTATTTAAAAGTTATTTGAATAAATTATGTGCAGATAGTTTCTATTAGTTTATGAAGGCTTGTTAGCTCTATGCATTGCCAAATAAAGAGTAGCTAACAACATAATGATTCTACTTGGCTTTGAGTGAACATGGGTTCAGTTTTTAGCACATGGTTGGTTTTCCTTTATTGGCTACTGCAGGGCTTCTTCAATCCCATGCAGCTGCTGTCACGTTTGGTTACGTTATGTGGCCCTTCCAAAACGTAACACAGTTACATAAGCCGGATATTTCCCTCCTCTTTAAATTCTTCCCATGCAAGACTGCTCCTTATTAGTAGGACTTAGTACCAGCCCTTCCATGCATCTTGCATGACAGTACCATTAGCCAACCAAGGTCAGGAGCCAAGGCTTTCTTTTCATAAGCTTCCCACCTAAATTGGGCAGGAGAAACCACCAGGGTGGTATAATAAAGTTACTGGTGTTGACACGTTATTTAAGCAACAGTAGTAGCTCCTGCTGGTTCGGGGAATAAAAGGTTTAGATTTTGACCTCTTTTGCACTGCTGTAGATGCACAGTTTCCATCCACTTTCAGACCAGTTGCTAATTTAATTTGAGAAAATGTAAATTATTTTTTCTAATCAAACTCATATTACATTTTACTCTCATCATAGAAATAACTGCAGATTTTGGTTAGTTCATTGCTTTCTGTCTTATTTCTAAAAGTGTAATTAAATATTCTGTACCCTTTCTCTTTTACGGGATATCCCCAAAAGTGGATAATTTTATAGCAGATGTATTTGTAGGCCAAATTTTCATTAATGTGTTTAGTTTGCAATCTAATCAAGGGAACAAAGAGAATTGTTCTGGGAATCTCATTAAAAATTTAGTATGAATAGAATAAAGCAACTTAATCTATTTTCCCTGGTTTTTAATAGGAACAAGAATTTGTGCAGAAGCAGCAACAAGAATTGGATGCATCTCTAAAGAAAATCATCCAGCAGCAAAAAACAGAACTAGCCAATATTGAACGAGACTGCCTGAATAACAAGCAGCAGCTTATGAGAGGTATCCAGCATCAAATTTCTCCTTTAAAATTAGATTGTCTTCTGTTTTATATGCAACTTTTCATCTCAAAGAGAGCTGCTAGAGGAATAGTAAAGTCTGACTTAAATCTGTAAAATCAAGGACATCCAGAGTTAAAATTGAAACTGGAGTTAAAAGCATATCTTTAATATGAAACAGAACTATATTTAAAATGCCTTTGTTCTGCTAGCAGAAAAGTAATGTGTTAAAATAATTCTTTTTTGAGATGTACCTTGCCTTTTCTGACTCAGCCATACCTATTTATTTGCACAGTTTTGGTCACATAATTTTGAATTTTACTTATAACTCTATAAAGAAAAAAATTTACTCAAGACATTTCCAGGTAACGCTTTTCTTATACTATTTCTTAAATACAACGAATACAGTATTCATTGAATACTGCATACAGATGTGGTCTCATCTCAAAAAAGATATACTGCCATTAGAAAAGGTTCAGAGAAGGGCAACTAAAATTATTAGGGGTTTGGAACGCGCCCCATTTGAAGAGAGATTAAAGAGGCTAGGACTTTTCAGCTTGGAAAAGAGGAGACTAAGGGCTTGTCTACATTATCGGCTGGATTGACGGGCAGCGATCGATCCAGCGGGGGTCGATTTATTGCATCTAGTCTAGACAGGATAAATTGACCTCCGAGCGCTCTCCCATCGACTCCGGTACTCCAGCAGGGCGAGAGGCGCAGGTGGAGTCGATGGGGGAGCGTCAGCCATTGATTTACCCCAGAGAAGACACCGCTTAAATCTAAGTATGTTATTCACATAGCTGAAGTTGCGTAACTTGGATCAATCTCCCTCCCTTAGTGTAGACCAGGCCTAAGGGGGGATATGATAGAGGTATATAAAATCATGAGTGGTGTGGAAAAAGTGAATAAGGAAAAGTTATTTTCTTATTCCCATAATATAAGAACTAGGGGCCACCAAATTAAATTAATGGGCAGCAGGTTTAAAACAAATAAAAGGAAGCTCTTCTTCACACAGCGCACAGTCAACCTGTGGAACTCCTTGCCTGAGGAGGTTGTGAAGGCTAGGACTATAACAGGATTTAAAAGAGAACTAGATAAATTCATGGAGGTTAAGTCCATTAATGGCTATTAGCCAGGATGGGTAAGGAATGGTGTCCCTAGCCTCTGTCAGAAGGTGGAGATGGATGGCAGGAGAGAGATCACTTGATCAATAGCTTTTAGGTTCACTCCCTCTGGGGCACCTGGCATTGGCCACTGTCAGTAGACAGGATACTGGGCTGGATGGACCTTTGGCCTGACCCAGTATGGCTGTTCTTATGTTCTTAAAATTGTAACTATTGATCATTTTATTAGATATGGTGGTGTGGTATATATCTGTATTAATGGCTTCTTACAAATATGTTTTTATAATTTCTTTTAAATTAAAATATCCCTGTAATTTTAAATATATATGTGTAGATTAGAAAATATTATGTAGTACTTTCTGGAACAAACTTCCTCCTCCTCCAGCTCGTGAAGCTGCAATCTGGGAGCTAGAAGAGCGACATTTACAGGAAAAACACCAGCTTCTCAAACAGCAACTCAAAGATCAGTACTTCATGCAGAGACACCAGCTTCTTAAGAGGCATGAAAAAGTTAGTGCTGAGTTTGTCACTTTCCTCTATATTACAACCTTCAGTGGTATATTAAAATATCTTGTGATCTATACTACTAGTTTACTTGCATGAACCAAGTTGTTGTAGACAAGTTATGTAGCTTCTTTCTTGCTATATAAATCTCTCTTCTCTTTGTTTTGTTGCTTCAGTCAGTACATTGAGACACTTTGTCAAAGTTGTTTGACATGTTTGGTAATTAACACATTATTTATATTTCAAGCACTCAAAGTAAGCCAGGTTCCTCGCAATTAGGAGAGAGATATTCCTTATCCAGAAAGATTACAATCTAAATTTAAGACCAGATGTAACATGTGAGAACAGTAAACGATTAGGGAGCATAAAAGGGAGCACTGGGGTTACAAATATAGAAATTTATCTTCCAAAAATACATGTTTACATCTTTTCTTATGTGATCAGTCCCATCCATTTGCATAATCATTTGTAGTATCGGGCCTATAAAGTAATGGGTTCAAGATACGTCTTATGTCAAATTTAGCCCAAAAGTTAGATTTAAAAAAACAAGCTTTTAAAAATCAAAAACCAATAGAAATATTACCATTAGTGGGTTCTTGTTAGTATTGGTGTTTTATTCCAATAGAAGCAGGTGCTTTAAACAAATAGTTTTCTGCAGTGTTTAGAGTCCAATGACTCCAGCATTGTGTTACTGCAAGAGAACCTGAAAGTGCTGTTTGACCATATTTTGAACTACATTGCACTGGTGTAAGTCCAGAGTAATTACACTAAAGTTAGAGTTTTAATAACCTATGGTATTTTTAACATAGGTAAAGAGGTCTTCTTTAAGAATATTTAACATCAATGCCCCATAAGGCCCCAAGTTCAGCAAAATACTATAAGTAGGGCCCTACCAAATTCATGGCCATGAAAAATGCATCACAGACTGTGAAATTTGGTCTTTTGTGTACTTTTACCCTATCCTTCAGAGCTGGGCAGCTGGACAGCAGCTGCTACTGTCCAGCTCTGAAGGCAGCGCTGCCACCACCAGCAGCGTGGAAGTAAGGGTGGCAATACTGATGCCACCATACCATGCTGCCCTTACCTCTGCGCTGCTGCTGGTGGGGGCGCAGCCTTCAAAGCTGGGCGCCAGGCCAGCAGCCACAGCTCTCCAGCCACTCAGCTCTGAAGGTAGAGTGGTAATACCGAGAGAGAGAGAGAGAGAGAGACACACACACACACACACACACACACACCCCCAATAGCTTTACAACCCCCTTTTTGGTTGGGACCCCCAGTTTGAGAAATGCTGAGTCTTAAGGATTTACATGTTTATATTTTGCTGTTTTAAAAATACATGTTCATGGTTGTTAAAACATCATGAAATTTAAGATTTAAATATCTGAAACCATGAATTTCAAGATTTTTCAAATTCTATGATGGTGAAATTTACAAAAATGGACTATGAATTTAGTAGGGCCCTAAATATAAGCATGTGTTTCAGTCTGTTCATATTCAGCAATGAACTTGAGTATATGCTTGACTTAAATGGATTGGGACCTGATCCAAAGCTTTTTGGAATCAATGGAAAGACCCCCTTGGCTTCACTGGGCTTTGAATCAGACCCCTGCAGAAATCGGATGTACGTTAGCACGTTTAAGTGCTTTGCTAAATTGAGGCCTAAATGTTTAAAAACATGTTAGTCATATAGCAGTATTACAAACAATCTTTTTGTTCAAAATCTTTTTAGGAAACAGAACAGATGCAACGATATAATCAACGGCTTATTGAAGAGTTAAAGAACAGACAAACTCAGGAAAGAGCAAGACTGCCCAAAATCCAGCGAAGTGAAGCAAAGACTCGAATGGCTATGTTTAAGAAGAGTTTAAGAATTAACTCATCAGGCACTCCAGAACAGGATCGTGAGAAGATTAAACAGGTGACTAACAAACATCTGTAGTTTAAAATATCTGAAAGTGCTTGAGTTGTGAAGTTTTGAAGTATAGTTATATGTATTCAGTTGGTTTTTAAAAGGCATCAGTTTGAAGGCCTAGAGATATTACTCTGTACTGCTGCATGACTGTCCCGAGTCAGTCTTTTATGTATGTCAGAAGTGAACAAGGGCTTGAAATTCTGTGAAAGAAGTACATTTGGCCTCAGGATGTTATGAACTTTATATTGCTTAGTATTCACTTTCACAGACAACTTTTGGAATATAATTTTATTGAGTTTCAAAGAGAGTACCATCCAGTCCTCTGTACAGGTTTGATGGCCACAACTAAATTTGGAATATATATCTAAAATCATCCCACTGTAAAATGGAGACTGGATTGTTTATCATGGAACTCTACCTACTGGGTCAATCTGGAGCAGCCATTTCTACTTGCATTTAAGAGAAGTATTTGCAGTTGCTCTTAATCCTTCTTCAAATTTGTTTGTACAAATCAGTTTGTTGTGTGCCCCAATAGTTTTTGATATTTCCAACTTGTTTGCATATTATAAGGCGGGGTCAGCAACCTTTGGCACACGGCTCGCCAGGGTAAGCACCCTGGTGGGCCGGGCCAGTTTGTTTACCTGCCACGTCCACAGGTTCGGCTGATCCCGGCTCCCACTGGCCGTGGTTCGCCGTCCCAGGCCAATGAGGACTGTGGGAAGCGGCGCGGGCCAAGGGATGTGCTGGCCGCCGCTTCCCGCCACCCCCATTGGCCTGGAGCGGCGAACCGCGGCCAGTGGGAGCCGTGATCAGCCGAACCTGTGGACGTGGCAGGTAAACAAACAGGCCCGGCCCACCAGGGTGCCAAAGGTTGCCGACCCCTGTTATAAGGTTAGCTGAAATGCCTGCTGCAGATTAGATTACTTCCCCAGTTGAGTATAATCCAAGACATTTAAATTGTTCTGATTTTTGGCAGCCTGTTTTTGATGCAATCATCTGTATATCTTCTAATTCTTGATTAGGAATGATATTGATTGCTATTTTTACAGAGACCCCCAAATTAGTAGGCACTCTGCAGTACTAGTAAAATATAGTTCTTGCCTTGAAGATCATACCAGATAATTTTAGGCACCAACCATCCAGAGACTTAACACATGCTTAACTTTACATACAGTAAGTGATCCCATTGAAGTCAATGTGACTCATAGACTCATAGACTTTAAGGTCAGAAGGGACCATTATGATCATCTGGTCTGACCCCCTGCATGCCGCAGGCCACAAAACCGTCCCCACCCTTCCCTTGACTCTGCTGATGAAGTCCCCAAATCCTGTGTCTTGGTGACTTCAATTGTCAGAGAACCCTCCTGCTAGCGATCCCTGCCCCATGCTGCGGAGGAAGGCGAAAAACCTCCAGGGCCTCAGCCAATCTACCCTGGAGGAAAATTCCTTCCCGACCCCAAATATGGCGATCAGTAAGACCCCGAGCATGTAGGAAAGAGTCTCCAGCCTGACCCTTGTTAGCCATTATACTATTTACCTGCCATTGCTCGGTATTCCTCAGCTAATGTGTTTTACCATTAAACCATTCCCTCCATAAACTTATCTAATTTAATCTTAAAACCAGACAGGTCCCTCGCCCCCACCGTTTCCCTCGGAAGGCCATTCCAATATTTCACCCCTCTGACGGTCAGAAACCTTCGTCTAATTTCAAGCCTAAACTTCCCCACTGCCAGTTTATATCCATTCGTTCTCGTGTCCACATTAGTACTAAGCTGGAATAATTCCTCTCCCTCCCTGGTATTTATCCCTCTGATATATTTAAAGAGAGCAATCATATCCCCCCTCAGCCTTCGTTTTGTCAGACTAAACAACCCGAGCTCCTCTAGTCTCCTTTCATACGACAGGTTTTCCATTCCTCTGATCATCCTAGTGGCCCTTCTCTGCACTCGTTCCAATTTGAGTTCATCTGGGTGACTACTGAATATGTAAAGTTAAGCACATGCATACATTTTTGAAGAATTGGGGCCTTAGGTTTGATGCAATGAGTGAAAGTATATTAGGTGAGAGGGAAGGATTACTCATTTATGGCTTATGCATGTATTGAATGTTTAATTATTTTTTTAAAATATAGAGCCAGATTCTAAACTGGTGCAAATCCGTTTGCTCCATTAACGTCAACAGAGCTTTGTTGATTTACACTAGATGAGTTTGGGCCCATAATAACTATAATTGACATATTTTAGGGGCCTCATGGAAGAAGTGAGTTTTAGGGAGGGATTTGAACAAAGATGGAGAAGTGACATGACAGAGAAGAGATGGCGGGGAAGAGCCTGCCTTGGATAAGGGTATATTGGAAAATTCAAGCAGTGAGAATTAGGAAATTGCACTGATGACTTTAATCTTATGTTGTTCTGTCCAGTTATACTATAAATCCATTATGTTCTTCACAACCTTGGAAAAGTCATTTGTAATACCTGCATTGGGTACTACAGTATAAATCACTTACTCTTTGTTTTTAATTTTAGTTTGCTACTCAAGAAGAAAAGAGGCAGAAAAATGAGAGATTGGCTCAGCATCAAAAACATGAAAATCAAATGCGGGACCTTCAGTTGCAGTGTGAAGCAAACATCAGAGAACTGCACCAATTACAGGTTAAACATATAGGGCATAAAATAAGCAGTGTATGAAGAGAGTCAAGTTAATCAATACAAACTGAGCAAATTCTGAATTTATTGATTAGGAAAATGTTTTAATGATGTTTTTCTTACATAATTACCCATCCATATAGAAATTAATGCGATCCCTTTCTAAGGGATACAGCATATTGTACTCTTGATTCATATCCATAACTCAGTTAATGATAAAGAGATTTACTTACACACACACACACACACACACACACACACACACACACACACACACACAGAATATGAACTGTAAGGGAATTTTACTTGTGCTTACCAACCTTTTGTTTTAACTGCTACTTTCCTTTGGCAACGTTTCTTTTTAATGTGTTTTTTTTTTTTTTTAAATCAGTATTCAAAACAGAAAGGCAGCTCCATCTTCTGTTAGTTGAATTTTCAGTTGCTGTGAGTGATGTCAGTACTTCACCATAAGAGCAGGTCTATAGTACTGCATGCAATGAGGTCTGTCTTGCAAAGGGCAGGTTGCTGATTACATCTGCCGTTCTGGAATATAACTACGTTTTCAGTAATACAGGCCTCGATTTTTGGTCCTTTCATGACATGTATGTTGTAAAACCAACTGCTGCACACCATGAGTCAGATCCTGTTCCCCTTAAGTCTGTTTTCTTCTGCTCCAGTGACATAAGGCAGATTTAAAGCAGGAGTTAAGTGACCAGCCGATTATTCCCCTTGCAGTGGGAAATCCCCCAGCGGCATAGAGCCAAGGAAGCTGGTGCTACACCACTCTCTTTCATAGCACCCTGTGGAAATGGGCATGGCCACAGCACTGATGTGCTTCAATGAGCCCCCACTGTAGGAACAGACCATTTGGGGGCCATTTCAGCTGGGTGTAAGTTAGAGCTGCCTTAAGGCTGCTCTGAGCTGTAGCAGGGGATAATTTGGCCCCCAGCTGGCTTCAGGAGCAAGATGATGGTGATTTGTTGCTCTTTACCTCTTTATCGTGGTGATCTGAGGCTCCCTCCATAAAGACATATCCCCTTTGACTTGTCAGTCAGCCTCAACTACTGGAATCAAGGGCTAAACGATTGCAAGCATAACTTTCAAACGTAATAAGGTCTTAAATTGAATCCTACAAAACTGCCTTGACTAAACAGCGCATGCAGTGCATGACACTGAATAGATTAGCCAATAACACACATACAGTGTTGAGTGACATTATCTTCTACACCACTGAAACACATTTCACAATATTTCTGATTATGCCGTATTTTATAACACAAAACCATTGGTTCTGTTGGAAACATCAGCTCTTGATAAGAGTGCGTTACGTTATAATAATTCACATCACATTATACAGTGTAAACTGATTTAAAATAATTAGGACAACATATGTTACTGTACAAATGGTTGATTGTCTAATCTGAATTAGTTTTATTTAAGGATTATCTGTCTTATTTTCAGAATGAAAAATGCCATCTACTGGTTGAACATGAGACTCAGAAACTAAAAGAGTTAGATGAAGAGCATAGCCTAGAACTAAAGGAATGGAGAGAGAAACTAAGACCAAGAAAAAAGGTAAACCAGGACAGTTTATAAGCAAAAGGCGGGTCCAGAAGATAAATAATGCATCAGACTCTGAAACTGGTTACAAATTGGACAGTACAAAAAAAATTCATCCCAGGAAAATAGTGAAACTGATGTACCAAAAATTCAGCAGAGCATCACCTTATCTAGAAGCCACAATAGATACAAGGGAGGCAGACAGGAGAGACTTGGAAGTTATCCACCTTTTAACATCTCCTAGAGTGTGTGCGCGTGCATATGCATGTATGTAAAAAATAAATTGGACCCTTAAACATAGCTGTAGCTATGGGCAAACTGTCCTACAGATGCAGACCATCCTAAGTGGTAGACTGTAAAGCCTCTGAATGCTCAGTTTGATATTAGTACATGATTTTTTGTGGTTTGTTGCATGAAGGTTGGGCAAATAACACGTTGGTATAGTGGATTTCTTTGTACTTCACCATATACACCTTTGTTAATCTGTTGTTTTTAGACACTGGAAGAGGAATTTGCTAGGAAACTTCAAGAACAGGAAGTTTTCTTTAAAATGACTGGAGAGTCTGAATGCCTTAACCCTTCAACACAGAGTCGGATTTCCAAATTCTATCCAATCCCTAGCCTGCACTCCACTGGATCGTAACTCTAGGAACTTCTGTAGATTTTCCTATTTGGAATTCTCATATCTTCAGCTTCTGCCGTGGTAGAATCTACAAATTACATCAGAGGACCTCAATGCTTTTAAGTTTCAGTGGAGACAATCAACAGTGTCATTGTCAAGATTTTTCCTTTTTGTTTCTGACTGGGGAAAACTAAATAGAAGAACTGTAATGGTAATATGATGTCATCCTTCAGATGTTTCAAGAAGAATTTTTTTTTTTTAATGAATCAGTCTCAGAAAATGTTATCTACTATTTTGACATTAAGAAAATAAGCTTAAAATATTAGATATAATCATAAAGGTCACAAAAAAGAAACTGTTACACAAATCATCATGTAAACGATATAATATTATTACTTCTTTTTTTAACTGTCTGATTTCTCCACTGCAGAATTTCACAACTGAAACTGCTGTAAAGAGGTTAAAAGTTTTGTCTCATTGAGCAAGTCATTCATAACTAGGGCAGAAACTATTTCTTCAAAACATACTGTTGAATTATAAGAAAAAGAGTCTTATGCTCAACATATTTAGTTACAGCATATGCCTTTAAAAGTTTTTAAAAAACCCTCTGGCATCATAACTAAAGCAACCAAACCTCCATTATATGTTTTGTCCATTAAAATCCATGATGAAATGGGGTGCTAGTTTCATTAATCCAGTGCCTGAAACACTTAAATATATTAATCTTTGCAATAGGATAGACTTTTATTGTTATTAAAAAACCTTCTTAGCATTGATGTTACTGTAAAAAAAAAAATCTTGCTGCTACTGCCATTTTTGTCATAAGTCCTCACCCTAAAATATTTTGCACTAAAATATGTAAAGGTGAAAAACCGCTAACTTTAAAATGCACGTTGTTATTTTCCTTACACATTAGAGGTGTTTACTTCTACAAACTGAAATAAAAACTATAGAATGTATTTTCAGAACATAATGTGCACTTTGCACATTGTTTCTCTAACATACTTGGACTGGGTAGGTGGATCCTTCTGTTCTTACCAAAGTCTGTTCATTTGAAACTCCAGAGAAGTGGAAGTGGCTGGTCATATTTATAAACTAATTGCTGAAATCTGATCTGAATAGAAGTGTTTTGAAATTTTTGTTTTAGTCAATTTATTTCATGGAAGGATTTAAGTTGAATATGTAGACAAACTACTTTAAAAATATGCGTGTGTTTGGGTTGTTTTTTTTTTGCCTCGTAGTAATTAACGTGTTATGATTTTTATTTTTCAGTTTCGTAGGTGTACTTCAGGTTATTTACTTGACTGATTTGCAGTGGGAAGAAAAATCAGAAATGTTTATCATGTAGCTGGTGGGAATGTAGCTGTATTAAAGAAAAGCGCACTCGTTGGAGGTTTAGAATTTGAGTCATATCAACACAGTATTATAAACTGTACATTGGTATGCCAAAGTTAAATTTGTAAAATAATATTTGCTTTCTGTCATTTGAGGTGTGATCTTTTAGTATCTTTGTAAAAGTTTTTATTTTTGTTTTCTTTTGCTAGCTTGCATCAGACATCTGACTGGTGAACATATAATGTTCATTTCATGGGATCAGTGTTGACGCATGTGAAGGAACTGATTATAAATTAATGTAGAATTTTAATTGGGCTTGGTTGAAATCTTGGATGCTGAACTTTTAGCTTGTTAATGCAGACAGTTTAAATTGACAGCACAGTAAATATAATTGAGAAATGCATGTTTTGATTTAAATTTTGTAACATTTTTGATAAGCATAACTTACTCTGAAAACTACTTTATAGCTAGCCTTAATTTCTGGCATTTCATTATATAAATATGTATTGTGTACTGGTTGTAAATTCACTTACCATATCATACTAGAATGTTATATGTTGCTATATGCAAAATTCTTTAATATGTTTATTCCAAAATGCTAGGGTGAAAAATGTCTTTGAAGGCCTTTACTTTTTAAGCTACACCTTTATAAAATGACTAGTACTAAATATATTAAATAGTGTTTATATCGCTATAGTCAACAGAACATCTGTGTGAAAAACTGTTTTTTGCAAAATATATTGTTAGTGATTAATTTTTTGTGAAGGGATCAGGCAGATTTTCCCCCTCTAAACTTTGTGTTCAACTCATTCAAAATGTTTAATAACTTCACAGGCAGAGTATGTATTTTCTCCTCACACTCTATAATATTATGGAGGTTTAAATGATCATTTGCTAATATATTTTATGACACACTATATATCTTGTTCTGCATCTGTAGGACTTTTTATTTGACTTC
The DNA here is from genome assembly GCF_013100865.1 of Trachemys scripta elegans. NCBI lineage: Eukaryota > Metazoa > Chordata > Testudines > Emydidae > Trachemys > Trachemys scripta. The sequence goes on along the minus strand of NC_048304.1, from coordinate 121,361,651 downwards.
CACCACCTTCCTCACCTCTGTAACCTTATCCTTTCAGAAATTTCACAAATGAATTCATTAAAAGGATACAGGAAGGGAATGTAACAGCTGAAGCCTCATACAATGTTCGTTCAGGGTTGGATTTAGAAAATTTCCAATCATACTGCATTCATTAAATAACTGCAGTATTTTGAAATGTCTTGATAATGAAATCTAATGTAAAATTACCATTTGGTAATAAAATCTAGGGTAAAATCATTGTTTATGTACTTAGGCTTATAAAATTGCTTTTTTAAGATTATGGAACAGGAAGAGATGTACAAGATTGTTTTGATGCCTTTGCTCACGACACATTTAACGTCAGACTGAAGCCTGATCTCACTTATTTTCCAGATGAAACAATTTCCTTTCTCACTGAATTTGGTCTGCTAAAATCTCATTTTCCCCTGAAACAGCGTGGTCATAATTGACACTTGCTCATCTTTATTTTCCACCACATGATAAATACCACCAGGGCAAAGAACAAAATGGGGTTCAAATTTACAGGGCCGGCCCTAGGATTTTTGCCGCCCCAAGCAAAAACAATTTTGGCTGTGCCCCCCCCCCATTTTTTAATTACCCCGGCCCCGCCTCAACTCCACCCCTTCCCCAAATCCCCAGCCATGCCTCCTCCCCCCAGGCTCTCAAGCCTAGGAGGGAGGGAGGGAGGGAGGGGGAGAAGCGGCGCCTGCGCCGCGGCCACTCAGAGTCTCCCCCTCTCTCCCAGGTTTGAGAGCCTGGGAGGGAGGGCGAGTAGCGGCGCGCGAGTAGCGGCGCGCGAATCAGCTGTTCACAGTGCGCGAGCCGCAGCAGCAGCGGAGGTGAGCTAGGGCGGCCGGGGCACATTTTTAGGGGCGGCAGGGGTGGCATTCTGGCGCCGGCCATGCTGCCCCAAGCACCAGCTTGTTTTGCTGGTGCCTAGAGCCAGCCCTGCAAATTTATGACCTGCAACTGAACATTTCAGTTGGCCTCTTCGATTTACAACAGATCTTCACTTACTTAGCAAGTACAATTAGTCCCACCAGGGACTCCTTCCCCAGCAGAGGATATAGCATAGCACACATAATTTGCCTATGCTATCATAGTCACAGCGCTCTCATCTATATTTATCAAGTCCTAACTAAAGCTTCTCTGAGCTGATTATCAAACCAGATGGCTATTTTGGTGGAGTTGTGGGTTTTTTGGTTTCTGCAGGTGTAGTTTTGTAAACCATATCCACCAATGAGAGTTCATGATCTACTAAGGGCAGCGATGGAAACACTGTCATCATACTTAGTTAAAATTAAAATGCTCAAAACAGTGGAGAATATCAAATTGTATGAAACATTAGCGGGGTGACCTGGCTGTCCTGAGATCTTTTGTGTCTCTGATTTCTAACACTGGGACCTAGCCCCTTGTCATTTTGCGGATCCCCCAAGAGACGTGAAGGGCCTCTTTCTGCTGCTTTCTTTTCCTGGGGACGTAGGCAAAGTACTGTCCTGGATGCCCGTGGAAGAATAGCATGTGTATGTGCAAAAAGTCTTGATTATTGGTCAGTCTACCTGACAGATGAGCAGAATGTGGGAGGATGACATCAGTTTGGACTGATAAAAAATATTTCCGGAGAAAATAAAAAAAAATCTAGACTTCCATTTATTTTTTTATCTATTTTTAATACTACCAGAAAGTGGAGACTGAGGATGAAAAATCAGGCGCCTGAATTGATACAAACATTTATTTCACTGTGTCTGCCCAGAAAGCTAAGCAAACTGTGCTTGTCTATGGTAAATAAAACACACAAAGGGCACTGCATAGATCAAGGAGCGAATCAAACATTACCATTATCTCATCACAATTTTTGTTGAATGTTTTATGTAACTGCAAACCAAGTTGTTTTTGCCTTAGGTGAAGGATGCAGGGACATCCCCATGAGATGAATGAATAGGTCAACAATCTATGAATGAACAAACAAACAGTACTGGTCAGACAGCGGTTTTCATCAGTTTTTTTTTTTTTTAAGTAATTTGATTCCACAGCTAGCTGTAGAATATTGCAATAATTCTTCTGTAAATACAATCAAACACACCGTTTGTCGAGACATACTCCTGCATGAGCCAAAACAAAGATTGTACCAAGTGCAAGTGCTGGATGAAGGAGTCAGATGCATGGGAAGTTTTCACAACAATTAAGTGACATTTTATGCGTTACCTTGGCTGCAGCTTGGTCATCATTCCCCAACTGAGTGTGACGGCTCCACTATCTGTTCAGATTTTATACAGCAACATCAGTGCCCGCAGCACTCCTCTGCATAGCGGGCATGTGTCAGACATACTACATCCAGCTACCCACGTTTTGCGCAGCTCCCTTTGTGATGTGCTATGCAAATTATTTCATGAGCTAGTTTGCATATTTACAAATAATTTGTATAGAAACAAACTTTAGCTTTAAACAGTAGTGTGGATTTATTGATGGCGAAAGACAACCTGGCCACAGCGCTGGTAAACAAAGACCCTGGTTGAGCTCCACTGCAGGAGAGAAGCAGAGCAAGGTTCCCACACCCTGCCTTGTCAGCATGCTTTAGCCTGGGAATTAATCCACAGCTTCAAGCGGTCTCCATGGTCCATGTGGTTCTTGGGCTTTCCGGTGCGTCTGACAATTACTAACAAGCAGGCTTTGCACTCTGTATCGTGAAAGCTGGAGCAGAGAGACCCCTCAAACTCATGTCATATAGGGCCCACCAAACTTCCATTACATGCAAATGCCTACTGAGCTGGGCTAGATTAATACCAATGAAAAGCTCTGCAGACAATGTCCTGAGGCATCCAAAAAGTGTCAAGGGCAGTTCCTACACCTACACGCACATACAATTATTACCAACCACCTCGGTAAAAATCATAAGACAAATCCCTTAAAATGTGAATTGCTAAAAAATCATGAGATTTAAAATAATTAGTGTTTTGGGGACTGATCCTGATTTCTAAACTCCACAGAAGTTGAACACGTCCCTCCCGCAAGGGCCAGACTGACTGCATGTCTCACAGCAGAAAACCTGAAAAGAACCACAAACAGGAGCACACACCAATGTTTGGGGAAGCACCTCCCCCACTCTTCCTCCCTACTTGGACATCCCAATTCCCCTCGTGCAGCCCCTGGGCTGTCTCAAGCTTCCTGAGGGAGTTTCCCCAAGTTTTGACCCCTTTCTATGGCCAAAGTGCAGCAGAGTGCAACAGCCCCCATGCCAGCATGGCCCAGCATTCCCCTCTAGCCCCTTATCCCCCTCCGCAAGCCCCATATTCCCTCCCATAGGCCTGAGGCAACTCCCTCACCCTCAAGCAACCCCCACATTCCTCCCCCCCCCCGCAGGCCTGAGGCAACCCCCTCATTCCTCCCAGCAAACTCCCCCTCATTCTGCCCCAGCACCCCGCTCTCCTTGGTGGGATGTGGCCCGCCCAAAGTGCCTACCTCCCCTGTTTGCCCTCAGGGCCTCGGCGAGCAGACACTGTAGTGCAGCAACCTCAGTGGCCAACGAGGGGAAACCAGGCAGCATAGCCGAGCCGCTGGTCAACCCCCCCCCACCCCCAAATGCTACAGGGACGTGTTAGTCACAGCTGGTCCCCGGCTCCAGCTAGGATTGCCAACTTTCTAATCGCACAAAACTGACCACCCTAGCCCCGCCCCTTCCCTGAGGTCCCGCCCCCTGCTCCCAGACATGCTTTCTCCTTTGGTGGCTCGCTCTCCCCCACCCTCACTCACTTTCACGGGGCTGGGTCAAGGGGTCGGGTGCTAGAGGGGGTGATGGATCTAACTGGGGGGTGCAGGCTCTGGGGTGGGGCCAGAAATTAGGGGTTCAGGGTGTAGGAGGGGGCTCCGGGCTGGGTCAGGGGGTTGGGGTGTGGGAGGGGGTCAGAACCCTGGCTGAGAGTGTGGGCTCTGGGGTGGGGCTTGGGATGAAGGGTTTGGCATGCAGGCTCCAGTCTGGGGGGGTGGGGCCAAGGAATTGGAATGTGGGAGGAGGCTGCGGGTTGAGGCGGGGGTTGGGGTGTGGGAGGGAGTATGGGCTGGGGCTGGGGATGAGGGATTTGGGGTACAGGAGGGGGCTCTAGGCTGAGGGGATGGGGCTGAGGGATGCGGCGGGAGTGCGGCCAATGGGAGTGCGGAGCCAGTGTTCGGGGCGGGGGCAGTGCACAGAGACCCGTGCACCCCCGCCCCCCACCCCACCCCCCATCCAGGAGCCAGACTTGCTGGCTGCTTCCCGAGCACAATGCAGCACCAGGACAGATAGGGACTAGTCTGCCTTAGCCCTGCAGCATCTCTGACTGGACTTTTAATGGCCCGATCAAAGGTGCTGACTGGAGCCGCCAGGGTCCCTTTTCGCCCTGGCGTTCGAAGGAAAACCGGACACCTGGCAACCCTAGCGCCAGGGCATGGGCAGAACAAATGAACCCCCTGGGCTAAGTCTGGGGGCCTGGCAGTGGCTAACGGGCATGGACCTGCCCAGGTACTGGGCTGTGACTTCGATCACTAGCCCTGTTGTACCGGGGGAGGAGACCTGAGGCACAGGGTAGGGGAAGTGGCATGACCCGGTTCACACAGGGAGGCCGCACCTGAGTCGAGAACAGCCAGGCCAAGTACTGTAGCCACCCAAACAGCCTTTCCATCTTGGGTAAGCTTCTTCCTCCCGGCCCTTGGCCAAACCCTCTCCAGAGCAGTGTAGTTAAAGGATAACTGAAAGCTGTTCGAGAGCGAGGCAATTCAGTGTTACAGGTCCCCGAACAACCATCTCTCTCTCTGTATATGGTTACAGCTGCAGAATTTCACTGGTTAAACCACTTTGGAAGCTACAAAACTTTCTCCCATACCAAGAGGCATAGGTGTTGGAACTAGGGGTGCTGGTGCATCCCCTGGCTTGAAGTGGTTTCCACCGGGTTTACAGTTTGGTTCAATGGCTCTCATCAGCACCCCTGCCACGAGGAGCTTGGTAGGTTTGCCAAGTATGACAGTAAAAACACTGTTGCAGTAGTTAAACATGACACGAAATGACATTTTTAAAGGGAATTTTATTACAAAGAGAAGGGCTCAGCTTATCAAGTACAGGCATTGTGTGTACAACCCAATAGTAGACTTTATTTATTTAAAAACATTGCAAGCTTCTGTGTATTCAGAAAGCCGGCCTGTTCAACACAGCCTTTGTGCCAAACCCTCAGAACAAAGTGACACAGGAAATAAATGGACCAGCTAAAATCTGCTTTGTAGCATGGCCTTTCACTAGAGTTAATGAATGACACCGATGGCTGGTGTTTAAGCTTTGAATGAAAAGAAGGTTGGTTTCAGTAAGATATATCATTTGGTCTATGAAGCTCAGATACCAAACCTGCCTAGCAGATAAGCTCCCAGTTCCAGTCTTAACACCTTTAAATGGAAGAAAATCAGCGTTTGCTAGCATACATCCTTGGGATTATCCACAGGGTAATTCTGGAAGTGAGTATACCCTCCCAGATAGTGTGTGTGTGTGGGGGGTGCTATTGAACTGTCCCACAATTAAAATGGTGAAGTGAGACTGTGTGTGTCAAATGGAAAACTGCATACAATTCAGCCTTAAAATGACTGGCGCTTTAATTTCTGTAGTTCATAGAGCCCTTCCAGTTAAGCCATCACATGGCTAGTTTTGCTGGCCCTTTTCCCGCCAAATTAGCCCTGCAATGATGTGATAAATTTAAGATTTTGAAATAATCAGATTGCTGAAGAAATGAAGACGATGTCAGCGGGACAAAGGGGGCCATTCTCCCCTTGAGCCATGTGCTAACATTAAGGGAAATCATGTGCTCCAGCAGACAGTTGGCTGTTGAGGTTGACTGGTCACTGTACAATCAATTAGGACAGTGACCGCTTGGCACAAAGAAAGCTCACATTGATAATTCTCCATGATGAGATGGGAAGTGCAGAAAACAGGCCCAGAGATGGGTCTGCAGATGGCCCAGAGTTACCATCCCACCGCATGCCGTGTTGTGCTTTGTTTGAGACAATGTACCCTGACGTCGTTAGATGTGTCTACCCATTGTGACACTGAGTCTAGTGCTGATTTCCAAATGTAGGCTTGCTCCGGAGAACACAGGGTTAAAAACACACTTTAATTGGGAGGTTTACATTAAAAATGCAATATTTCCCCCCCCCCCATAAAAAAGAACCATATAAAAATATTTTTTTTAAAAATCAACAAATTATGTTTTAACAAAAGTGCTTAAGTTCGAACTCGCCCCACACCCTTCCCATCTTGGCAATGCTGTTAGCAATTGAAATTAAAAGCGTATTTGGCAATGTGACTTGCATAGTGTATGGGCGCCCACCCTGTGTGTGTATGTATGTCAATATGTGGTAGTGTCGTATGAACTCCCTTTGTACCATTGGCCTATAAAAGGACAGGCTGTGGTAGCCATTTCTGGTGCATAATCACATGGACTTAACAAACGCCAAATGCATTTATGGGCGATGCCAAGAAAATGTTTTTGTCGACGGATACAGAGAATTCCACAATTGCCCCCACCCACCTGCTTCCCCTCCAAGAAATCCAGATCCCTGCAGAAGTTTGGCCTAGTTCCTTCCATTGCTGTGTTCATTAAGTGCGCTTGCTGATCGGACCACCCAACATGGCTACAGAACGCAGCAGAATGAAGAGACGCTCCATAGCCATTCAACAGTGACTGGTGGGAAGTACAATGAAACCTGTATGAAGGATGTCACCCCAGTGTCTTGAGACAACCTACTTCTGTGATTACCGAAGCCGCCCAATCACTTTTGTCCAAGCTTCAGTTCAAAACCTTGGCTCCGATTCTAATGTCAGAAAAACTGCTCGCCGCCTTAATCTCCAGGATACTGGATTTTTCTTTTCCAGGAGGCTTGAGTAGTTGGTTAAAGCAGGTTTCACTGTATTTAACTAAGTCTGGCCCTAATGCAAGACACCTGGATTGGTGACAAAGGAAGTCCTTACAAGACCTAAGATACGAATGCGGGAACTTGAATACACGTCTCATCAGCAGACAGTGTGTGTGGGGTTAATGCACTGCGAATGAATGGGAGCATATTCCCAACTGGTAGTTCTGTGTTGGACACGTACAAACTAGAGTCATTCAAAGCCCAACAACATCAAATTAAAAAAAAAAAAGACATCCTGAACTACCAAGTCTATGTGGTTAGTTGACTGACTAGGAAGGTTTTCTAGCAGGAAGCCAATAAAGATCAGGCTAATTCTCTACTGGATTCCAACATGGTGGCTCTGGATCCCGCGGTACGGAATACTGATCCTGGTGCTTAACTTAGACCCCGGCGCTTCTTCTTTTTCGTCTGCCAACAAATACTTGTTCACCTAAGAGAGAGAGGGAGACGGAGAGCGAGGGTGTGAAATGCTGTGTATCGAAAAGACAAAGTGAGGTTTTCATTAGTCACGGGAGATTGGTGGTTCTGGTGACAACTCAGCATTCACCTACCTTTCACTTTCAGATGAATAGTTACCCTTTGTTGTTGATAAGAATATGCCCTCCAGGTGACATTCACCCCAGTGCAGAGGGCATGTGCAACATTTAAGCCCTTATGGCAGGGTTTAGGTAGTGGTTATTTATGTAGGTTTCCATCAGGTTGCTCATCACCATGGTATCTGAGCGCCCAGGGCTGCGTGCAGCCTGTCTGTCTGGGTCTTAGTTTCACCTTTTGTGAACACGCCCATTATCCTACACTACAGCTACTGTATGGCGAGAGGTAGTTTTGGCCTATACAGACCTCCCCCCTTGTTCCTGGCCATACCAATCCAGGGGTTAGAATTCAGCAATGGAAAGGCCTTTCATGTCTGTAGGATTCCTTCACGTGTGCGTTACTTTGGAGTGTTAATATAAAGGAGTGATGCAAAAAGGTGCTCCCTAAAATTCAGCCATCAGTGGCTAGACCAGGGAAGCTTCTCAGTGCAGCAAAAGGACATGGTGGGGCGGACAAGCTGAAAATGATGGCTCCGTGCCAGCTCTGCATAGCCCCCCTCAGAGGAGGGTTGGGAGCATGCAAGAGGGAGCAGTATGGCCACTGAGACTGTGGTTATGTGCATCCCCTAGTGGCTGCTTATCCCTATGTACGGGAGGACTCCGTGTCTGCTGCCTCTGTTATAGCCCAGGGATGGGCTCCCTGACACAGGACAGGAGTGGATTTTGTTTTATTTGCTCTGCATAGTTTGCCCCCAGCCATTTACTCTGGCTTTGTGTAAGTGAGAGGGGTGGATGCTTCTCCACCAGGCAGAGAGGTCAAGCGACTCGCCTGAGGGTGCAGAGAAAGTCAGCGCTGGAGCCGGGATTCAAACCCAGGCTCCTGTCCCTTACTCAAGCCACCAGAAGACATTTTGCTCTCTCACTACCCACGAGAAGTGCAGAGCCCCCATCTTGCTCTGGGAGGATGTTCATACCTTTCTCTCCTTTCTCCCCCTTCGGGCCCCTGGGTCCTTGGGGTCCTGGAGGCCCCATTGGTCCAGCCTCACCTGGAAGAACAAGAGGAACGTATTTGCATTTCATCATGGTTATTCTGCAGGTCAATCCCCAGTTGCTTGCAGCAAGAAGTGGGCTGGGATGAGAGGGACGAGGGCTAGGATGACACTAGGGATCAGATACTGAAGGTGGCATATGTAATGCTCAACTAGAAGGATGCATGCTTCAGGGAAACCTCGCTTCACAGAGCCTGTGTGCCAGAGGTTACGGGAACTGACTGCAAGGAGGCAGCAGGATTGCAGGTCTTACCTTTGGGCCCTGGGTAGCCCATCTCTCCCTGCGGACCAGGTGGCCCTGGGATGGTACCATATGCTGTAGAGGAAAATGAATAAGAGCATCAGTGGGATGTGCTAGCAAACAGGCCCTTACTCTTGTTTCAGTAACACTGAACAGCATTGAAATGAGACTCAGATCAAGGCTTTCTGGAACATTTACCTAGTTTAAATAGTATTGGACGGGCTGTTTGGGTTTTTTTTTTATGGTTTTGTACGTTCAAGAGACACTGAGCCAGACTCTGAGCTCATTTCCCCTGATGTTGCTCTAGAATAATCCCGCTGGCTTCAGCCGAGCTTCTCCGGATCCACACTGATGTCATTGAGAGCAGAGCCTGGGCCACTCTCACATCACTGAGGTGGAAAACTGAGTAGGGAGGTCTTAGCTAAACATACATAGATGCAGCTGGAATCTGCAGAGCTGGTGCAGGCTTGCCCTTAAGGCTGTTGTAAAGGGTTTTACAAAATGTGATGGACAAATGTGGCTGTCCTGACTCAAGGCTGGATTGTTCCTGACCCTGTGCTGGTCAGCAAGGGAGGTAGAGGAGGGAACAAGTCTTCCTGTTGGGGGGAAGGGATAGCTCAGTGGTTTGAGCATGGGCCTGCTAAACTCAGGATTGTGAGTTCAATCCTTGAGGGGGCCACTTGGGGATCTGGGGCAAAATCATTACTTGGTCCTGCTAGTGAAGGCAAGGCGCTTGGCTCAACTCAACTCAATGACCTTTCAGGGTCCCTTCCAGTTCTGTACAATAGGGTATATTTCCTCCCTTTGCTTGTGGCACAGGTGACCAAGAATTTTGGTTCCTACTCTTGCAGTATGCAAGGGCCAGGGGATGCTGCCAATTAGAGAAGCATTGGGAACCCCACCCTCACTGAGCACCCAGCCAGCGTGGGGAGAGGGCGAGAACACATGATGCTCTGGGATGACCAGGGAGGGACCAAAGTGTCTCTTACTTCTGAAGAAGTCCACGAGGTCCTCGGTGACGTTGCCATAGTTTGCAAACACCCTGCTGATCCCAGGCGGCCCTGGGGGTCCTGGCGGACCTTGTGCAGCGTAAGTGACCATGTCCCGGAGGAGGCCTCGGCCTGGGGAATTAAACGCAGGGTTTAAAATAGCACAACACAGAGGAGAAAACCCCCTTCAGCCAGACGAGCACTGTGCCTAGGATGATTTGAATGGCAGGATACTGGCCTGTTAACATATCTCCAGCCCTGCAGGGTGAATTCCATGGAATAACCCTGAGATCCTGTTAGAGACGCTCTCTTCCGACAGGAGAAGATGAATCTTAGAAGGTCAGCGCTGCATGGGATTTCACGGTTGTGGAGCCGGCACTATTGTTTGTATTAAACGTCTCGGAAGAGTGTGGTTTTATTTTCCCTTCTAAATCGCCAGAGAACGGCCCCTGTGCGGGGGACCAACACAAGAGCCCAGCTACCCTGCGAGCCCTAGTTTGAGGATTTAAGAGGGACTTATGTGGTGCATTGGTTTTGCACTGGCACCTCTGCACAGGGGTCAATTTCACCCCAAGACAGAGGGAGGCAAATCCCCCAGAGCCATGCATTTCAGTGTCTTATCTGAGCAGGTTATTTTCATTTCCCCGGGCAGGTGAGCGCTGTCCCTTGCCTATTGCTAGAAATAATGAATATCAATTAATTCTGGCTGGTGTTTAATAGGCAAAGAATTCAAACATCAATCTACACCCAGTGTTTGTGGCTCTGCAGTCATTTGCTCCCATTGGCCCAGGAGAAGAAGTAGCACCATCACTGAGTCTGATTTTCTCCTCCAGCACAGCAAACCTCGCTGTGGACTCACGGGTTGGCAGGTTCAGCAGGTCAGTGCTTTGCACTGCTGGTGGCAGGGCTCAGTAGATCTGGGCCTTGCTCCCAGTGGTGATGGGCTCAGGCGAGACCTGCATCCAGCAGTGCACAGGGGGGTAGGAAGGGAAAGTGGTGGATGGTGGTAGATGGGCTTTGCAGGGCATGGGGGGAGGGAGTTGAGGTTTCACCATGCAGCGGGAGAAGGCTTCCCACTCACTCTGTATGCTCTCCGACACCCGGAGTGCCAGCTCATTGTAATCCAGCGATCCGGTGAATGACTCGCTGTAGGAGCCGCTCGAACTCATCGATCTCCTCTGTGTTCTTTCTGCTCCCAGGGATCCACTGTACGATCCGTCTGCCCCCACTGAGCCACCATATGACCCATCGCTGCCCATTGCGCCACGGTACGATCCATCTGCACCCTGGGATCCTCCATGGGACCCAGCCATGAGGCCGCTATCTCCTTTTGGCCCTCGTGGGCCCATAGGCCCCGGGGGCCCGGGAGGCCCCGAGATGAACCTTCGAACATCATCACCTGCAAAACACAACAGCGCTGATGGTGCTAGCAGACAGACACACAGATGCCACACGCACCCTGCTTCCCAAGGACAGAGTCCATGGGGCATTGGCACTGGTGGCCAACAGCCTGGGAACGCTGGGCAGTGGCGGAGAGTCTGCAACCTGATTTGTCTGCAGAATGCAGCCTGCGGCAACGCACTTCACTTTACATCTGCAAACTGCCCCAGGAGGCTGGCCGGTAGCCTGAGCCCCAGATGGGGAAACTGAGGCACGGAGCCCAAAGATGGAGGCTCCCCAGATTAAAAGACACTTTTTCAAAGGGTGCCCTCAGCGACCTGCCAGAACAGGACAGAGGCAAGGCTGGGTTCAGGGTGTACTTGTTGCTGGCTCAGACCCATACCCCCTTCCATTGCTCGTTAGGAAAATGCCTTCCCCATAAAAAATGACAGTAAAAAACATATAAGAAGTCCACCTTTAAATATAACAGTGGTGAACACTCATCGCCTCGCCAATGCCTTGCATCTCGGGATCACCAGAGGCTGTATTAGGCCTCAGTCTGGTGCAGAATAGATAAGGTGCAAAAGGTGAAATTCAGCCCGGGGCAGAGGTCTGGAGCAGGGACAAGGCACCATTTAAGTCCCGCTTCAGCCTTTGGGGGACTTAAATGGTACCTAGTCCTTTCAGTGAATTTCACTCAGAGCAAATCCTACTAGGTCATAGATCAGACTTGCCGACTATAACATTGACCAGAGCCAACAGTAAGCGGAGTGGGTGGGTGGTGAGATTGCCATCAGATACCAAGTCTCCTTACTGGTTAGATATTGGATCAGCTCGCTCCTAAATGTGTCGCTCAGCACGTTGTCAGTGTAGGAGAAGTGGCCAGTTCCTGACAGACCTGGTGGCCCTGGTGGCCCTGGAGGTCCTGGGGGTCCTGGTGGTCCAGAGACAGAAGCGTATCCCACACCTTGGGAGAATAGGGATGGGGAGAAATAATATTTTTGTGAATGGCAGGTGACCTGGCAATTACACTAGTTTTGGAATCTTGATTGTTTCAAGATTCCAACCCCAAATTCCACCTCTCTTTGTGCCCTGAAACGCAGACGTGGATGAGATTTGCAAGCTGCCTGGGGATTCAGTCCCATTTAATGAGCATGACACAGCCAAATCTCCTGGGGAGCTAACTTGCAGCCTAAATCTCCCTGCCGTCTCTGAATGCCATTTCCTCTGCAGGCCCAAACCCTTCCCAGCAGCTGTTGAGAAGAGCAAACTCCTTACTTTGCAGGTAAGAGGTGACATCCTCTAGGCTGAACGTGGAGAAAGAGCTGCCTGGCATTCCGGGAATTCCAGGGGGTCCCTGTGGCCCTGGAGGTCCAACAATGCCTCTAAATTCAGAGCCTGGAAGTACAATGGAAGAGAAAGAGTCATTGCAAGGCTTCCACCCCATTGCACCCAAAGCGTCGCTCCCCTGGCAGTAACATCTCTGCTGATGAACGGGCTTCACTCCCGCAATTCTATTTGCAGTAGGAGTGTGTGGGGAATCCAAGAGAAAGTGCTGTGAATGGCCTGCAGCGGGAACTGCCAGCACAGACGCACGCTGCACTGACGACACTGGGACGACGACTGGGCGCAGAGGCCTGTGCTGTGGTCGGTCCATCCCGGTGGAGAACAAGGGACCAGATTTGTATTTGCTTTGTCCAGTAGCAGTAGAGGCTCCACTCGTCACTCCATAGTTTGATGAGGGTTGGGGGCAATCTCTGTCTGTGTTTCCAGTCCTCACATGGAACAGACACCTCCTGAGCTCTCAGACAGAGGTGGGATTCCGGTCAGAACCCCCTGACCTGCCGATCTCCACAGCATCAGATGGAGCAAGAGCCCAAAGGAGACACTCATGGGTTTGACTGGGTACAAGCCACACACAGTATATTAGGGATTCCTGAGTTTGATGGAACTGTGACATTCATTCAGTGCAACAGCATGTCTGTAAGCAGAGTAGAACTGCTCATCAGAGGTTAGAGAGGGTTAACCAGGATGACAGGTGATACTAGAAATCCAACAGACTCTCCTATAGATGATGGTTGGATGGGAGGAGTTTAGTAATAACCTCCTCCCCCAGAAAAGTGTGCTTTTCCCTCAGCTGTTGGTTGTAGGAATCTATCAGTGTATATCAGCCTACAAAAGAATATCACTGACTAACTACCTGGCATGTGGCTAGCAGGGTCTGACACGTAGGGCTTACCTTGGAGTAAAGCTATTAGGTCACTGTAAGATGTGCCGGGTAATCCTGGAGGACCAGGGGGTCCCGGGAGCCCAATACTGAGTCCATTATCTAGGAAATGAAAAACATTTAGATGTGAGGATAACAGAGACATTGGCAGGCTAAACATCACATGTGCCACTGAAACATGATCACGATCACAGTGGGACAAACAGAGCTGGGTGGCTAATGTACAACCAATAATTCCTGTAGGGTGAAATTCACCTCCATGCAGGTCAATCCAAGGCTAAGGCCTATGTACCACTTACGATCCATTCAAATCAGGCCTCAGCTGATGCATAGGTCTTGTGCTGGCCCTCGTCACCAGATGGGACTTTCACCCATTGTGAATCTAGCCTCTTTCTCTGCTCCTGGAATAGCCTCATATTTACTCACCAAGTATCTCTCTAAATCTCTTAGTCTATGGACTGATCGTGCATATTCAACCTGTGTGGGTTGGTTGTGATTGAGCCAATGAATCACATGGTATTATTCCCCTGTTCCCTGATTGGATAAGCACGTCATGCTTTCAGCGCAAATGGGTGGATTTAAAATTTGGTTTCTGCAAATACCGGTAGCTCGCAGCTTTCAAATTTGCTTCGCCAAAATGTTTCTGCCAGTAAAACTTGGCCACACGGGTTGAACTGCTCCTAGAGGGCATTAGCAGCCTCTCGGGTGGGGTTTCAACTAAACAACCATTTGCCAACTAGAATGACAAAAAGCAGCTTTTCCCCGGAACGGTGTGGTTAATAGGGTCCAATCATTCAGGGCCTGATTGTAAGAGGTGCAGAACAGGGAACTGAACCAGGGTGTCCTGAAACCTAACCTAACCACTGGATCATCAACTTCTTTTCTAAGTTTCTCTAAGGAGACCTATGTGCTGGCCGTCACTATATATACACCAGCAATACATGCCTTCACTTAGGGCCTGGTACAAAGCCACTGAAGTCAATGGGTGCCTTGCCATTGACTTCTATGGCTTTTTGAACAGGCCCTTGGAGAGAATAGAGAGAACCACACACTGAAAAGGATCATTACTTGTTATGTAGCTTATAACCCTGCTGGTCAACTCATCATAGTTCAGCGACAGAGACAAGCCATCTCCTCCGGGTCCAGGCGGGCCTGGAGGCCCCTGAGGTCCAACTAGATACTGACGAACTTCTTCTCCTGAAAGGAAAAAGGAAAATGAGTCTTTTGTGCTGCTGGTTGTCCCCAAAGGGTGGGAAGGAATCAGCTGCTAGCATTCACAGTCTGACAGCAGGGCTGCCTAGCCAGGGACTTGCACTGAAAGATGGACGCTCAAACCCGCCGGCAGGAGGCTTCCACACATCCCAGCCCCCCATGCACATGTGCCTGGGTATTGTATCGGGAGGGGAGTAGCTCACAGAGTCTGGACCTCCTTCGAGGTGGGGATCCCCAGGCAGGGCCGCCCAGAGGGGGGGCAAGTGGGGCAATTTGCCTCAGGCACTGGGCCCCGCAGAAGCCCCGTGAGCCCTGGCCCAGCGGTGGTCCGGGTCTTCGGCCGGCATTTCGGTGGCGGGGGACCCTTCAGTGCTGCCGAAGATGCGGAGCGACTGAAGGGCCCCCGCCGCCGAAATGCCGCCGAAGACCCGGACTGCCGTTGGGTGAGTACAAGCACCGCAGCTCCCCCACTTTGCCCCAGGCCCCCTGAATCCTCTGGGCAGCCATGTCCCCAGGAGAAAGACATACCAGCTCTGTTCTCTTTGAGCTGCTGCAGGGATCTGCTCTGCTTGTATTTAACAGGCTGAGCCATTTCTTCAGAATCCGCCCATCCCAAGATCCTTCTTACAATTAGTTCCAGTTCTGATTGTATTTCCTTTGTCGTCGGTTCCTAGCAGGGCGAGCTCAGCTCAGACGCAGCGCCCGCTCCTGCTTTTCAATTGGATTTTCCAGCTGGCTTGACTCAAGCACAGAGAGGTCAAGTGATTTCCCCGCAGGGAGTCAGTTGCTCAGCCAGGAGTAGCGCTGTCTGCAATCCCTAGCTGTCACCATGATTTAAACCTCCTGCATCTCTCGGCCCTGGGATTCCCCTCTGCTCTGAGGCATGATGCGATTACATGATGAGCGCTCTCATAATAGAGATTACAGCTCTTTACTCTCAAACAGGAGCCAAGACTATCCAGAGTTAAATCATCCCAAACCAAGGGATAGAAACCCTTCATTTTAGGTTAGGAAGAAAAGGGCTAAGAAGAAAATTTCCCTGGGGATAGGTTGCACCATCGCAGCCTGCTGCAGGGTTTCTTCCTCTGATGCCGCTGGTGCTGGTGCCAGCGACAGGCCACTGGTCTGACCCAATTCCTATGTTCCTAAGCAAGCCCAGACAGTCCCGAGCAGCAATGGAATCTGCAGCCCTCACTGCTTGGGACACTCACTCTGCAGCATGGCCAGGATGTCTTCGTAAGTCAGGAATCTTGAGGAGGAGGAACTTGACATCTCAATACTGTAACCGGAGCCTGTGAGAATGGAAATGTTTCATGTCACGTAGGACGAAGACCGACATAAAGAGAGGCAGCTCGAAAGGAAATTGTTTGGTGTGCCAGGCGGTGACAAAGAAACGGACTCACACTGGATCAGGGGGTGCAGCTTAAAAAGGAATTTAGTGGCTCGGTGGGAAAGACTTTCCTCTCATGCGCAGGGTGATGAATCCAGGGCTGGATCACAACGTGGTCAGCCGGTAAGTATCATCCATGGGACAACAGAAATGAAACGAATGGCCTGCCACTTGGGAAAACATGACCCTCGCTCTCTTGACCTAGAATGGATTCTCTCTAGACAGCCAGAAGCGCAGGAGCTTCTGTCTCTTTGTAGATCCCTAGTCTTTGAAGGACAAGACAGTGGCAGACAGTCTGATCCCAGCAAGCAGACGGCAATACTGTCACATACGTGCTGCCCATAGTGACAATGGCAGATTACCCTCCCATCTGACTCTCCAGGGGTTTAGGGGGTTGAGGGTCTAGCGTTCAAATGGAGACTATCTAAAAGGCAGTAAGAACTGGCTAAACCTAATGTAAAAATGAGACAGGACACGGGACTCAATTTTGCCCCCTTCACTCATGTGGAGCCGCACGCCATTCTTTGTGTCGCCCCACTGCACTGATTACAGAGTCGGACATTTTATAATCACGTTGGAGCATTGCTCCATAGACACCAGGAGCCACTCCAGCGCAGGGCTCACCGGCAGGTCACATTCTGATCTCAAGTTACGAGAACAGGATTTGGTGCATAGAGCTTAGGTAAACGGGAACGTGGGGCTTACTCCTCATGGAGCTCACAACACGCCTGGCCAGCTCGGCGTAGTCCAAGGATTGTCCGTCAATGGTGGTGATGATTCCTGGTGGCCCGGGGGGTCCTGGTGGGCCTTGAGGTCCAATCAGATAACGCCCGATGGTGTCACCTAATGAGGAAAAAAGGTGACAGCCAAATCAGCAGCGTGAGAACGGTGTGACACGAGGAGAGACTCTATGGCAGGGTCTGAAGGGAGCCTGGTCATGTGGATCCTCCCGGGTTGCGTATTACGGACCATCGGAGGATGGTCACACAACACTGCTTCACTCACCGGACTCCCCTCTCCTCGGCCCGTGGCAGTGTAACACTACCTGCCTGCCGGGGAGGGTTTAGGCAGGATCCTTGCAGTAGGGGGGGCCCGTATCAGAGGGGCTAGTGCTCACTGGTGTATAGACTACAGAGCAGCAGGTTGGGTTGCAGCCCATGCCGGGTTGGCTGCCACACATGGGAGAATTAGGAAGGGCTCAAGAGTGGAGGAAGGCTGGAAGCCATCCAGGGAGGATGGGAGAGGGTGGGTCTGAGGGAACTCAAACCTTCGGTGGATCTGGGTCCTGGTTAGCTTCCCCCTCCCCTGCCGGCCCATGCTGGAGATGGGGGCACTGAATAATTTCACCTCCGCCATGGCCCGTGGATCTTGGGTGGTGGGACTGCCCGGAGCAGCTGAGTGACCAGCCCTTGTCAAAGCCCGACGTCCCTGGTTGCACTTACTCTGCAAGTACTCCGCAACGTACTGCTGAATCTCCTGCAGCGAGCCTCCAGCTGGGCCTGGGGGACCGCGGGGGCCGGGAGGACCTGGTGGACCCTGGCTGTATCTTGAGTTTGAAGATCCGCCTGAAGAAATAAAATAGGCCGATGGCTTTTAGTATCAAGAGAACAGACCAAGGACTGGTAAGGTCGGAGCAGGCACTGAACCCTTCCCCTGGGTGTGGGAAGAGCCAGGCTAGTATGGTCAGGGCTGGGAGGGACCCTAGTAAATCACCTAATCAGGCTGACAGAGGCACACAACACTGGAGCTCCAGGCTTTGCATTGGCTCCCAGTTCTCTTCCAAGTGCAACTCTGGGTCTTGGCTGTTATTATATGTAAAACCTTAAATCTATCTGAGCTATTTCTCTGGCTCATCACCACACCATCTGAACATCTCACAGACCTTAATGCATTTCTCCTCACAGCACCCCTGTATGGCAGGGCAGGCCTCTGATCCCCATTGTACAGAGGGGAAACTGAGGCACGGAGAGCGACTTGTCCAAGGTCATGCAAGAAGCCTGTGGTGGAGCAGTAACTGGACCCCAGGGCTCTCAAATTCTAGGCTCATGCCCTCACCACTGGACCAGGCGTCCGTTCCAAGCCCTCCCGATATGCCCTTCTCTGAGCCACCTCTCCCACATCCTGTAACATCCCCATCAGCTGGTAGGATCCTGCTGTCTGTCACCAGCATGAAAATCCTGGGCAGAGCATTTCCTATGATGAGCTCCGAGCTCTGGAATTTGCTCCCTCTTGCAATCTGCCAGCGCCCTTCTGTGGGAACCTTGAATCGGATTTATGGTTGATTTAGGCCACTGGTCGTTTAGTCAGAAGGTGGAGGACGGGAATGGTGGGGAATAATCTGTGTTGTGGTTTAACGTTGGCAATAGATACTGGGCCGAATTCATCCCTGGTGGGACTCTGCCAACGCATCCCCTCCACGACGGAGCTACAAGGGGCCCATGGCATCGAAAGGAACTGGGCCCAAGTCTCCGCTCACACTGGTGTGAATGAGGAGTCAAGGGAGTGACACTGGTCTGAGTGAGATCCGAATAAGACGCTTGGATCTCAGTGAGTCAGGCAGTCGAGGCAATGCCGTCCCAAAAGACTGGGCGGTTCTTGCCATGCAGAAAACGGAAAGGTGCGGTTCTGAAATTGTCCATTTTGGGACAGATGCTCAGGACTGCTGAAGGAGCTTAGGAGCACAAGTGCCATTGACTTTCAGTGGGACCAGCGCTCCTAAATCCTTTTGAAATTCTCCCCCATTAATGTCAGCATTTCCAGCTATACAGATAGAGTCTGATCCCCAACCAGGCTGCCCTTACCTGTTGAAGACCCTCCTGGGATGCCGGGAGCCCCTGGCACACCTGCATCACCTGGAAACAAGGGAGAGAGACACAGGTAGCCTGGGTCGGACAGCACAGGATTAACTCACCCCTTGGGTAGTTTATAATGGCTGATGTGCTGCATGTCCCCTTCCAGCCCCTGCACTGATTCAATCTGAGATGGGGTCATCCCACACCCAGAGGCATGATCATGGAGACTGGGGTGAAGGGACAGGGCACAAGCAGCCTTGGCCAACCCTGCAGCGAGGCGAGTAAGGGCCAGCAGCAATGCCAGACTGCCAGTGCAGTCCTGCTCCCTTGGTGCACCCAAAGAGGGCGGCAGGGCCATGCTTTCACCCTGCACCAGTCCAGGAGGAGCAGGCTGTCTCAGTGAGAGGCCTGGGTGTGAAAGGGCTGCAGGTTCAGGGCATGAGGAGGAAGAAGGGTTTTCTTTTCACAAACCTTTGTCTCCTTTGGGTCCTCGAGGCCCTGCGGGTCCGGGAGGTCCCTGGACGGCGACTCCAGAACCTGCCCAAGCAGAATGCCAGGAAAAGGAGTCAGAAGTGCACAGGCAGAAAAGCCTTGGAGGAGATCCTGGCCACACTGAAGTCAATGGGAGTTCTGCCATCGACTTCAGCCGGGCCGGGATTTCACCGCCTGGCTCCAGAGCAATGCAGAGAAGAAAGGCGTGTGCGCAGACTGACCTGAAGCAGGGATTCCTGGGAGGCCAGGCTGACCTGGGTCACCTAGATGAAACACACACAGAGAGGCCAGTCACACATTCCTGCTGTTATAGTACCCCCCACCTGACAGCAGTGCGGTACGCTGGAATCCTATTTACCTGTGAATCCTCGTGGGCCCGGTGAACCTGTGAACAGGAAAACAGAGGCGTTGTTAGACTGTTCACACCCACAGGCCCTGATCGAGTACGCAGAACACAATCACAGCATCTGATGATCAGGGCTGAACGGGGTATTTTAACCCCGCCAAGGGAGGGAATTTCCGCCCCCCCCCGTCTACAACAGCCAGCTTCCTACAGAGCACGGGTTTATGTTTACCACTCCCACATCCATGCATGTGACTAAGCACATCTGAGACCCAGGAGACCCTGCAGGGAAGCAAAGCCATGGGGGAGGATGAGCGCCACCTGTGACCATGTCAGTGACAGGTCCTGAAGGAATGGAATCGCTCTGTGGCGAAGGCAGAACAGAGATGGGTCTGGACAAGAACAAGGAAACCCAAGCCACATCGGATGCCATGCTTTGCAAATGGATCTTGTCCCTTTGATGGCAGAACCGAAGCTCTGGCTCCGAACACCCCTGAATCTTACGGGCACTTGAAATCTAGATCAGAACGTCATGGCTTGTCATTGGCCTGGCTCCTGAACTGGAATCTAGTTAGCTGCCGCAGAGCCAAGGGAGAATCCTATTTATTATTTGTACTCAACAAGGACAAGTGCAGAGTCCTGCACTTAGGACAGAAGAATCCCATTCACTGTTACAGACTAGGGACCGAGTGGCTAGGCAGCAGTTCTGCAGAAAAGGACCTAGGGGTTACAGTGGACGAGAAGCTGGATATGAGTCGACAGTGTGCCCTTGTTGCCAAGAAGGCTAACGGCATTTTGGGCTGTATAAGTAGGGGCATTGTTAGCAGATTGAGGGACGTGATCATTTGCCTCTACTAGGCATTGGTGAGGCCTCATCTGGAGTACTGTGTCCAGTTTTGGGCCCCACACTACAAGAAGGATGTGGAAAAATTGGAAAGAGTCCAGCGGAGGGCAACAAAAATGATTAGGGGACTGGAGCACATGACTTATGAGGAGAGGCTGAGGGAACTGGGCTTATTTAGTCTGCAGAAGAGAAGAATGAGGGGGGATTTGATAGCTGCTTTCAACAACCTGAAGCGGGGTTCCAAAGAGGATGGATCTAGACTGTTCTCAGTGATACCTGATGACAGAACAAGGAGTAATGGTCTCAAGTTGCAGTGGGGGAGGTTTAGGTTGGATATTAGGAAAAACTTTTTCACTAGGAGGGTTGTGAAGCACTGGAATGGGTGACCTAGGGACATGGTGGAATCTCCTTCCTTAGAAGTTTTTAAAGTCAGGCTTGACAAAGCCCTGGCTGGGATGATTTAGTTGGGGATTGGTCAGGGGGTTGGACTAGATGACCTCCTGAGGTCCCTTCCAACCCTGATATTCTATTCTATTCTATTCTATTCCATTCTATTCTGTGGTAGCTCCTTGGAGCACCATCATGGCCCAGAGCCCCATTGTGCTAGGCACTGTACACACACAGAACAAAAGGACAGTTTCTGCCCTAGAGATCTTCTGCATTGCTTATCAGTATGAGGGTTTGGCGCTGAGGCACTTTACCAGTGACTTGAAAAGCCAGCTCTTGGGGAAGCCTCATGATCAGTCGGAGCAGTAGGAGCTGAGAGAATGGACTCACCTTGGTCTCCCTTTGGCCCTCGTGGGCCTGGTGGACCTGGTGGGCCTGCGAAGAATGTTTCTGTAATGAAGAGAAAAGGGTTGTTTAATGTACACAAGCAGACACAGCCATGGAGTGGAGGAGCAGGACATGTCCCCTGTCTACATCCTCCTGAAGCCAGGGATCGCCGAGGGTTCATTGAACCGCAGAGGGACAGAGAGGTTTCAGAAGGATCCAACACAAGAATCAAGTGAAAGTTCCTACCTGAGTTGGGCACGAAGGAGCCTGGTGGGCCTGGTGGGCCTGGCGGGCCTGGTAATCCTTCTCCTAAGCCAGGGAGATAGAACAATACTCAGAAGGGAGGGCAAAGGCCAATGAATACAGCAGTCTGCATAGCAGAGTCGCTGGATTGCCAAACCTGGGGCCAGTTCCTTATTTCTCACTGCACCCCTATCCTGCATTAGTCAGTCATGCCCTGGTGTCATACTGGAGGGTCACAGCACGATACAAATATCAGGGGGTAGCCGTGTTAGTCTGTGTCTACAAAAACAACAAGGAGTCTGGTGCAGGGCTGGCTCTAACTTTTTTGCTGCCCCAAGCAGCAAAAAACAGCGCCGCCCCGCCGAGCCCCGCCGAGCCCGCCCTGCCGAGCGCCGCACCATCGGAACCCCCCCCCCCCCCCGCGCCCCGCCCCCCTGCCGAGCGCCGTGCTGCCAGAACCCCCCCTGAGCGCCGTGCCCCGCGCCGCCCCCCGACTGAGCGCTGCGCCACCGGAGTGCCCCCCGCCGAGCGGCCGGAGCACCTCCCACCCCCGCGGAATGCCGCGCCGCACCACCCCCGCCACCCCAAGATTGGCCGCCCCTGACCAGGTGCCGCCCCAAGCATGTGCTTGGTTGCCTGGTGCCTGGAGCCGGTCCTGGTCTGGTGGCACCTTAAAGACTAAGAGATTTATTTGGGCATAAGCTTTCGTGGGTAAAAACCTCACTTCTTCAGATCATCTGAAGAAGTGAGGTTTTTACCCACGAAAGCTTATGCCCAAATAAATCTGTTAGTCTTTAAGGTGCCACCAGACTCCTTGTTGTTTTAGCACGGTACAGTTAGGGTGAAACTCCATTTACAGGATGGTGCAGGAAAAATCCCAGAGGGCCTCAGTGCATTCAAATGGCCTTTTCACTCCTCATCCAGTGAAGCTTTACATATAGAGGAGTTTTCATTCCATAAGAACCAGGCCCACGCTGCTCAGCTCCTGGGGCTGCAGCAATCACCATCTACCTGCTAGTTTTTAAGTGCTGCATCAAGGCTAGACCGCTGGGCAGTTGAGGACTGAAGATGCTACAGCTGCAAAGCAGAGCTGGCACCCTTTCGCCTTTCAGGGTGCAGACATGACTTTCCTGGCCAAAGATTCCCCACCATCCTTCCCCCAGAGGCTCAGGGCCACCAGCAGGTCCAGGGTGTGGGGGGATTTTACTAGACACTTCCTTTCCCGTTATCGTAAAACTCCCCTTCTAGTGAAGTGTATCTGTATGAACACACGGGGTTAAGCCCTGGCCCCGTGGAAGTCAATGGCAAAACTCCCATCCACTTCCATGGGGCCAAGATTTCTCCCACAGAGTTTCAGAATTACTCATTTGGGGGCACGTGACAAATCGACTGTAAGCGGCCCCCTCCCCCCCATCCATGTATGGTGGGGAACAAGGTTTTACCTGCTGGGCCGCGAGGTCCAGGTGGTCCCTGGATGGAAGTGCCTGACAAAAGAAAAGAATCAGACGCATTCAAGAATATTTGCATAGCAAAATGAACAAGTTGAAAGCATGCTGCAGGCTTTATCCCACCCCTATGGCCCCTGTGATCTCTCCTATATACTGCACCGTATGTAATACTCTATTATAATATACATACCTGGGGGTCCTGGCGGGCCGGGGAGGCCTGCTCGTCCCAGTAAATCTGACGAAACTGAAAAAAAAGGAAATATTTTTGCTCTGGAAATATTGTTGCTATGTTGCTCATGAAAGCTATTGGAGTCAGGGGTGGATTAAGGCAAGATCCTTGGTACAAGGCCTCATGGGTCAAAGGGGACCTGAACATACCTATGATTCTGAAAGGACAGGGTAGGGCCTCCCTTGCTAGTCTCTTGGGGACCATGAGAACAGGCAGCAAGAACTGGGGCAGGAGAGCAGGGCCGGCTCTAGGATTTTTGCAGCCCCAAGCAGAAACAATTTTGGCCGCCCCCCCCGCAGTTTTTTTCTTACCCCACCCCTGGCCCCGCCTCAGCTCTGCCCCTTCCCCAAATCTCCAGCCCTGCTTCCTCCCCCCAGGCTCTCAAGCCTAGGAGGGAGGGGGCGAAGCGGTGCACGCACTGCGGCCACTTGGAGTCTCCCCCTCCCTCCGAGGCTCTCAAACCTGGGAGGGAGGGAGAGCAGCGGCGTGCGAATCAGCTGTTTCGCGCGCCGCGGCCGCTCGGGATCTCCCCCTCCCTCCCAGGTTTGAGAGCCTGGGAGGGAGGGGGAGCAGCGGCGCGCGAATCAGCTGTTTCGCGCACCGTGGCATGCAAGTGGCAGCAGCGGAGGTGAGCTAGGGCGGCCGGGGCACATTTTTAGGGGCAGCATTCTGGCGCCGGCCATGCCGCCC
The DNA here is from genome assembly GCF_013100865.1 of Trachemys scripta elegans. NCBI lineage: Eukaryota > Metazoa > Chordata > Testudines > Emydidae > Trachemys > Trachemys scripta. Next base: position 121,337,848 of record NC_048304.1, on the reverse strand, counting down.
CTAAAAATGTGCCGCCCCAAGCACCAGCTTGTTTTGCTGGTGCCTAGAGCCGGCCCTGCAGGTGAGGTTGGGATGGACAAGGCCACCAAGGTAGGAAACAGTAAGGAATCTCTCTGGACAGTGAGGACTTGTGAGAAAGACCAGGGAGGCCAAAGATGCTGGGCTCGGATGACGAGACTTTTCAGGAGGCAGAAGAATTTTTAAAGGAGGGCCTGAATTTTTTGGTGAGTGGGGGAGAAGGCCAATTTTTGATGAATCTGGGCCCTGGATAGTCTTAATGAGAGATAGACTTCAGCCTCAAAGCTGAGATGTGAATCCCAAGTTCGGGGGTGTTCAGATCCAGGATTTGGGTTCGGCCCATTATAGAGCTATGGAGCAGTCACAAAGTTCTGTTCCAGATCTGAATTACTCCAAATGTAGTGTTTGTATATGGGGAGTGGATTGGGACCGCTTTTAGTCTTAATCCATCCTTGATCAACATCCCAGACATATTTACAAAAGCTTTTCAGAGCATAGTAGAATAATCCAAGGTATAATAAATAATTGTAATAATAATTGGTTGCATCATGCACAGTGTATTACATAAAACAAATAGATTTTCCCCAGGGGATACTGCTGTTAACTCAATTCTGTTTCTGTCACTTCTGCCTTGAAATTAACATTTCCTCCTCCCAGGGCCAGCTCTAGGCACCAGCGTTCCAAGCATGTGCTTGGGGCAGCACTTTTCAAGGAGCGGCACTCGTTTTTTTTTTTCGCTTGGGGCAGCAAAAAACCTGGAGCCGGCCCTGCCTCCTCCACATCCATTTATCGTGTCACTTTACGCTGGTTACTTCTTTGCAGCGGGCTTAGCATTAGCTTTGTTGTGAGCACAGGGCAGCTGCATGGTCTTGTGGCCTAATGACCAGAGCAGTGCAGTAGGACTCAAAAAGACCTGAGTTTCAGTCCTGGCTCTGGCCTGCTAGACCATTGAGCAGACAATGTCAATGCCCTGTGCCTCAGTTCTGTAAAATGGGGCCCTGTGCCTCAGTTCTGTAAAATGATACTGCCCTCCTTTGTAACGTGTTCTGAGCTCTACCAGTAACAAGTGCTAGATACTATTATTGTCATCGTATAGATACCTCAGCTAAACCACATGCCCACTCCGTCTACAACATATTGAGATAGAGGTATCTCAAGTTGAAGGACCCTCCCCCTGGGCTGGTCTCACCCAATAACTCTTCATGCTGCCAATAAAGAACGGAAGCAGCATCTCTTCTTACTTTGAGATAATGAAGTTGCAACTTCTGATTTGATGGTTTCCATAACGGTTTCACCTGTGAGCCCTCTCTCGCCACGTGGACCTTCATCAAGAACAGAGAGAGTGTGGGTTATTTAGCCAATAGAGGACGACCTCTACCTTTTGGGGGGCCTGCAAGGCTGCAGGCTAATGTACCAGCTACTGATCTCCTCTGACATGGCTTCAGATGTTGCTTTCTGTTACAATAAACTGGGTGACACAGATTCAATCCTTGATGGACATTCATCCAAATCTGGAAATTCCTGCATAATCTGCCATTATTATCAAACTCGGTTCAGGATCCATCTCTAACTCCCACCTTTTTACATAGCAGGACCCCTAGATCAGGACAATAGTCCAGATCCTCAAAGATATTTAGGCACTTAACTCCCACTGAAATCAGTTCCAATGGGGGTTAGGCACCTAAATACCTTGAGGGCCCATATAACAGAAAGGCAGCTTCGATTGGAACGTGCCCTACTAGAGCTAACGCCTGGATAAAATAATACTAGATGTATCTATGGCTGTAGCTTTCACACAGAAGATATTTGGGTACTCCCCACCCACTCCTCTATGGGGGAGAGACATGGAAATTGGGAATGTCTTAAAAGATTAATTAAAACTATGAACGCAGACGAATGAGCCAAAATGAAAAGATCTGCAGACAAAAGAGAAAGAGATTGTGCAAGAAGCTGAGAAATAAGGAGGGGGACTGAAAGATTTTATGAAAAAGAAAAGATGAATGAATGCAGTTCATTCAGAGGCAGGCAGTGTACAGTACCTTGCAGTCCGGGGAGACCAGCTGGCCCAACAGGACCTGGTTTCAAAGGACAAACAAAAAACGACTGCGTTAGATTTCCAGGGCTGTATTTAACAGTATCAGGGGACAATCGATAGGCCTTTGAAAAGAGCTGAGAACATCAAATAATACATTTGTCCACGCAAGTCAATTAAATCAGGATACAGGCATGAATTAATCAGCACGCCGGTGGATACAGGACGTTCTGGAGAGGTGGTTTTTAGTTCAATACCTGGCAAATAAAGCACATGCTCCATTTAGACTGGTGAAAGAACCAGGCAGGTACGGGGTATAATACAAAGACAATGGGCTTGATCTGCTCTGCCTTGTCCCTTCCCTTGCTGAAGTTTAAGAATAACAGCACTGAAGCCAAAAGAGTTACCCCAGTGTAAGAGGCAGACAGGTGCGAGAGGAATCAGCACCTCTGAGCTTTGCACTGTGACTCCGTTGTACTGGAGGGCGGTGACTGCATTAGGACGCTTCAGAAGGGGTTGAGGCTGGGGGCTTAGCATGGAGCCTGGGGCTCTTAGTGTTACTGTCTGGAGCAGGCACTGCTAAAAATCTCGTCAGCTGTTCTTGCGAGATTTCTGCTGTCTTGATGACAACTCTACCCAATTCAGGACTGGAAGATAAGCCCCTTCTGTGTCTGGATCTGAAAACAAAACTATGAGGTATGTGTGTGTGGGGGGTCAGATCCAGGGTATTTCCCCCCCCCTTCTTGAAATGCAAAGGGGCTTGGATTTGAGATCCCAGGTTTGACCCCACTCTGTGCATTAGATCAAAATGTAATGGCAGGTTCCAGGCCACAACCTCACTTCCTCCTGTTCTTCCAAAGCCTCCCTCCTACCTGTCCCTCTTGTATCCGTCTCCCACTCCCATCTTCACACCCTTCCCTGTGCTCCAAACGACCTGTCTTCCTTTTTAAAAATCCCTCCTTCAACTACACATGCCCATTGTGCTGCCTGTTTAAGTGAGGCCCAAGCCCTGGCCTTACTACTGCGGAGATCACAGAGGGCAGGAAAGGTGGGGAAGCTAATGAATAGAGAGTCCCTGATCTATGTGGCCTGTAGGACAGGACAGCTTGGCAGGGATAGGAAACTATGGACTCCAGAATGCTCCTTAACACTGCTCCAGAAAGGAAGAGTGTGGACCCCACCCAGCACTGGGAGAGCGGGGGGGACCCTAGCCATGTCCCCAAGCTGGCTGACCATACTCCTGTAGGCCCATGAAGCACCCCCATGGATGTTCACTGGGCCCCCACCTACTGCTCAGAAGCAGCATTTTCCAATTCTGCTTTGTGTCCCCTATCCCACCTGTAAGATGAACCAGCATTTTACCCTGAGATTGTTAAGTTCCTGGCAGGGCAGGGACCTTGTCTTTCTCTGTGTTTCATACAACCCCAAGCACAGTGCTCAGTAAATACACAATGGACAGCGATGCAGGCTGCACCTGTAACGAAGGAGCAGGGTTTCCTTACCTGGGACACCAGGTGGGCCTGGTGGTCCGACGGCTCCTGGTGGCCCTGGAGGGCCAGGGAGAGCAATAGTCGATGAACCCTCTGCAACACAAAAATGAGGCAGTTGGCGAACAGAGAAGAGGAGTAAATCTGCCACAAATATAATTTGTAACGAACGCTCTGAACAGTTTGATTGTCTACATTGCCACAACCGATTTAAATGATGCAAACACAAAAAGACCCTGATCCATTGTAGGCACAGGGTAACCAGGAAAATAGAAGGGATAATAGAAATTGGAGAAAATCATCAAAAACTGGGGCTGTTCAAAATCATACGTACCAGCAGTTATAACTCGGCCGGGAGCACCAGGTTCACCTAGGATAGAGAGGGACAAAAGAAGAGGGATCAATTAATAGAGCAACAAAACTTTTTGAATAAGTTTCTGATGGCATAATGGCTTCTGTTCTCATTCCCCTCAATCTTTTGTTAGAGAAATTATAAGGATAGGAGATAATGGGGGTAGAAAGAGACAGAGAAGAGAGAACTCAGCTCACCCCAAAAGATTCTTTAATCAAATGTCCAAATGCTACATTTGTCAGAATGCATAACGGGCCAAGTTCTGATCCTACATACAAGTGTGCAGCTTGCACTGAAGTCACTGGGGCTTGTGATCCTGTATCTGGGGGCAGAGTTGAGTCCAATATGTACATTTCAGAGGGAGAGCTACGCTGATGACTTCTCTGGAGAACACCCTGTTTCTATGGGCTTCAGGAGACTTTTGTTAACTCCATTATTCTTTTTTCTTTTTTGAAACCACTAGGTGCCACTGTTGATCCAGGCACTGGTCAGGAGACAAGAAAATCCTCACTAATGCAAAGTACCTAGAGAATAAATGAAAGCCTGGTTTGAATCCCAACTTACCTTTAGCCCCTGGTGGACCCACGTTGCCTGGGAGTCCTGGTACGAAGAAACAATTCAAAATTGTGAATGTAAATATTTTTTTTTCCAGATAATTCCCAGAATTGTAACTGTGGGTTAGTGAGAAAAAACCCCACCCAGTCACTTGATCCAACCATTTATTCTCCGACATTTATAGCAGGTGCTTTTAAAAAGTTGTTGATTGCACCTTCTTTGCTTTATCAGAGGACCCTTGATACCACTGCAAGATGGTGCACTGAGGAGTGTCGCATCGCTGCTGGAAATCCCCAGATTTCTAGTGATGGCTAACAGGATGGTTCAATTATGCACAAGGACCTGGAATGCCTTCCTAGTAACTCAGGGTGGGATTTTCAGAAGCCTAGTGGGACATGGTGCTGCCAAATAGCTTGTGAAAATCCCATCCGCAGTAACTATCTCAACACCCACTTCGATTCAGAAACCTGTGAGTCACCATATTAGAATCCCTATTTTGACCTGATGAGGGTGAAGATTCCAAGGAGTTCCTGAACTAGCATCCAGCAGAAATATATTTTCTATCATATGGGTGTTGTTTATTTACTCAGGACATCTCAGCCCAGGTGCTTCTCCAAGTCACCTACCCATAGCACTGCCCAAAGTTTTCCCTGGCTCACAGGGTTTTGCTTTACTCGGTGGGACATACCGAGACTGCCTGGCCTTTTCTAGCTCTTATCATCTCCTCACCAGCTGATTAGCATTAGCTCATTTCCCCAATGTTTTACAAAAAGGAAAGTAAGTGAGCTTAGTTCTGGTGAAAATTTCTAGGCTGACAGCCCTGGAGGTTGAAATCCTTCATTTATTCACAGGACATCTACATTATGGGGAAAGGAAATGCAAAGTTCTTCCCCTTAGCACCCCACCAATGTGACTTAACCCTGTTCTAGAGGTGCAGCCATGATAATTCTACCATACCATGATAATTCACTCCTTGGCTGGAAATGCAAACAGTGGGGCTAGCTAGAGACATCTATGGTGGTAGCTTTGGTGATGGGGACATCTGGTGACATGGAATTAGACTGAAACAATGAACAGATTTCACAAAGACCATTGGGCAGTCACCAAATGATATCAAGGCATGGTCACTACAAAACTGGGCTGGGAGTGGATCCTAGCATTTGGGAGAGGACACCCCAACCTTCTGATGTGTCCTTGTCTTGTCTAGGGTTCCATATGCGGAACGCTGTGCAGCTGAGACAGCTACCAGATTAGTGAGGAAGTAATGTGGATTTAAACTGTACTAAAGAAAAACTGTCTCTCGTGAAGACCCATTCCTCATTACTACAGCACATTTCAAACTGGGCTTTCCTAGCATTTAAGAAAATATCTGTGTTAACCTAAAAAAATCTGGTCAGCTGAGCTGCCCTAACTCCATAAACGAAACTTGGTCATGTGTGAATATATGCTGTCAGTCTCATATCTCGGCTATTTTAGTGGTCCTTACACCTGGGTCTCATGTAAGGATAACAGGCTCACAAATGTGAGGCTAATAGGAAAGTCAAGGTGCTACAATATGCTGGTGATAAGTCAGAATATGGCTAAATGACTTACCTGGGGGTCCCTGCGGTCCTGTGAGACCTGGAAAAATAAAGGCAAAAATTCTAAGAGATTTGGAAAAATGTCTTTGGGGAAAAACAATAATTTTGTTTATAATTATGGGCAGCTGTGCAAATCAGCCTCCATAGATGTGTGTGTAATCTGCAGATTGCAAAGGGTCCAACATCCACATATCTTCGCATTTCATCACAACGTCCCAGCATAGAACTGGCATAGACCCATGTAGCGTTGGCAAGCAGGCAATCCCTCCAGATGGGATGTGTAACTCAATGGCCTTGTCTAACAATAGTCATTTTTCCCTTTCTGCTTTTACCTGGCTGTCCTGCATCTCCAGTGGGTCCAGGCGGTCCTCGCATTCCTTGCATTCCCATGAGACCTTGTTCCCCTAGGGATGGTTACCAAGACAACATAAACATACTCAGCTTCATGTACCCAATAGTCTAGAGACTGCTGATGTGAAAAGAGCCAACGTTCCAATTGTGGGCCCCACCCACAAGTCAGTGGGCATGCTGGCACATTAAGCAGGTACTTTTATGCCTAAATGCCCAATTTAAGCAGAGATAGCAGTTGGTAGCCAAGTTTGAAGTGCCGTAATTTCCTTATTTCAAATGTGAGATATAAGGCCACTCCTGTGACACAGCACGAGTCAGGTGATCTCCAGGAGATCGCATAACGGGTATCTAGTCACTCGGGCTTTTGCTTGAAATGGGGAAGTGACTGTGCAACCATAAGGAAAATACACACGCATTCTTCAACAAGAAAACTTCAAAACCAGACTGCAACATGAAGCTGCAGAACTGGAATTAATTTGCAAACTGGATACCATCAGAGTAGGCCTGAATACAGACTGGGAGTGGTTGGGTCATTACAAAACCTAAACTTAATTTCCCCAATACTAATTTCTCCCTACTGTTACTCACCCCTTCTTGTCAACTGTCTGTAATGGGCCTCTCTCTTACCACTTCAAAAGTTATTTTTCCTCCCCTGGTATCCTGCTGTTAATTGATTTATCTTGTTAGACTGACCTAACACTTGGTAAAGCACCCCCATCCTTTCACGTATTTATACCTGCTCCTGTATTTTTTACTTCATACATCTGATGAAGTGGGTTCTAGGCCACGAAAGCTTATGACCAAATAAATGTGTTAGTCTCTAAGGTCCCACAAAGACTCCTTGGTTTTTTTTGCTGATACAAACTAACACAGCTACCACTGAAACCTGACACATTTATCTGGTGCTCATGCTACAGAATGCATATGATAGTTGATTCTTAACTTCACTCTAGTGCCTTGGATACACACGGCCCATCTCAGGTGAGGCCAGGATGATGGAGAACTGGGACACAAGGATATTTAGCCTCCCGTAAACATCTCTCAGTTCAGTGTTAGATGTTTGATGGCACACTCTTGTACTACTATGTTGAGAGGCCAGGGCCCCAAGTCCATCACTCCATTGACTCCGCTACTACGTCAGTCACCATCTCAAGTTGCAGGCAAGTCACGATGTAGTTGATCTTTTGTCTCTGATGAGGGGTAATGGGTGAGAAAAAGGAAAAAATAGTCACCTACCTCTTGGGCCTTGGTGTCCATCGGGGCCAGCTGGACCTACCCAAAGATAAGAGCTCATTAGGGATTGCTGGAATGGTCCCACAGTATACCCAGTATGGTGAATATTCCCCGTGTGGTATAACTGAACACAAGACTATGGCTTTCTATTATATTATGTCTGAATAAGACCTTGACTGGGATCATTGATGGTTCAGTAACTTTCACCAAAAGCTTAAAGGTAAGGACCACTTTTATGCAAATATAATCTAACCAAAGAGATTTGTGGGAAAGACCTGGCAATACATACAGTACAATTCCACTGCACAGTTATCTCCATTCCAGTCCTCACAGAAATGGACTATCCGTGGGTGGAAACAACACCTATTGTGTTCTCTAGAAATGTTGCGTCTGTTCTTTGTTATTTACCTACGGATCCTTTAGCTCCTGGCTCCCCTGGAGGACCAGGCAACCCTCTTGAGCCTGGCTCGCCTGCAATCAAATTAAATTAAAGTGAATAAAAATAATGTTGGTGAGGAAAGATTTCATGACGCTCAACAACATTTGCAGCTTTGCAAGCTAAAGATAGTATTGACAGGGCATTCAGGCCTCGTGATTCATGGTGCCGCGTGATCACCTCTGGGAACTGGGAGGGAGTTTTCCAAAATGTACAAATTAACTGAGTGCATTCCAGGTGAGGGGGAATCTCTCTGAAGTAATAGGTATGGATCCCTACCCAGGGATACCTGATTATATGAATCAAGAATATGATCAGATATGGCAAACCTTATGTTCTAATGAACAAAAATAATGTCAACAATAACAATATTTTTACATCTTTAAAAAATAAGCAGAGCAAGTTTGGATGGGCAGACTATATTCCTGCATGCACATTTTTATAATAATCCTCTTCATATTTTAAAGCCAGTATTAATTCCAGGACCCCAGACAAGAAATGTTTATATACTGACCTGTCAGACCACGAGGTCCTTTCTCTCCATGGTCACCTAAAGCAAACACAAGGGGAAATATAACTTCATGTAATTCATAGATTCATAGAGTTATAGATTCCAAGGCCAGAAGGGACCATTGTGATCATCTAGTCTGACCTCCTGTATAATACAGGCCATAGAACTTCCCCAGAATAATTCCTAGAGCAGATCTTTTAGAAAAAATACCAATCTTGATTTAAAAATTGTCAGTGATGGAGAATCCACCCTTGGTAAATTGTTCCAATGGTTAATTACTTTCACCATTCAACATTCATGCCTTATTTCCAGTCTGAATTTGTCTATCTTCAACTTCCAGGCATTGAATCTTGATTCCAGGGGGAGGGATAGCTCAGTGGTTTGAGCATTGGCCTGCTAAACCCAGGGTTGTGAGTTCAATCCTTGAGGGGGCCAATTGGGGATGTGAGGCAAAATCAGTACTTGGTCCTGCTAGTGAAGGCAGGGGGCTGGACTCAATGACCTTTCAAGGTCCCTTCCAGTTCTAGGAGATGGGATATCTCCATTAATTTAAAATTTATTTATTTTATTTTAATCTTGTGATATCTTTCTCTGCTAGACCAAATTGCCCATTGTTAAATATTTTTCTCTCATGTAGATATTTATAGACTGTGATCAAGTCACCCCTTAACCTTCTTTTTGTTCAGATAAAGAGATTGAGCTCTGAGTTTATCGCTATGAGGCATGTTTTCTAATGCTTTAATCAGTCTTGTGGCTCTTCTCTGGACCATGTCCAATTTATCAACATCCTTCATGAATTGGGGGGACGAGAACTGTTTCGCTGAAAAATTTTACTGTCAAAGAAAAGGGAAACCTGATGACAAAAGCATCAAATAACCAAAGCCAATGAGGTATGTAATTGATCCCAACCTGACATTGAGAGAACCAGGACAAAATATCCTGAGTAATCTAACAGGAAGAAAGTACTGACAAAAGTAATGTAATTGATTAGCATACCTTTGGGTCCGGGTGCTCCCAAAGCTCCTTTCTCACCTAAAAGATATAAAGGCAATGACTTAAAGAATAAATATTGTGGGCGTGGGGGAAGGTCTTCCTCCATCATTCCTCTCTAGAGACACAACATGACCCATCTCTTCTTTTGATGCTTCATCTAATCTAATCTAATCCATCATGCTCCTACCTATCTATGGTATTTCCAGGGTACCTATCACCATCACTGAGTTTATTCTTTTTCCTCCTATCTTTCTCCTATTATCCTCGGGGCCCAGGGTCAGAACCCTTCTCAGATATGACTCTGATTCACAGCTGGGTGTTCTCTTCTGGGTAGCAGTGGAAAAGCACAACATCTGTTACAGCCACCATAACTCGTCAGTGTAGCAGAAAGTGGGCTCTAAGTCTTACCTTTGCCCCCTGGGAGACCTGCTTCACCTCTAAATCCTTGAAGACCAGGAGAACCTGCAAGAAAAAAGGAAATTGGGGGTTTAATCATGTCCAGTCTACTCTACCGCTGAGCATGTTTTCTAAGGAAGTCAAGCATGCAGAGTGTTGTCACTCTGTCTTTTTGTTTCCTGTATGTTATAACAGGAGAATGTGGCACTCACCTGGTGGACCTTGTGGGCCAGGAGAACCTGTCATGCCTGTAAATAAGAAGTGTACAATATTTCAGCTACATTGTGATGGGAAGGAGAACCCATCTCCTTGGGTTTGCCAACAGGTGACTAGATTCCAGAGTGCCCCTAATTAAACAAGGTCCTCCAGCCAGTAGATGATCTTACATAATTTTCATCCTATACATCAGAGCAATTTAGTCTTGAACTGGGACTGTTGCGATCTATAGGAAACAGCTTTCCCTGGTGGTCCAAGCCATATCCTCTCCTCCTTGCCCAAGGCAGGAGGAACAGAGTTCCAGCTTGTTTCAGCGGGGAGCTGCTCTTTATGGGCAAAATTGTTCCTCTCAGTTACATGGGTCAGCTCCCATTGGTGTCTGTGGAGTGGCACCTACGTGACAGAGATAAGGATTCACCCCATTATTTCTAAAGGTTCAAAGGCAGGCAAAAGCCATCTGTAAGCTCAGGTGGGTCGCTGCCACCAGTCAATCATCTACGGCGTCACTTACACCTCCATAAAACAAGCCTTTTTCTAAAGTCTAAAATACTCCTCTTCCCATTAGAACATCTCGTTCTGAAATGGGGTTAGTTTGGGGGTAAGCCAGCTCATTCATCTGCCCACTGCAGTGAGGCACAAATCAAAACAGTGAGACCCACAACCTTCCACGCATCCTCCCACAGCTCCTAATTGGGGCTATTGCCCATGCAACCTCACTGCCATTTTCTGTTCACCACTGTATTTACCTTTGAGGCCAACAGACCCTGGTATCCCAGGCGGTCCTGCAGGTCCCTGATCACCAACAGCACCTAGAGAGTAAAGCATCAGAGCACATCATTAACCAGCCTGCCCATAGGCGCCGACTTCCCCTCTTTCCTGTGAGTGCTCAACCCCCTTCTGCCCCACGCCCCCACTCTGCCCCTTCCATGAGGCCCTGCCCCTACCCCACCTCTTCCCCCCCCTCCCTGCTCCTATTCCAACTCCTTCCCCAAATCCCCGCCCTGGCCCCGTCTCTTCCCTGCCTCCTCCCCTGAGCGCGCCACGTTCCCACTCCTCCCCTTCCCTCCTGGAGCGTGCTAACGCTGCCAGACAGCTGTTTGGTGGCAGCCGGGCGGGAAGTGCTGGGAGGTAGGCGGAGGAGCAGGGACGCGGCATGCTCAGGGGAGGAGGAGGAGGTGGGGCGAGGGGAGCTTGGCTGCCAGCCCCGGAGCACGCACGGAGTCGGCTCCTATAAGCCTGCCAGCTGCCATCCTCCACCCCCAGAAGGAACGCTAAGATTCAAAGGGATGTGTCCACAGTGTGGGGATCGCCTGCACCACACTGAGCTTCTCTTGTCCTCCTGGGCAGCAAGGCCAAACAAGCCTGCCGCTTGCTCCTGTGGGATCCGCTTGCTATAAACCAATTGTCTCTATGAACCTAAACTGGGCTCCCTTGTTTATAATTCCAGCCATCTCTTTCACCGTTCTACCCCCAGCTCCATGTGCACCCATGAAAATGCTGCTTTGCAGACAGGTATTGCATGTTTACACAGCTACACAACAAACCACCCGCCACGTCTAGTCTATTTTCTTCTGGGAGTCACCTTGAAAGACTGAGTGTTAGCAGCCAATTTAGTAAGGATCTGATTGTGGTATACGGCTCTGATTCCCCGTCGCTCAGTGTCATGATTAATCAGTAATTAAGACAACTGAGAACATATTATCCGGAAATGAGCCCATCTCATTGGGCATTATGACACACCAGAGTTTGAATCCTTCTAATGTCCCAGGACTTATCTCACTACACCACCTGGCGTCATTGTCTTCTGTTGTCAGTAAATATTTCAGTGGGGGAAAAATCGATCAGTCATTTCTGTGCTAAAAGATGAGTAAATCCAATACAACAGACAGATCTTTGTAATTAATTGCGGAAGCTACAGAAATTAAAAGATTCTTTTTGGTAGGACACACAGTCAGAACCACCACCCAGCACCAACCCTTTTGCCTTTTTGCACACACTCAGCAGTTTTCTGGTTTAGTCTATTTATTCAGCTCTGTAGTAGCTCTGGGCCAGAGCCTTTCGTTTGACTCTTGCCTCACCATTGGCAGAGATAAGGTAAAAATTAGCTGAGAGCCAAACCTCTTCGGGGTCTGCAAAACCCAACCCTGACTGATGAGCTTTGGCAAAACAAAACCCGACTGGTTTGGCCATTGTCGAGGTGGCACAAACCCGAAACCTTTCGGCCCTATTCCAAGTGGAGAGGCAGATAAAAGGAAACCTGGATCTGAACTATCAGAACTAAATCCTGACCACTGAGACTTTTGCAAAATCAGAACCGAGACCCATCCTCCATGGCCCATCTCTTTATGCACTGGGGATAGGACAGGACAGTCTCCTACCTCTGTCTCCTTTCTCCCCAAATCCAGGTGGTCCAGGTTCCCCACGAGGCCCTGGTAGCCCTTCTCGCCCTCTTTGGCCTGTGGGTCCTTCTCTGCCGTGATCACCTATGGAAAGCAAATGGCTTGTAATATAGCTTTATACCTTCCATGCAGTGAAATTCAGTGTCTCCCCTCCGCAGCACCCCCCGCAGCAGGACGGCAAGGGCCACGCTGGGGAGCTGTGTTTGCACATGCAGGTTGAGGGTATGCACATACTGTGTGAGTCTCCCACAATAACTGAGCTGTGATAAGCTCAGAGTAATCTGTAAGGTGGGTCAGTGCTGCTTACCCATGCTGCCTTTCTGTCCTTTCGGTCCCTCTGGTCCTGGGTGCCCAATCAAACCTGGGACGCCTGTAAGCAAAACACAATGTGGTAAATCTGCAGTTTTCCTGACTATGGACCAAGGGTGGGTGTCTAGGAAATATGAAAATAAGGGATTTGGAAATCCAGGACTGCAGAATTAGGGTGGTTGGGCTGAAAAAATATATTGTTTGCTAAGCACTGTATGTGTGCAGGGGTCTCTTACCAGCATATGGTAGGTAGGGTAGGGTGTGACAATAAATATTCTCTGGCTCTGAGAACATTCCTGTCCAACACGGCTGATACTGAAGGATGCGTGATTTTGTCTATAAAATATTTCTAAATATTTAACAGGTACAGGTCTGGAGGCCACATACCAGCCGAGCGTGAGTGCTGCTCTGTCATTTGACACAGGGGCGACATTTGCACGACGGAACGCCCACTTGTAATGCACACAGCTTTGCATGCACACACCCTTTGCACACACATTGGCAGGGCATGATCACTCTTGCAGGCAGCTGATAGAATTGTCACAGGCAAAACCCAGTTTGCAATTATTGGCCAGAATATTTCAAACGTGCCCACAGGTCTCAGTGCACCAAAATCGTGCAGGGAAACGTGCTCACACACAACCCAGGACAGGATGAAGCCTCGTGGCAAATAAAGCCTTTGAGCAGTAGGGCAGTGGTTCTGCCTGTATTTCAACACCAAGGGTATCAGAACTTCAAGCAGTATAAGACATTTGCAATGGCACAAGAGTTAAACTCCATGCAGAGCCAGCCTGGAGGGGTTTGAGGTGCAAAATTAATCCTAGCTGACTGCAGTGTCCCTGCGTGCACTGTTCAGCTGAAGTGCCACGGAGACTGGCGACTTGTAGAGCTCAGCCTACCTGGTGGACCAGGAAGTCCTTGATCTCCTGTTAGAACAAAGAAACAGACCATTAATGGGAAAACGGCTCTTTCCTTATGTTCCCACCTTCACCCTTTTGCTAGTTATTACCCTTCTGCCAAAAACCAGCGGGGTAGGTGCCTTGCCTTTGACAAATCAAAGACCCCAACATTCCTCAAAAGCACATTTTGATTAAATCAGATACCGTACAATTTCTGTCTTGCTTTTCAAAAGGGTGAGTGTATTTTTGGATACAAAGCAATACCTCTGATCCCCTCTACAATGCTCTCTAGACTCGGGTCTTTGCCAGGGGATACTATTGACAAGCGAACAGCCATGAGGCGGGTATAATAGGCATGGCTGTTTGCTTGTCAATACTATCCCCTGGCAAAGACCCGAGTCCCTGCTGCCCGACACCTGGGCCGTGGTGCCTCCCCTCTCCGCCTCTTCCCCTCCCTGCTCTAACCCTTCCCTGAAGTTCCCACGGCTCGCTGCTGCTGTTTGGAGTGAATCTTCCTCCTCTCCTCTCCTCCACCCCACCCCCTTCTCCCCTCTGAGGTCCCGCGCTCGTTCAGGGTGGTTATTTTTTATCGCCGGAAGAGCTCTCCCCCGGCGATAAAGCGTGATTACACTGCCCACGTCACTGCGCTGTAACATGGGCAGTGTCGACATATTACACAGTAGGCTGGTCTACACTGGGGGGGGATCGATCTAAGATATGCAACTTCAGCTATGTGAAGTCGACATATCTTAAATCGATTTACCTAGGGTCCTCACGGCGCGGGATTGATGGCCGCGGCTCCCCCGTCGACTCCGCTACCGCCTCTCGCTCTGGTGGAGTTCCGGAGTCGACGGGGGAGCGCGTTGGGGGATCGATTTATCGTGTCTAGATGAGACGCGATAAATCGATCCCCGATAGATTGATTACTACCCACGATTGGGTGAAAAAGTCTTCCAGAGACTTACTAGCAGAGATCACTGAAACTGTTAAAGGGCCATTGAAGTGGTAATGAAGCCATTTGACAGGCATTTGCCAATGCCCAGGAAGTCTTTGGCCACATTCAGCCGGCTTTATGTTGTAGGAAAATGTGTTTATTGGGGATAAAAACAGTTTCCAAATGACGACTCCTCAGTTATTCTCTGTACCCAGCAGAAGTAACTGCTAACCTGGCTCAAGGAGGAGCTGACCTAGCCAGTGAGTTTATTTCTTGATCTAGTCGTTTTATTCAAACCCAGTTTAAGTAAACGAGTCTGGCAGGGAATTCTGGGTGAGGTGATCAAACTACTGTCTTAATGCAGGCTGTCACTGACAAGCACTTTTTCAAAAGGAGCGATTAGGCTTCAGGTTGGTGCAGGTGGCCTGGCTTTTCGTCTCTCTGTCTCTGTACAGCGTACACCGAACTCCCCGCCATGCACAGGAGAATCTATCTGGCAAGTGAGCTACACCTGTTGTCTGATCAGTTCCTTTGGGGAATGTTATTAGTGCTTTAAGGTGAAAAGAGGAGAGGGTCTCGGGAGGAGGGGGCAACAGCAGGGTGAGGAGGCGAGCGGTGAACTAGCTGCACAGCAGGTGGTGGTGGAGGTCTCATGGCGGGTGGGGACGGGTCTGGCCGGGGGGAAGAGGGGAGCAGAGGGGGGATCTTGGGAAGGGGTGAAGAGGTGAGTGGCGACTCAGCCGTGGGCGGGGGCGGGGCCTGGGGCAGAGCAGGGGTGGAGTGTGGGCGGAAGAGGCAGGACAAGGAGCTCGCCTCCCCCAGGAGAAGTTTCACCCACCGCCCATGAGAACAGCCAACACTATCATTATCATACTTGACCCAGGGAACCATTTAGAAGGTGAGAAGCAGTCACCACTTCATCAGCCTCTCAACAGAACTAACTTCTTTGAGAGACAAAAGCCCTTCCTTCAGCTAAGTGCTTCTAAATCTAGAATTCTCACAGCACGTTGCCCGGGTATATGAGAAAATGTCTAATTTCAGACTCACCTTTGGGACCTTGCACTCCCATATCACCTGAGAAAGGAGAAAAAAAAATCAAATCAAGAGAGATCCAGGAGGTATTCCCAGTGATTGCTCATTTTGGGACCATCCTTTCTTCCTTGTTACACTCCAAACTCTCAGTGAGACCCCTGGGAGTTTGGGGTGAACATGGAATGCAGGATCGGGCCCTTCCCATTTTAACTAGTTGTGCCAATCAATTCCCTGGATTCACTGTGCAAATTATTAGAAGAACCTGAGACACAGAACAAAGAAAGGGAAACACAACTCTCCTGTACCTTTCAGACCAGGTTCCCCTTTCTCCCCTCGGAAGAAACCTGCAATGGGAAGTAAAATGGTTGTTAGATTTAATTATACAATTTTAAGTAAAACAATCTCTCTCTTTCTCTCTGAAGACACAAGGCTGCTTTTGACTCGATTTCAAGACTGGAGGCGGCATAGTCTAGCGGGCAGAGCATGGATTTGGAAAGTAGGAGCTCCCGAGACTGACAGGAGTGACTCCCCTTGAAATCAGCTGCACTCATCTCCTGCAGAGGAAGGAGAAATCAGGCTTTCTGAGTGCCAATCCCATTCCTGACTCTCTGACCTTGGGCAAATCACGTAACCATATTTTCTCCATCTGTAAAATACTGACAGGAGTGTTGTAAGGAATAATCAGTTACTTTTTGTGCAGTGCTTTAAAAACGATAAGCCTTATCAGTGCTGTAAGTATGATTCATAATTACACGGAACATTACTTTACAACCACCTTGATATCGCTGTCTTGGATAAGTAGGGTAGATTTAATCCCTCTGCTACTTCCATTACAGGCAGCATTCTAAGACCTGTACTTGCTTGCAGCATGCTCTCCCATAATAGGAAGGGTTCATAATTTGGCTATAGTGTGCTGCGCTTTGAAGGCCTCTGACAACTCAGATATGGAGTCACACACCTTACCTGGGAAGAAAGACTATTCTGCAAGTCTTTCCACTTATCTGGGACAGTGAACAGGGCACATTTTCAAAAAATGGCCACCTAAACTGCTCCTGCAAAACTTGCATATGCAACATTTGCATGTTCAGACTATTCATCTGTGCAAGCAAATCTATTTTTGCATGGGCAGTGCATGCATCTCTCCATATTCCGAATGCAAGTGTAGATTGTGTGAATGCAAATTTTACATGAGCAATTTAGACAGTGAATTTGGAAAATCTGAAACGAGAGAATGATAAGGGCTCAAGAGTTCACATTTGTCAGTGCAATCTGACTGCAGGGACAAGGGTGGGGCTGAAATGAAGTAAAATCAGATCTCAGTTACACCAATGTAAATCTGGAGTAACTCCACTAAAGCCAGTGAAGTTATTCCAGGTTGAGATCAGAATCTGCCTCTTCTTCAATAATATATATGGAATCTGGTAACACCATGTTCTACATGTCTTGCTACCTAATTGCAATCTTAAATCACACAGCAGTGTGGACAGTGCAAACGGCAGATCCACCTTTTTTTCCTGGTGAAGCATCTTTTAGCAATCCAGTCTCATGGAATTTCTTGGACTATTGCCCTTCTTACCTTGTCCTCTTTCCAAAGCCATTTTGCTCCTCATAAACAGCCAGAGAGCCTCTTGATCTTTATGACTGAAACCTGTAGCATAGTTTGGACCTTTCCCGACATCAGAAACACGGTACTCTTGGGTAATATCCCCATTGTGTGGATTAATTAACAGGTAGTTGGCTTGGGCTTTCTCCAGGTTTTCCACACGCGATTTCAGCTTCTTCATTTCTTCCGCTGAAAGGTTAAATTAAAGTAAAATATTAAAGGGGAAGGAGCAGTGGGTTTGATCCCCATAACATTTATTTCTAAAGGCAGAAGCAGGGGAAAGTTCATTGTCAACTAACATTTGCTACTGAATTTGGCGGGGGATGGGAGGGTAGGGTACGGTTATTCTGTGTATTTTGTAGCAGGGATTTCCACTGCTACAAGACATCTTTTGAACCTGTCGGCCTCTAAGAGGAAGAATTATCTTGTGGTCAGAGCACAAGAGTGGGAGTCAGATCTAAATTCTGCTCCCAGCTGTGCCATTGATTTCCTGAGTGATCTTGAGCAAGTTACATGCATCCCTTCTCTGGTCTCGTCTACACTAGGGAAAAAAGGAGTTTTCCTAACCTAAGTTAAATAACACGAGATAAAATCCTAAAGTGGAAAAGACAGTTTGTAGCTTTCACACAAGTTAGTTGGTTGAGGCAAAGCCTAAGGTTTTAATTCATAGTCTTTAATTCAACCTGTTTATACACGTGGAAACGACACACTGCCTTGTCTTCACTAGGATTTTACCTTGCATTAGTTACCTCGAGTTAAGACCCAACTGTTTTCCTAGTGAAGATGCACCCTGTGTGCTTCATTCCTCACATCTGTAAAACAGGAACAATACTGATTTCTATCCCTCGTATGGCTGTTGTGAAGCCTAATCTGCTAATGCTGGACAAGCGCCTTGAGATCCTTGATGGTCAGCACAAGAGACGTGCAAGGCTTTCTATTTATCACGTAAAGGCACAGACAAAGAAATGCGCATTTAGTAGCTAAATCCACACAACTGAAAGATATTAGACCCAAGAAAATTTGAAAGCTAAGCTGATCAAACATGGCTATTTCTGGGGACAGTGTGTACCGTGTTGGTACAGCATGGGAGAGCCGCTGGACTCCCAAGTATCCTCCTGCTGCATTTGTGTCCAACGCTGTTCAGTTCTTAACGGGAGGTGACACAGATCACGTCACGGATGGTAATAGACCCTGGCAGCACAGTTTGGGGCCGTGTCTCCAGAAGCGGGGGACCTGGACAGAAGTAAGGGGGCCGAGGCTGGGGCCATAGCTGGGGGCAGGCGCGGGGCTGGGAGTGGAACCCCGTGCAAAACCTGGGGGTGCTGCAGCACCCCCTGCACCCCTAGTTCCCGCGCCTATGCTGCCCAGAGGAGAAGTTTCCTAACCCTGGTCACTTAGAGGTTGGCTTTTGCCCTGAAGCAAGAGGGTTTCTATCCCTTACACATTATTTTTATCCTATCTGAGATATCTGTTGTTCTCATTATCCTAATCTTTGTCTTATCTTTTACTTACCCTTGCTAAGCACTCAGTGAAAGTAACTTCACAGGCTAATTATGTGCTCTGCAAAAAAGTATTGCATGGGACAGATATTATTACATTTTCTCTACCATCCATTATCTTGTTTCCCTCTGTGTTGTCCCTCTAAAGGGGGTTTGGATGGAGAGTTTTGCTTTCCTTCATTATCGATCCGGATCTGAACTTCTTCAAAGTTCTTTGGCCTGCTCTCGCTGTGATCTCTTACCCAAAGCGATGAGTCCGAAGAGCAATCCAAGGAGGAACAGCCAGGCTAGGAGCAAACCCAAGAGCCATTTCCACCAGCTACAGCAGGAACCACAGGGACACCAAGCTGGGGCTGCCCCTATCCCTCCCCCTCCATGATCGCCTCCAATTTCTAAAGTGGGAAAGGACAACAGCAAGGTTAATGAACAACTTCAATAGGAGAATAAAACCTGCAGGGGCAGGCCCATTAAATACAGCACTATGGAAAAACCTTTCCACTTCAGTTTGCACACAATGTGTGAAATTCGGACCATCCTGATGTCAATGGCAAAACTCCGCGTGATTTCAACAGGGCTAATGTTTTTTAAACTGCTGCCTTCCAGTTGCTGGTTGCCCCTACATTTGTGTGCTTGCACAGCGATGACACAATGAGTTGCAGCCATAGTTCTGCATAGCTGCTCTGATAACTACTTGATTCGCCCCTGCAGTCAAGAAGCGCGTCTACTCAGATTCACACCCACAACTGAATTACGGGTGCAAATTTTGCAGGTGCAGACTGTGCTCATCCTAAAACAGCAACCCTTATGAAAATGGCCTCCCCGCTTCGTTGATCACTTACGGATTATTTATATCACAGCTGTGTAATTCTTTTTTCCATTGAAAGTAAACTACGCTTTAATATATCCCCTCCTACTAAAGAATCTTCAAAGCGCTACTGACCTGCGTAAGTTGCTTTGTCCTTTGTTGACACGGATTTTAGACCTCCTGTTGTTAAAAAACAAAAGAGATTTTAATGATCTTTCTTTACAGGGGCCAACCACACCCAGGAGAATATGGACACAGCTAAAATACAATTCTGTTTACCAGTGTGTCTTTAGCACAAACTATTTTCCACAATGCTTTATTCTAACCACCTTGATATCCCTCTCTTGGATAAGTTGGGTAGATTTAATCCCTCCATTACAAGCAGCATTCTAAGACCTGTACTTGCTTGCAATATGCTCTCCCATAACAGAATGAAATTATGCAAGGCCATAAGCAGATAATAGTATAAACTACAGGAAATAATGGAACAAAATTGGTGCAAATCACATATTGCAGGTAAGCTGAGGTGAACATGGGTGCAAGCAGGAAAGTGATGTAACGTCACGTGTACTGAACTGGCATTCCCTGAGTCTGAAAAACAAGTGAAATTTACACACCCTGGGGATGAAAGGATGATGTAGCAGGAAAAGCAATTAACCGGAAAGTATAAGTGTAAGTAGGGGTCAGTTTACCCCTGTTACTAACTTCCTGCTACGTGTACATCTCTTTACCCTAGTGCATATAATTCACACTCATTTTACACACCCAGGATCTGATTCAACACTGTCACTCCAATAGTGTAACTCCTCTGATACCATTGAATCAAGTCTTATGTGACAAGCCAGCACAAGTCATTAATTAATTATTAATTATTATTATTATTATTATTAAGCATGTCTTTCCAGTAGCACCCCAATGTGCTAGGCGTTTTCCAGGAAGAGAAGAAGTTCCAGTCCTTGCCCCAAGGGCTTAAAATCTAAAGACAGACAAACAGACAGAGGATGGGGGGAAGGGAATACAACATATAAACAGAGAGGTCAAGCACGTGATTGACTTGGTCTTAATAATATGACACAGTTCTTTTTTTTTTTAAATAGGTCATACAATATTCCCGATCCCTAGTTTACCACTAACTTAACTAGCTCCACCACTTAGCATCAACATGGAATAGGTCCCTTTCTGGTTTGTGAATCGATGCATTCAACCACCAGGCTAATACACAGTGAGAGAGGAAATTAAGAGGCACAGGCAAGGGGTATGTTCAGATTGGACTGGAAAGGAGACCTGGAGGGCAGGTGAGGTGGAGAGAGCTAGGCAGGATGTCCCAGATGGTGCAGAAGAGGAAGCTCTGACACGTAGTGAGGAGAACATGTGCTGGGACAAACAGGCGATCGGTGCCAGAATGACCGTCTCTTACCATTTGTTTCAGATTTCAGGTAGGAGTCTGCAGCGTAAGAGGAAGAGAAGCCCTGCTTTTCTTTCTTCAAGGTGTCTTCTGCAAAGGATGCTGTGTGGAGTCCAAAGAGGAGTCAAATATGTCTTACCAGAAGTCAGACTGGACCAGATCCTCAGCTTGTGTAAACCGGCATAGCTCCATGGAAGTCAATGGGGCCATGCGGATATACACCAACTATAGCTCTGTCCCTTGGTCTTTAAGCCCTTGAGTTTTACAAGCAAGCTGGCTAATGGGCATGCCTTGTAAAGTTCTCCATGGAGTTTCATAGGGAGACTATGAACTTTGTCCCCATGTACCTGGTGGGAGAAGCTGCCCTCAAGTGGATAAGGGATGACATGGCAGCCCAAAGGTCTATTCTGCATTCCCGTGGCTTATAAAGTTATAGAGCCGAAAACTCTAGAGATGGAAAAGCCTTTTTAGGTCATTGAATCCGTCTCGCTGCTCACGCAGGTTTAGTCCCAGTGGTACCAAGGTTTGGTTCAGTGTCATTTTAAATGTGCCCAAGGGGTAGGTGTTTCGCCACTCCCCTGGGCAGACTGTTCCACAGCCGGATAGATTGCAATAGCAGTTTCCCAGAACCTGCCAGACTCTCACCTTTGGGACTATTTCCCAGTAATTAACATTCATTTCTAAGCTCCTAGCATGCATGCATGTCATGGGAGATGGTGGGAGGAGAACATACTTCCACTGAGCCCCATGCTGGAAGCACTGAAGACCTTGCCGCTGTCCTTCGTCATGATCAAGAGCTCCATCTCCTTCTTGGCAGGGACGTTCTCCTTCTCCAGCAGCAGGAACTTGCAGTCTTTACGCAGGATGTCGTCGCTCTGGGAGTTCACAGTGCTTCCAACTAGGGTGTGTGAAGGGAGGGGGGGAGTGAGAGAGTGAGAGAGAGAGATTGATTAGTGCGGAGAAAGGAGGTTTCAGTGATTAGGATGCTATCCTAGGATTTGGGAAACCTGGATTCAATTCTCTGCTCTGCCACAGGCTTCCTGTGTGACCTTAGGCAAGTCACTTTGCCTCTATCTGCCTCAGTTCCCCACGTGGAAAATAGGGATCACAGCGGTGCCCTACCTCATGGCGGTGTTGTGAGGATAACTACATTTAAGACTGTGAATAAGGAAGCCATATCAGATAAGATACAGAGAGCACTTTTGCTGAGAAAGCTTGTGGACAAGCCACAGCTGAAATGAAACCGTTTGGTAAAGTCCAGGCTCCTTTGGTGATGAGGATATGGATACCATAAGCACTGAGCTATGGAATAATCAGTCCTTTGGCTAGCAGAAGAGCAGCAGTGTTGAGCAGGTTTTCTGTTTATGCTAGCTTTATGCTGATTGCTGGTGAGAACTCTATATACGGTTTGGTATAGGTATATAATACATTCACATGCAAATGGAAAGTAGATCCACTGAATTGCTCGGTCTTCTAACAAAATGGTGTACAAAAACTAAACTTGCAAATGTACCGGCACAAAGTTCAGATTAAAGATAATGGGCCTGCTTTTACTCTGTTACCCTGGTGTGAATCTGGAGTAGTCATTGCTGCCTACTCTACTGTAATTTTGCAATATTTTATTGCTTTCTTAAAGGCCCACCTTCTGGAGTCCTGTGATTACATGACAAGCTGGGCGGTAATTAAAAAAAAAGTTTCTAGCACTCATAGTTGGGGAGAAAAGTTTGAAAACATGAACCCTAAAGGCTCAAAAACAAGAAGGCAAAACAAAAGAACCCAGAATTTATTTGTTAAAATCTCATGATTGTTAAACCAATCTGATACATTTTGAACTCTTGAGGCTAGTAATGCTGCAAAATTATGTACAAAACTAACCTTGCAAATGTTCAGGTTCCATATTAAAGATAATGGGCCTGATTTTGCTTCCAATTACTCTCGTTTAAATCAGGATTAACTCCAGTGAGGCCAACTGAGTTACACCAATATGACCGTGGCCTGGGGAAGATCAGACTCGGGCCTCTGATTTTCTAGTGCTGAACTTGCTGCTCCTTTGTTTTCATTTGTGAACAGCAAGAGTGACATCTAGTGGACACTCATAGACTCATAGACTTTAAGGTCAGAAGGGACCATTATGATCATCTGGTCTGACCCCCCTGCATGCTGCAGGCCACAAAACCGTCCCTACCCCTTCCCTTGACTCTGCTGTTGAAATCCCCAAATCCTGTGTTTTAGTGACTTCAATTGGCAGAGAACCCTCCTGCTAGCGATCCCTGCCCCATGCTGCGGAGGAAGGCGAAAAACCTCCAGGGCCTCAGCCAATCTACCCTGGAGGAAAATTCCTTCCCGACCCCAAATATAACACTTTGGTTAGTGATCTGTGTTTATTTCTTCTAAGGCTATTCCATGTGTTACAGTGGCCCAAGAGGGTGAATCCGAGACTATGTCTACACCGTAATCACTGGGTGGGGTTGCAACTGGAGGAGACATACTGGCGCGAGCTTTAGTTTAGCTAGCAGGGTACTGGGGCAGTGAAGCCGCAGCAGTGTGAGTTTCAGCAGGGGCTAGCACTGTGTGTGATTACCCAGAGTTCCAGGTGGGATCGGCTCGTACACTCAATGCCGAGGCACACACTGTTGCAGTTACATGCAGCACCTGAGCTAGCTAGATTAAAGTGACTTTGGGTATGTCTACGTGGGCTGCAATCTTCTGGGTATGTCCACACCAGCTGCAACCATAGATACTTTCAAACCATGATCTGCCCGCATGAGGACAATTGCCCACACAAATCATCAGCTACATACTGTCAGCCCTGGACTTCCATGAGTTGCAGACTCACCAGCTGAAGTGCACACTCCACTACCAGCCATGCCAGCGCTCTGGGAAGTGTTTTTCTTCACTCCGTATACTGCAAGACAGAAATCAGCAGAGACTAAAACCACAGACCTTAAACTCTCCTAGCCAGAGGAAGAGCCGCACAATTGCAGATGCTAAAGAAGCAGGCTGAGAGAAGGGGAAAAAATAGAATGGTTCCCAAAAGGAAAGAGGCCGGGGAGCCTGAGCTACCGACCCAAACGCACCTTGGATTTGATCCTGCAACTTTGCCCCTGTGAAAAGTTCTTTTGAAAGTGTATGGGACAACTTGCTCAGGTAAGAGCTTCCCCAGTGACTAAGGGCATGCAGGAGTGGGCTCATTGTTTGCCTTGGGTGCTGACAGTTGGACCTCACACTTGCAGGGCTGAAAGGAACACCCCATCCCATCCCATATGACACACCAGAAAAACTGCCAGAGGGAACCGGTGTTCATATTTCTTTAATAGGATCAATTAGAATTGAACACATTTTCTTCTCAATTCGAATCCCAATTACATTTCCTGTAAAGCACTGATTCCGCTCTTTGCACTGTCCCGTCTTTTAGACTGTGCATCCTGGGAAAGGCCCCTGCTGTGAATTATTTGATCATTAAGGAGTTACTGGGACATGGGAAGAGCTATTGCATAACAAAGCCACACAGATCAGTTACCCAGCCTCTCCTCTCGATGATTAAAATATCACTGACCTGTGGAGGCTGTGGTTGCACTATGAGTCATGGCTGCAGAGCTTGGAGCCAGGTTGTTTTGAACACCAAACACTGCAAAGAAAAATGCCCTGAGGTGAATAACAAGAGGTCGGCACTGCAACTGGCATTTGGACAAACAAAAACTAGGACCAATGAAAATAATAGTAATTACAGTGATTCCTGCTTGCAAAGGTAGAGTAGCAGGCCTGAGATGACCCCCCTCCGCGGACTCTAAATGAACTCAGCTGGCCAGCTGAATGTTTCATACACATTTGTGTTCATTACTTTCAATAGGAATTTTGCACACCTGTCACTTTCCCTTCCACAACTCCCCCACTACCCTGCCCCCCAATATCACCCTGTCCTGGAAGCCGTGGTCAGCTCAGGCTAAATAAAGGTGGCCATTTTGGAACATTAGACTTAAACAGACTTGAAGCGACCTGCCGTTGTCTCTGTGCTGTGTATGCCTTTCTGGAGGGGCTGAATTGTAAAAAAAGGGTTAAATTCACTGACCGATCTAGCCTGGCTAAGGGTGAGCCGAGGGGCAATGTGATAGTCACACCGAGTATGTGAAAGGTGTAGACACCATGAAAGGGAGAAATGTTTAGGGTTATGTAGGAGGGTCTAGCCAGGAGTAATGGGATGGGATTGAGCAAAGGGAACTGTATTGGGCTGAACATTAGGAAACAGCAAGGTCTGACAGACACTCATTTTTACTCCCTGGGGAAGCAGTGGACGTTCAAATTATTTGAAATGAAACATTTGAGATTTTCCTATAGGACACAATCCTGGATTTGTCTCACAAGGATAGACAAGTTGGCCTAACAGATGCTTTCCAAATAAATGACATTTCTCCCGAGACCCCAAATATTCCATCGCTACTTTCTAATGCCAATGACACAGGGCAAAGGCTGAAGTAACACCACTTCAGCCAAGAGAGTTACTCCAGGTGGACATGCTGACTGATGTAACTGTGATCAGGACCCGGCACAAAGAACGCAGCGAGGGGGAATCTAGGTGTCTTTTTGTTATACATTTCAGCTGATGTGCTGAGCTCCATGAAACGAAGATAGGAAGAAGAGAGAAGTCTGACCTGTTGAGGAACTGCTCAGCCCTGTGTTCAGAGTGGGAGAGCCGGGAGCCAGGTTATTTGGGACGCCAAACACTGCAAGAGGAGGAAAAAGATGATTTGGCACAGCAGAGAAATGAGATCCCAGCGCATCCAGGCAGATGGCTCAGCCCCCAAAGCCTGAGAGTGAATGGGTCACTAGGAAATTTCATTCCTTCATGAAAAACACATTCTGCTAGGAAACGTACAATAAACACACTGGGGGAAATCTAAAATCATGGCACAAAACACTC
This sequence comes from Trachemys scripta elegans, assembly GCF_013100865.1. NCBI lineage: Eukaryota > Metazoa > Chordata > Testudines > Emydidae > Trachemys > Trachemys scripta. The sequence goes on along the minus strand of NC_048304.1, from coordinate 121,311,885 downwards.
TGTTTTACTCTATTTTAAAAAGGGAGAAGGTTTTGATCTCAAAAAAGTTACAGTGACTGGACACGGTTAGGATGCCAAGTCCTTTAAACCTTAGAGGATCCATCACTGTTCCATTTGCAGCTAGAAAACAGCGGCATTGAGGACGACGCTTCCTGACATTCAGAAATGGGCCTGAGACACAACATTCAGTCCCAGCATTCACTCACTGAAGTGGGAGTTCTGGATGTGCAAGGAATGCAGGATTACACCCAATAGTCCTAATGTGGAATCCAAACCCTGTCATAACTCAAACACCCTCCATATTCCAATCCAATGTTGTCTTGTCTAAGAGGCTTGATTGTGAGCTCATTGAAGTCAATGGTAAAGCTCAGTGGCACAGGATCAGGCACTGTGGACGTTTGATCTCCATGAATAAGGGATTCAAAACATAATTAACGCAGAAGTAATTCCGGGGGCACAGGGAGACAGAAATCTATGGAGAACAACCAAGTGCATTTGCTCCCACCTCCACTATCCCTCCCCCACCCTCAACATCCCCTCGTCCCATGCACAAAACACCAGCAGCAGGACAAAGAGGGTCCCACGGTCTGTGCCCTGTCAGCACAAGTGGCCAAGGGAGTGGGGTGGTTACTGTACCTGATCCTGTTGAATGGGACATGGTGTTGACCAGGGAAGAACCCTGGGCCATGTTGTTGTGGTAACTGCCAAGGGAAGACCCTGCAGGCAGGGTGGAGGACCACATGTATGGAGGGAGGGCAGCATTCAGTATGGTTGTGTCGTATGTCCCCGACACTGGAGAGGAAACAGTAATGGGGTTGAGTGAGAGTGGTAACAGAAATCAGACCACCTACTCAGAGGCAGAGGACACACAAAGCCAGGTGTCGATCTCAGTTTCTGATCAGGTCCTGATCTCCAGTGCAAATCTGGAGTCACTCCCTCAGTTTCAACGGAGTGACTCCAGATTCACACCTGTGTAACTGAGATCAGCACCTGGCCCGCTATAGCCAAGCCAATTGTGAACCCATTAGACAAATACAGAGATTGCCTTAATTTGTGTCACTTCACTGTAACCACTTGCAAAGCACCTCAAGGGTTTAATCACAGGCACATACGATGATGCCAGAATACAAACTAAACACATTTCAGTCCACATCCTGGTGAGGAAATCAACATTGGATATGGATCCCCGGATTCTTCCATGACACTTCCACACATGGGCAACTATTGTATCGTTAATGAATGACTAGGAAAGACACCAGGTGAGTCAGTTCCTCACTAGGGTATTTGAACCTCTGCACCAAGATAAATATGAGAGTTGAGCCATTATTTGTTCTGTTAAACACTGGTAGAGTTCAGTGGTGTTACACCAGGGGTGAATTTGACCCATGATGCCTAAAGCACTATAGCAGGGATGGGTACGTGAATGAAAGATGACGTATTGGACCATTTTTGTTCCTCGCATAGCTCCATTGACCAATGAACATGTGGGGTTGGTGAGGCGCAGACTATTGGGCCAAATGTAGGGCATTCTACAGGGTGGCCTGTGGTAACGTCCATCTTGCTGCTTAGACCAAGACAGAGAATGGATTGCTTGGGGCTTTAGTCTCCATCAGCCTCAACTCTGAATTAAAGATGATGGCAGCTGGAATCTGCTCTGTTTTATGAAAATTAAGGGGGCCCTGGCAATTATGGCCCTGCTCTGGGCAGTATCTGGGCACCCCTGTGTGTAACTCCCCTTTTTGCATTGTTATTACACTCTGGAAAAGACAGCAAACATTTTTAACCTGAAAAGTTCCTGACATTGTTTTAGTTTTATAAGAATTGGCTGGAATTTCTATGTCACAAGCCACATGCTTTAAGTGAATCATTCCCCGCTCCCTGCACAGCCGGCATTGCTAACACCCCTCTGCAAAGCACCTGACTGGGAGCTCTCAGTCACCATCTTCGTTTCCACTACAGCTTTCTTGGGGATGGGAAGAGTGCTGGATGATGATCGTGTGGGGCTGACGCTGGCCGATCGACTCCCCTTCAGCAAACGCTTCACATCATCCAGTTCCGTCCCTGGCAGAGAAAACAGATGTCCAGACTAAGCCCAAAGCCACCACCCAATATAGCCTGCAACCAGAGATGCTCTTAATACTTGAACAAGTGAAAGAGAAGTGGTGTCCAGCAGGAAACGGCGCCATTTCCCAAAGCTCCTTAGAACTCTGCATTTGGCAAATGGCTGTCCCATCTCCAGCACTTCCCCCTGAAAGTGGATTAGGTAGGATAAAACACCAGAGGATATACAGCAGGGCAAAATCCTAAACTGGCTGGGGGGGCGGGGCGGGTAGCGGAATCCTCAGTAGGACTTTCCCATCTCTTTCTACGAAATCATAGTCTGATTGTCTCGTGAGAGGACTAGTTTCTGGGACTAGTGTTGCCCCCAATTCCTGGAAGGAGGTACTGATATCTCTGGAACTCCAGCTGGGATATCACTGAACACTGGTGACTCTCTAGGCTGTGCAAGGCACTGAACCTGTTTATGAAGTGCTCTTTTGTTGTTAATGCACAAATTCCTGTCTAATCTAATGCACTTTTCAGCAGGGTATAGAGGCACCCACAAGAGTGCAGGCTCACTCTAGTAACAGCACAGCACTATGACCAAGACCAAAGAACTCTTGTGAAGCCCCTCACTTTCATAGGGAGGCAACTGAAGTCAGCAGTGAGGACATAGGGTCCTTCATCATTGACCTCAATAGGAGGTTTCCCAGTCACTTCAATGGGAACAGGATTGGGGCCTTAGTGAGGAGAGGAGCAATTGGCAAAATGATTCTACCCAGGAGCGACTCATTCAGGCTAAATAAAACCGCCCTGGCAAAATACAGGTCTAGGCCACAGCAAACTTCCTCACTCTTCACACTTTAAATTAAAATTACTTGCAGAGAGTGAAGGGAGGCGGTTTCTCATCACCGCACGCACATTTTATGACACCCCATGTGCCACCCTGAGTGCTCAGCCCCAGAGAAGCCACTGGCACAGTTAGAGCAGAAATATCCTCAAGGCCAAAATGGTCAGTATTGGAGTTGGCTCTTGAGGGCTATCCCTTAGGAGGGGAAAACCATGCCCCCATGTTCACTCTAAAACAACGGCAGGGACACTTACATCTGGTTGAGGGAGAAGCGCTCTGGAGTCGTACTCGGATTTCGCTCTCTGCACAAGAAAAGAGGGTCATGAATACGGAGCGAGCTGAACTGGTGCCATGAGCAGGCTGCAAAAGCTAATTCCCCACTTCTCACTGTCCATATACATTATTATCTGTTAGGTTTGGGCAGCTCGCACAGCTTGAGGGATTGGTTTTATCGATCTGAATTTTTAGAAGTGGCTTTGGACTTTTGGGCCAGATTCTGATCCTTTCACTCCCACTAAGAAGTATTGCCCTTTAAGTTTTCACAGTGTTTTGTTCGACACTCTTGGTACCATATAAATACATTAATAAATCATCATAATGCACTGATTTTTGTTACATTGCATAGCATCTTATGTACCTCATTAGGGAGGTGCGACATTAATATAAGGCCTAATCTTGCAGCCCTTAGTCACATGAATAGTCTCATTGACATCTATTCGTTAATTACTTTTATTATATTATCCTAATGTGAGAACAAACAGAGTCACAAGGGACTTCTGAATTTTAAAGATTACTAGTTGCACTGGGGCTCTAATCGTTCCAGCTGTCACTCAGACAAAACTCCCATTTTCTTCACATGGACATTTACCTGTGTAAGGACTGGTCTGTTACTATTTGACGACTTCTCTATTGGCTCATTTCATGTAGACTTTCCCATACAATTTTTTATTGGGTTCTGCTTGATCCAAAAGAGCTTTGAAATACGATAGTCAGGTTGCAAAAGATAGTTTTTATTACTGGGGTTTACTCTCCAGCATGAGAAAATATAGGGTTAAACTGATTGGGCTGAAACAAACTTTAAATCTGGTTGTCCGGGAGCCAACTGGCCAGCCAGAGTGCCTGACACATGTTCCTCCAGATGAAAGCTAACAGTGCATGTACTAGAAAGAAACACTTCTTTTGGCAGTTGCGTGGAGAAGATGATAGATTGGGGCTATTTTTTGAAGCAATATGAAAAGCTGGAGCACGATCCTCCTGTGTCTGCTTTATTATGTGTGGGAAGATTCCCCAGAGATCTCAGGTTTCTAGAATGCTGGGAGAGACTGCAAAGATCTCAGGGAGAAGTAATTGGCAATTGCTAAGCTCTCTTGGAGGAGCCGTAACAATGCTCTTTGATTTATAGCCACAGCTCATATGAAGGTGGATAAAATGATTTGTACTATTGCTTTCTCACCAGCTGGGAATATAAATTAAGCTCTTCGGTATCAATTATAACCAACTTTTCCCCAAACGGCTGATTAATTAGTGAAAGAAAAGGAGGAAAATTCTATTTAACAGCTTAAGCAAATCAAGTTTTTACAAAAAGGTGTCTAAATGGACCACACTGCTTCAGTGATTTCCTAGTCATCCCGTCCACTAGGGCATACCTCTTAGGGGAATGTAGTTACTGTCTCATATAACGGATCTCAGTGGAAGAAAGATGAAGGGGGTTATTGTTATTTCCATATTCAAATACTTTGGAGTTGCTCACCTATTATAGTGATGGGATCATATACAGATAGATAGATAGATAGATAGATAGATAGATAGATAGATAGATAGATAGATAGATAGATAGATTGATTTATTAAAGGTGATGTATATATAAGACAGAGAGAGGCAGGAGGAGGAACAAGGGGTCACCAAAAAGCACATTCCAACTCACCTCGGCTTTGACTCCGCCCTCTGGTGTTGGACGATGCTGTGAAAACCAATCAGAGAAAAGCAATTTTAGACTCTATCAACTGTAACACATTTGAAAAGTAATGTAAGGGATGAAGCGTCTTATGTGAGATATACAGTTGCTCTGTTTAGCTGGGACATGGCATGGAGACACTGATCCCCAAATATTTTGGCTGCCATCACTTAGGTCGCTGCGTGTTTAACTGAAAATATACAGTTCTTAGTACTTCTGGATCATCTAGCAATTCCCTCAACACATCCACGGTTGGCGAATGCCCCTAATGATCTATCAAGAAACTTGATGGTAAATCAGAAGCCAATTTGGAGAAGAACCAGAGGATGTGTGCATACAACAATATCTCACTGAATAATAATAATGCCTGGATTGCACTGATGGGTGCTAATACTCAGTTATGGGGCAGGAAACTCAATGAGATCTCCCCTTAAAGTGAAGATCACCAGCCCAAAGTTGGGGATAGCAGATTTACAATAGAGCATCTATAGAAATGGTCTTTAAAGACAAACACTGATCAAATTCTGCTCTCAGTTACATGAACATAAATTTGGAGTAACTCCACTCATGTCATAGAGGGGTATGTGTCTGTCCTGGCTGCATGAGAACCCCCGAGCAGAGGAGAAGTTGTGGGCATAATAAGACATTGCAAACCCCTTCCCAATGGGCAGACTTTCCAGAGTCGTCCTTCCCCACAATTTGTCATGTGCATGGCATTATTTTTATTGATTCATGTCTTCCAGTAATGTGTTCTGCCAGAAGCCATAGAGCAGCCAACATGCGTGCCCTTGGCCTGACATTCACAGTGACAGTAATATAAGAACATACCGAACTCTTTTCTAGGGAATTCAGGAGAAGAATTTGCGCTGGAGCTCCCTGCAGAAGAAGAAAAGATTCCATGTTAAAGCTTTGCCAAATATTTATGCCCCAAGGTCATTAAGAGATTGTTTAATATATCATGTCCGTATCTTCCAAGTCTTAAGTATTGGCAGCGACGGGGTCACAAAGATTTCCATTTAAAAAGAACTGCTGAGTTTTATACTGATGAGCTGCTGTCATCCTCCAACCACAATAAGCGATGAACATTATTTGGATGAACATAATTATAAATAGGACTTTGTGGGTAATTTTCATTAAAGTGCATCCTTGTGGTCTATTCCATAATTGTCCCATATTGGGATTTATGCTCCAGGGAACAATCCTGCATTAGCAGGTTGGAACTGACAAGACAACCTAGCAGGGCACCTCTAATTCCCCATCTCTATGACAGATTCTATGATACCTTCATATGTTGCATTGCGGGTGACGTAGGTTTTTCTTTCAAAGGTTGAGCCGGGTGATTTGGGGAGAGTAGAGCAGGGAGACGGGGTTTGCCTGTAGCCGGAGGAGGAGGATGAATTCATTCGACCACTTCCACCTATAGGTAAAACAAAAGCCCCCCAGAAAGCAAAGATAATGCCTCATACATGTAAAGTGGCGCCCTATACTCTTCTGTGTTGGCATGGATGGACCTCACACTGAGTTGCAGAGGTAGGTTAGGGCTAGTGATGGGCTAGAGGCACAAAGTTTGGATCTGGCTCTGTTGAGCTTCTCCAAAGTTCAGGGGATGCTTATATCTGTGGTTTTAGTTCAGCTCCTTGTAGAGAGACACACCCTGCTACCTTTGAAGCCAGTGGGAGTTTTGCGACCGACATCAATAGGAGCAGGTTTGTGCCCAGGTTTGAGGAACCAGCCACATCCCCAAAGATGGGAGATCTTGGGATCTGGCTAGGGTTGTGGGTTGGTTTGGGTTCAGGCCCACCTGTAAATTTAAGGGTCAGTGTGACACAGACCACAAAAATTGTGGGTCACTTAAGTTGATCTCAACAAGTAGGGGATGCTGCTGGAACAGAAGCTCCATGAGGTAGGGGGCTATGAAAATGGAAAACATCCATAAATCCAAGAGACGGTGTGTATATTTGTGGGACTGCTCCCCTGACAGCATGAGGGTCCGTGTCCTTACTCTGCCGTTGCTCAGTTACTCTGCTTCCTAGAGAACTAGCGTAGTGGTGAACATGAGTCATGAACAAGAAGCCTGGAACTTGGATGCTGTTAAATCCAGGCTTAGGAGAGGGCTCCTTTCCTACTCACATCGGAGCTGCAGCAGAAGGGAGACAGGCCTGCATCTCTTTCGCTGCTCTGTGATGTGTGGAAGGACCTGACCCCTGTGTGAATTCTAACATTGGCATTCGAGTCAGAACCCAGAATAGAGTGTCAGCTGTGATTGAGCATGATATATTCATGGGGATCAGTGGGGGTGACAGAGGACTTCATCTTTCCATTAGTGCAAAGAGAATGTGTCCTAGGGATCTCAATAGAGAATGAGCAAGGGCCAGGACAGCGGTACTCACTTTCCCCTCTACTCCTCCCCGTCCCTCCACATACTGAACAGTTGCCTTTAGAAAATGTGATTGTTGCACATAAAGCAAATCTCCAGATAATTGGTGCCCGACCTTTCGAAGTGCTCGAGCAGTTCGAAAGATGGAATCTGCCTTTCATGGGAAATTTTGAGGTGACTTTCTGTTTTGAACCGGAATGAAAAGTTGAAACGCTGGAAATGTTTACCAGACAAAAAATTCCCCAAAGGTTAGAACTGAAACATCAGAAAGGACAATGCAGCGTTTGCAAACGAAACAAAACTCCAACATGTGGAAATGACACTTCTCTTGATCCTTCTGAGAGGAAAATTGAAAAAATTCATGGAAAACAACATTTTTCCCATGGAAAATGTCAATTTTGACAAAGCCGCATTTTCTGATGGGAAATTTTTGTGTGTAAAAAAACCATGACCAATCCTACAAGGTGCCGCACCCAGTGGGAACAGAAAGTTCTCAGCACCTTGCAGGGAAGGGGCTCTTGCACAGAAAGTGCTCTCATCACTTCCCCATGAATGTTTTCTGTGTTTTCCCTTGGCTTGGACCTGGTACCTGCCCCTTTTGCCCCCCCAATGAAGCTGCCTTTGCTTTCTGTTCATTCACTCTCCATTTCATCACTACCTACTTGAAGTCACGTAGCTGCTGCCATGGGTGAAAGTCCTCTTTTCCATTCCACTCCCTCCGCCGTGGGCTGTTTTGTGCCCAGTGCCGCTCCCTCCTTCTGTGAGAGACAAGCACACAATGAGACTTTCTGTGGCCAGAAGAGATGAGGCCAAGAGCAAAAGAAGCTGCAGGACGAGGCACCAGGCGCCCACAGCTGTGTTACGCTCCATTACAGAGCCAGGACTGTGAATGAGGAGGTGTCTTTGGAACCATGTATAGTAGTTGGAAGGAGTTATCAGTGTTGGGGAAGCCAGCCAGCCTGAACCTCTTCTCTTTCTCCGGGCTCTGACATTCCAGCTGCCCCGGCAAGGAAAGTGCTCAGATCATCTTCATTTTCCATCCTGGTTGCAGCAAGTCTCTCATCAAGCAATTGCACGCTGGTGCCAAGAGCACACAAGATTCACCCAGGATGGGAAAGGAGGTATAACTGACCCTTTATGTGCCCCGAGGGGATTCATCTTGAGGGAAGGCAGGTTTTGCTGCTGCTGCGCTCCCTAAGGCCATGTCTATATGTACAGCACTGCAGCAGTGCAGCTGTGCCGAGACAGCGCATGTTTTGAAGAGGGTCTATGCCAACAGGAGAGAGCTCTCCCGTCGGCATAGAAACCCCATCTCTGCGAGCGGCAGAAGATGTCAGTAGGAGAAGCTCTCCTGCCGACATAGCGCTGTGCACACGAGCGCTGATGTCAGTATAACTGATGTCGCTCAGAGGGGTGGAAGATTCACAGCCCTGAGCGACATAAGTTTTGCTGACATAGGCTGTAGTGTAGACATTTTTCTGCTGGCGGAAGAGAAACTGGGGGAGATACAGGAGCCCTGCCCGTGGCAGCTGCTGTGGAGATGAGCTAAATCAGCACACCCCATAGCCACTCTGTCTTTGTCCCATCCCCAGCCAGTGGCACCCTTTTTGGGTTTTCTTTTTTGGGTGTCCTTAGTTTCCTATGGGCCTAACATTTCTCAGCCTCATCCCTGGGAGCCACTCCTTCTCTGGAACCCCGCACCCTGGTGTAATCCCTGGACAGATCTGGTCTAAGAGCCTTCACAGACCATCCCTTGCTCCTTTCTTTCCCACTCAAATGGGCCCCCAAACCCTGTCTATTCTAATGATCAAGAAGCGCTTTTTCTGGGAGGCAGGGGGTTCTCAGACCTGCACAGTGCTTCTCTGAGGCTGACGCACTGATACATGAGGGCTTGTGAAAACCGCAGCAACACACATAAATTGCACGCATGTGCACATACACACACTGCTGAGGATGGACAGCACAATGTAAAATGTCTACTTACTTGGTGGTAAGGACGTCAGTCTTGTGGTTACTGACTCTGTAATAACTGGGGAAAGAAAAAGGTGAGGTTATGGCCCTGAAATCTAGCCAAGCGAGGTGCAAGTTTTATTTCATGTCTGTGGAATAATGGGACTCGAATAAAGAAAAATCTTTTAAGACGATAGAGCCAAACGGCTTTCCAGCCAGCTTTGTGGTAGCACACACTCTGTTTGTAGGCTTTGCTCTGGTCCTTGTCATTGTAGTAGCTGAGTTCCTCACAGACATTAATCAACTTGGCCTCACAACAACCCCTTGTGAAAAAGGGAAGGATTATTATGTTAAGTTTACAGATATGGCAGAATCAGCACTCAGGTCTCCAGAGTTCCATGCTCGTGCCTTAACCACAAGGCTATCTCTGCGGTGAACTATAAAGGGCCCTTTAAATGCTCTTGTAATGCCGGCAGACCCTGGTCGTCGTCCGGTATCAAACCTGGGATCTTTGGAGCTTCACGCATGAGCCTCTATTGCATGGGCTAAAAGACACTTTTCGCTTAGCCAAGGCTGTAGCAGACTCATCGATCTCTAGCTGGTCTCACTGCCACTAGAGGGGGAGAGAGCACCACACCAAGCACGCATGGGTTACATACTTCCCCTAGTTGAGGAAGTGCATCCCAAGCTTCAGAGACTTCCCAGTTGATACCCTGGACAAGCCCTCACTTGTAATGCTGCTAGTCCCATTCGTTGTCGGCTGGGATCAAACCTGGGATCTCTGGAGCTTAACATACTAGCCTCTATTGTAGGGGTAGTCAACTATTTTTTTTCAAGGTCCAAAATTTCTTGGTCAAGGTATAGTCAAGGTCAAGACTCCAGAGAAAATAATGAAAAAATAATAACAATAATGATCATAATAATAAGTAAATAAAAAGATTTCTGGATCTGTTCAAAAGCATGTGGAGGCCCAGATTTGGCTGTGATCCGTCTGTTCACTACCCCATCTCTACTGCATAAGCTAAAAGACACATCTCTTTTCGCCAAGGTTGTAGCAGATTCCTAAATCGTCTAGCTGGTCTAGCTGCCACTAGAGGGGGAGAGAGCACCACACCAGGCAGGCCTGGGTTACACTCCAGAATGTTCGATGTGGTCTCTGTTACTAGAGACATTCATGCTGTTCCATATTGTGGGAAGAATCAGGCTTTGAGACCTGAGATAGCTGCATAATTCAATTCTGAATCCAGGTTTGGATTCTAACCCCCTCTAAAGTTCAGGGTGTTCGGATCTGGGTTTTCTGGTTGGGGCCCATCTCTGACGATGAGATTTTGTTTTAAAAGCTTTTCTTACGTCTTTCGGAGACTTCTGCTCCATCCCGTTTGGTTTTCTTCGTTACTGAGTCCATACCATCACTGCCTGAGGGGAAAGCACAGAGACCTCATTGAAAGGGACACTGTTTCGTAGTCATTCAATATCAGCACTAGGACATACTGTAAGTAGAAGCCCGGTCACGCTATCAGCTGGCTGAGAGCCCCAAAAGTATCCAAGCAGGTAATGAAGCAGCAATGAATGGTTTGCTCAGACACTCAAAGGACCTTAGTGCAGAGTACCCCATCTAGTTGTTGGAAGGGTTGTAGCTTCGGGCTCTTTCCTTTTTCAAATCTCTGTTTCTTTTGTCATTAACTATGCCATTTAGTGCTCAAGGACTTGCTGGGGGACTTTAGTTGCTGCGTTCACTCACCCTCTCTACCAGCTTACATCTTTGCCAGCTGAAGATTTTGCAGTCCATCATATTTAAAAGCCAGCATAATTCATTTTTTCTCTTTGTTTTCTCACTTGTCACTCAACATCTCCCGGGAGAGGGGAACATCTGGAGATATTAGATTTTTGTTAACTGCGCTATGGACCATGTGCAATGGGGATCCACGCTGTTTAATATAGATCCACCCTGTACAGTTCATCCTATGTACAATGTAGATCCATCCATATGACCCTACAGAAATCCAGCCTCTGTCCATCACATGCATGGCTCTATGGATATACAGTGTAGGTCCAGTAATGTAGCCCATGCAGGACCCTATATAGAAGCACAGGGTATGTCCATATAAACTATATCTATCCAGACCCAGGCAGCATTGCAAGTACGTCCACCAAACTGATGCCCATACAGCGCTGTGGTTCTCTAGATGTGCCTGTGTGGTCCCTATGAATGCATCCCATGTGTCTTGGCGTCCAGTGGAAATTAGTGGCATGAATTATTAAAGAGGGAGTTTAGTGGTATTTACAATTGCATGGCCTAACGGTGAAAGAGTGGGGTTATTTTCTTCCTGCTCTATAGACAGTCTTTCAGTGTGTGAAGTGCCAGGGACATCTAATGGCCGGTCACTTTAGCCACAGAGAGATCATCACAGTCAGAAGGCATTCCAACTGGACCCCACGCTTTCCCCCCGTTTAACAGTGCCACATGAGTATTACTGGCTTGCTTGGCATCATCCTCCCTCTGAAACAGTAGGGGCCTACGATGTTCCAGCAAGCTCAGGGCTGACTCCAAGAGCCATCCTGAGCAGTTCACACACAATAAGCCCTGACATTCCAGGAGGACACAGGGAAGGCACACTGAGAAGGATAGAATGATAAAGCCAACAACAGAGATGCGAGTGAACTGTCTTGAAATATAGGGAGAGTTTAGATCTACATCAAATCCAAATCTTATGACTTTATGACTTTAGCGTATCTCTATAATTGCTTATCTCCAGCCCTGTCTCTGAGGTAAGCTTAAATCAGGGGTTCTCAAACTGGGGGTCAGGACCCCTCAGGGGGTCGCGAGTTTGTTACATGGGGGGGTCGCGAGCTGTCAGTCTCCACCCCAAACCCCGCTTTGCCTCCAGCATTTATAATGGTGTTAAATATATAAAAAAGTGTTTTTAATTTATGAGGGGGGGTCACACTCAGAGGCTTGCTATGTGAAAGGGGTCACCAGTACAAAAGTTTGAGAGCCACTGGCTTAAATCAAAACACAAGATCCAAACCCCAGCCCCACATATCTGTTCTGAGCAGGGTTAGATACACAATGTTAAAAGCACAGGCAGCTTCAGAAGTTTTGTCTACCCTATTGATTCCACCCTTGTTACCACTGGAACTCATTGCCAAATAGCTTAAGTGCAGAGACAGCTGTAGTCATTATTGAAATACCACCCCGACTTAATGCCTTGTATCCTTCTCTAGCCAAAAATATCATCCCAGGCAGCCCAGGTTTCTGTATGCCCAGGTTTCATAACACACCGGTACAACCAAGAATACTGCAGCTGGTAGGAAAACAAACATCAGCCGGGAGAAAAATCCCCCTGTGAGAAAGAACAATGCAGTCATTCAGTCCCCGTCTTACTCAGAAGCGATTCCGCCATGTCTGAGGAGCAGTCTCAAACGCTAGAAATGAAATTTTAATCTGTGAAAAGCATGGGAACCAAATCTGCAGGTGAACTCTCCCCACTGCTGCCAGGGACTCCATCTTATCTGAAGACTTGGATGTGTAAAAAGCACCATATTTAAGGGCTGATTCTGCACAAGATTCGGGCAAAATTCTACACCAAGTTCACAGGTGTTTGGTTTGAGCGAGCGCTCAGGATGAGGCCCTCAAGCACAGATGTGGTTCGCTTTACAGTTTATGGGTTTGATTCTTCAGTGCCTTGCACGTGGTGTCTTTACTTCCACTTTTGAAAAGTGAGGGTGAAACCCCACCGCTCTGACAGGAGAGCATGTTACCCTCACTTTGCACATATGTAAATGATGCCACCATGTGAAAGGCAGTGGAGAATCAAACACAATACCTGAAGGGAGAACGTGCTGTAATGTCACTGACAAATTTCACCTTTCCCATTTGATATGGCTTGTCTTTAAATAACTCCTGCTAGGTACAAAACTGCCCAGGAAAACAGACAGGATGGGTTTAGAAAGGAAAATATCGATCAATCACTCTGATTAGAAACAGGATAGTTATTCCTCTACCCTATACATTATGTAATTGTTCGGAACAGATTTTAGGAAGGCCTTACTCTGCTCAATTTAAGTGATAGCATGTTCATGGAGAATGTGCCCTCTTTCAATCATCAGTTAACCTGGGCCAGATTTTTAAAGCTGTTTAGGCACATACCTCCCATTGAAATCCCCTTGTCTTCTTCTTTGTTCCTACAAATAAACCCAACCAAACCATTGGCCTGATCCTGTCAACTGCAGTGGGCACACAACCCTTAGCAATTTCAGTGGGAGTCACATGGGGCCAGTACCTTGCAGCATCAGGCCTCTTGTGTATCGTGTCTAGAGAAAGCTCAGGGGGATTTTGGTTTCTGCAAGCCCCTATGACTTTAGTTTCAGTTTAGGGTTTGGTGAAATAATTTTCCTCTATTGTCTAATTTAAACTATTTTGTCTCCAATGGAAATTTAATTTTGAAACAAGATATTTTTCACATGAAATGGAAATTTGTGCTACCAAATAAATAAAGATTCAGGCTGAGAGTTCCAGCTGCCTGAGGGAATTGGAAATCACCTACGTGGCCATGAAAGGCTCAGCCTCTGGTTCTAGTTCTAGCAGGGGTAGGGTGGAGGGGAATTAAAGGCAGTACACATTTTCCCAGAAAGAAATGGATCTGGAACCTCAAACGTTTGGCATTCTGTTCTAGAACCCAGGACATTCATTTTAGCACGTGCATACCTGTACTGATGTGAGCCGTCCCGTTGACCACACTCAAGTCCTTACACAACAACTATATCCACTCCACACAGCGGCCCGCCACCATTCCCACTGAAATCACCAGGAGTTGTGACTTCAATGGGCTGACTCACATGAGTAAAATTACTCCCCTTCTTAAGTTTAGCGGGATTGGGGCTGACATTTGGAAAAAAAAGACTTCTTCCTTCCCGAAGGTGTGACTTACACCTCTCTGCACCAGGGAAGCCCTTGACCATTCACCACAAGGAGAGGCTGGTGTCTCCACTGCCCTCCTTCCTTTGAATTTCCACCAACACTTGCGGGTAGCTTTAAACGTCACTGCACTAAACTCAGCAGGTGGAAGCTGTGGGTGCGCTCATTGCGCTCACTTCCTGGCCCAGCCAGCTTTGTGGCCAGCACCACTGACTTTTGGAGACTGTTGTCCCTGGCTTTGCAACACTTTAGCCTTTTCCACCACCCGCAAGCTGCCCCAGAGTTTAACGCTGGCAGAAACCACCATAAACACTGGGTAAGTTAGTCACCGCTCCTCTCAAGAATTGGGAACATTCTGCTTTAACACTGTACAGGTAAAATAAGGAGAACACATTAAAATATATCCTTGCAGATAACTCATAAATCCCTAATGCCAGCTTTGACTGCAGGTGCATTTTGCTCCATATACCAGGTTTATCCCCCACACAGTGGCACTAACACAATTACCAGCCCTCTCTCCAGCACAGCTACACAACTTGACTGTCAGTCACTGCCAGCGCTGACTTCCTGCACCAACTCCTCCTGCGTGGATTCACATAAATATAGCTATGGGCGAGGTATGAGACAAAATGGAATAGCTCTGTTAAATCAGAGAAACCATCTGCAATTATCTCTGAGCTACAAGAAGAGACTTGTGAAACATCATAGTTCTTACGCAATGGCCCTAAGGATGCTTTGGCTTACGATGGGGCCTGAACTGGCCCCTGGCAGCCCCAGGGATCTGGCAAGTGAAGAAGAGACATGGGACTGGGAGCCAGGAGACCTCAGTTCTCTCACTGGCTCTGTCATTGACTCACAGTATGAGCCCCATGCAAGTCATTTCACCTCCGTGCATCTGTAAAAATGGGGATGTTGATAGTTGCCCACCTTTGTAAAACGCATTGATGTCAATGTATGTGTCCCATCATGTGAGCAGCTGAGTACTCTCTGAGAGGCAACCCCTCAGCTCAATTTGATTTCAGTGGGAACTGAGGGTGGTCAACACCTTGCAGGATCAGACCCTAAGGGTATGTCTACACGGCAAAGAAAAACCCACGGCACTGAATCGCAGTCAATTGACCCAGGCTCAGGCTGCGGGGATAAAAGTAACAGTGTAGACCAGGGGTCGGCAACCTTTCAGAAGTGGTGTGCCGAGTCTTCATTTATTCACTCTAATTTAAGGTTTTGCGTGCCAGTAATACATTTTAACATTTTTAGAAGGTCTCTTTCTATAAGTCTATAATATATAAATAAACTATTGTTGTATGTAAAGTAAATAAGGTTTTTAAAATGTTTAAGAAGATTCATTTAAAATTAAATTAAAATGTAGAGCCCCCCAGACCGGTGGTCAGGACCTGGGCAGTGTGAGTGCCACTGAAAATCAGCTCGTGTGCCACCTTCGGCACGCATGCCATAGGTTGCCTATCCCTGGTGTAGACATTCCTGCTCAGGATGGAGCCACGCTCCGAAACCCAGGGATGGGGGAGGGTTTCAGAGCCTGGGCTCTAGGCTAAGCAGGAACATCTACACTGCTATTTCCAGCCCCACAGCCTGAGTCCTGGGAGGCCAACTCAATTGACCTGGGCTCTGAGACTCGGTACCATGGGTTTTTCTTTGCAGTGTAGACATACTCTTAGTGTGCAAACTATTATTATAATGGTAGAGCCATACTGGGTGTCCATGCAAATATATTGCAGATAATCACTCTCTCACACACACACTTTCTCTCTGCTATTTTATACACAGTTTTATAAGCTATTTAACTGGTCTTTGTATGTGATGTGCACTCAGCAACACAGGAAAAGTTCCATGGCAGCTGGCCCTTTATGCTTACTTTACAGTTCAAATGATAAAGCACCTAGGTATGTTCAGCCAATCTCAGGTGCCTTAATTAGACGGATATTCCAATCCCTCTGCTTATTTTAGGAACTAGATATTACTTGCACGCAACATTAACAATGATTGTCCCATACTTCTTGTCAATAGGGGAACGTCTTAAATTATTTTATATTTATGTAAGCATATTGTAATGGAAACAATTTAAAATAGCCATGGATGTTGCACATTCTGTTAATTCCTACACTGACCATTTCTGTTCTCACATCAGATATCATTGCATTCTCATGTCAGGTGGATGGAACCCATCTCATAGACTCATAGACTTTAAGGTCAGAAGGGACCACTATGATCTTCTAGTCTGACCTCCTGCACAACGCAGGCCACAGAATCTCACCCACCCACTCCTGTAACAAACCCCTGTCCTATGTCTGAGCTATTGAAGTCTTCAACTTGTGGTTTAAAGACTTCAAGGTGCAGAGAATCCTCCAGCAAGTGACCCGTGCCCCACGCTGCAAGGGAAGGTGGAAAACCCCCAGGGCCTCTGCCAATCTGCCCTGGAGGAAAACTCCTTCCCGACCCCAGATATGGTGATCAGCTAAACCCTGAGCATGTGGGCAAGACTCACCAGCCAGACACCCAGGAAAGAATTCTCTGTAGTAACTCAGATCCCACCCCATCTAACATCCCATCACAGGCCATTGGGCATATTTACCGCTAATAGTCAAAGATCAATTAATTGCCAAAATTAGGCTATCCCATCATACCATCCCCTCCATAAACTTATCAAGCTTAGTCTTGAAGCCAGATATGTCTTTTGCCCCCACTGCTCCCCTTGGAAGGCTGTTCCAGAACTTCACTCCTCTGATGGTTAGAAACCTTCGTCTAATTTCAAGTCTAAACTTCCTGATGGCCAGTTTATATCCATTTGTTCTTGTGTCCACATTGGTACTGAGCTTAAATAATTCCTCTCCCTCCCTGGTATTTATCCCTCTGATATATTTATAGAGAGCAATCATATCCCCCCTCAGCCTTCTCTTGGTTAGGCTAAACAAGCCAAGCTCTTTGAGTCTCCTTTCATAAGACAGGTTTTCCATTCCTCAGATCATCCTAGTAGCCCTTCTCTGCATCTGTTCCAGTTTGAATTCATCCTTCTTAAACATGGGAGACCAGAACTGCACAGGGCCGCCCAGAGGATTCAGGGGGCCTGGGGCAAAGCGGGAGACCTTGTACTCACCGGGCGGCGCTCCGAGTCTGCAGTGGCGGCATTTCGGCAGTGGGGGGCCCTTCAGTCGCTCCGCGTCTTCGGCAGCACTGAAGGGCCTCTCACCGCCGAAATGCCACCGCAGACTCGGAGCACCGCCGGGTGAGGAAAGGGATTCTCAGCCAGGACTTGCGGGGCCCCTGTGGGGCCCGGGGCAAATTGCCCCACTTGCCCCCCTCCGGGCGGCTCTGGAACTGCACACAATATTCCAGATGAGGTCTCACCAGTGCCTTGTATAACGGTACTAACACCTCCTTATCTCTACTGGAAATATCTCGCCTGATGCATCCCAAGACCGCATTAGCTTTTTTCACAGCCATATCACATTGGCGGCTCATAGTCATCCTGTGATCAACCAATACTCCAAGGTCCTTCTCCTCCTCTGTTACTTCCAAGTGATGCGTCCCCAGTTTATAACAAAAATTCTTGTTATTAATCCCTAAAAGCATGACCTTGCACTTTTCACTACTATATTTCATCCTATTACTATTACGATCCTTTTAGCCCCACCTGTACTTCTTCTGCAATAATACACTCTCATCGAATGGTGAGATTATTGTTTAATGGAGCCGAAAACCTTTGATCCTATTTTATGTGAAGAATTTCACAGAACTCACTGATTGTGATAAAACAGGCTGTGTAAACAACTAAGGATTTAATTTAGAAACAAATGTCACTCCTTCCCTGATGTCTAACATGCTTCAAGGTGTTTCCTTATTGCGAGTCAAACCTTTTCAGGTTTCACTGTCCTTGGATTACTATCAGAACAAAACAGCAATATGCTTACCTTGACCCAACAGTCTAGGAATCTGACTATCCTATTCCACTTTAAAAGCCATTCAATTTCAGTTGATTGTCAAGTCATTTTTTGTCTCAATGGTTCCAGGATCTGAGGCAGTATTTGTGTGTGGTCTGCAAACAGCTGGCTAGTCTAAGTGGGAAAAGTATCATGAACTCTTGCCTTAGCTAATGGCATCCATTCGTATGGAAGCATAATCCACTGGATAGTGTGTATTATACTTCCCCGTCTGTGCCTGATTCACAGATAATGTGAGTATGTTGCTCAGACTTTGGTGAATAAAATAAATAGACCAGCCTATATGCTATGATATCACTCAATTAAGTGAAATGCAGGTCAAAGTCTGCTCTCAATCATACCAGCATGAATCTAGAATAACTCTATTGACTTCAGCGACGTTATTCTGCATTTACAGAAGTGCAAGATCAGAATCAGACCCTATGTGTGTTCTGTTTGCTTGTTGTATAGATTAATTTAAATGTTGATAATAATGCTGAATCAGGGGAGGTGCATGACCAAGATTTAGATATGTTGTAAGCAGGGCCGGCTCCAGGCACCAGCCGACCAAGCATGTGCTTGGGGTGGTACCTTGGAAGGGGCGGCCAATCTTGGGGTGGCGAGGGGCGCTCGGGGTTTTTTGTTTTCTTTGCTTCGGTGGGGTGGCGCTTGAGGTTTTTTGTTTGTTTGTTTTTGTTTCAGCGGGGTGGCACTGGGGTGGGGTGGGGCAGAGGCTTTGGCGGCGCGGCGCTCAGGGTTTGGGCGGCCCGGCGCGGCGCTTGGGGTTTGGGTGGTGTGGCGCTCGGGGGGAGGGAGGGGCGGAGGTTTGGGTGGCGCGGCGCTCGGGATTTGGGCGGCCTGGCGCGGTGCGGCGCTTTGGGGGGGGGTTTCGGCAGCCCTGTGTGGCGCTGGGGTGGGGGCAGGGGTTTCGGAGGGGCGGCGCTGGGGGGTGTGTGTTACGATGGGGCAGCACTCTTTTTTTTTGCCTGGGGCGGCCAAAAAGTTAGAGCTGGCCCTGGTTGTAAGGGTCAGATTCTTCACTAACATCCAGCAGCAGCCTTGTTGAAGTCAATGTGTGTTGTTTCTGATGGCAAGATTTGGGGCACTGCCTGGATTTTCTTTGCAGTGCATAATATGCTACTTTCAATAATAAGTCCATCTACTTGCATTGCTCAAAGGAAAACAGATCCAAATTCAAAGCAAGAACATTTTGTTCTGCACAAGTCACTCTTTCCTATTGTAAAGAGGGAGTTAACAATTCCTGTGCAATAATACTTTGCACTCTCCAGGAGTGGATCTCAAAGTGGGTAATTGCTATAATCACCATTTTATAGATGGAAAAACTGAGGCCCAGAAAGGCAAAGTGACTTGCCACTGAGCATCAGTGTCAGAGACAGGAATAGGACACAGGACTCCTGACTCACAGTACCAGGCTCTAATCACTAGATCATGCTGTGCAAAGGATTAAAAATGATTGGTAAACAAACATTTGCTGATTTTCACTGAACTAACTTTAAAAAGTGCGATATAATTCTTGGCCTCGTAATCTTAAAAGCAAACAAATGTGTCCAAAAGTTCATGCTAAATGACTCACTACTGATAAATAACTCTGCTTTTCTGGAACTGTTTTATTTAAAGCAAAGTTGGAGCCTCCCAGCACAAAACACCACTTTAAAGTAGCACCTGCTGCTGTCTGAACTGCAGATCAATGCACCTGGTGCCCTAGTATACCCCGAACCAGAGTCTACATCCAGCACCAGAGCATATAGCCTATCGTCCATTCTCTGATGTATTTCAAGTGTGTTCATTTTTTAAAGCAATCACAAAGCTCCTTGCATTTTGCAGTGTAGATCGTCTTTCTTCCAGATCCTAACACAGACCATCAATCTATGCACCATCCTATTTGGATAATGTTTTCACAATTAGTATTCAAAGAAAAATACCTATGTCTTGGTTTATATTTCCCACTTCTCAGCACATCAACCATTTTCACTTAGCATCCATTTAAAAAGCAACCCTGTCTTGCAAATTAAAAACCAAAGTAACCCAGAACATAAAGATTTGATAGTCTTTTTACATTGGATGTCCCATAGTAGAATGTACATTTCCTATATTTTACTTGAGAATACACGTTTTTCCCCTTTAGGAATACAGGCTTCCCCCTAGGAAAAAAAAAGGACACTTTATTTCTTCTTTATGTTACTTACCTATAGTTCTTCAATTAAAGACTGGAAATCCCTCTTTCTCCTCAACCGTTTCCTTTCTATCAAAATTGGCCACCTACTCTTTATACCACATCCCTACAAAGGTGTGTTGAGTCTGAGTGATCCTCCAGGAATGTTCACTTCTTCTTGTAGTTAATGTATTCTATCCCGCTCCCCCTTGTCCTTTCCCATTTCTTTGCTCCCAAACAAGTCCTGACAAAGGTGTGTCGTGGTTTCCTGCCTTGCTCCACCCTTCTAATTATCTGACACTCAACAACAAAAAAAAAGTCTGCCTCCAGGAATCAAACTTTATTGAAGGCAAGAAAGCATCTACCTGCCTGCTTAGATAGATTAACTATTTAGAGACATGGGGATCAAAGGCTGATGTCAGAGGAAATGTCCTATTATGGCTTTGCTTTCTCATACATGCTCTACACATTTTAGGTGTGAATTTCATCTGCATTAGCTTTTTGTGACAGAAGGTTTGTAGACTTCTAGCTGGCATCTCTGCAAGGGTAACTGAGGCTGAATGTTATGCAACTTGTGTGCAATGGGCCAGACCCACAGCTAGTGGATAAGTGGCAGAGCTCCATTGAAGTCATTGGCCCCGTACTGTGTTTAAGCCGCCCTCAATATTTATGCAGTATTCAGGAGGCCGTTCTGATAAGATGCACCAAAATGCATGAGGACAAACATCTCCGCCAGATTCCACTTATGCAACCCAACTGAGTAGGGGATTGGCACCAGTGTAATGGAGAGGAGATTGGGGTCCGTTATCTTTGGTTCCTTACATTAAGTTTTCTGCAGTGCGTAGGATAGTGGTTGGGACACAGTGCTTCCTGGCCACCCCAAAAGCTAGCTCATCTGCCTTCTGGCTGCAGAGAGCTGGGTGGAAATCTTTTTGGAGCTCATCACGGCAGCTCCTAGATCAGCCAGAATGGTCACTGCAGAGCATTACAAAGCACTCACCCTACCCCAGGAGGAGCAGGGCCAGTGCACAGGCCTGATAAACTGCATACAGTAATTAAATTAATTTAGGCCATAGGGCCTGATCCCTTGGGTCTGGCCAAACCACACTTAGCACAGGACCTGATGGGAGAAGGAACCTTACAGCCATCCGGCTCATTGCTCACTTTTAATGTCGAGCTGACATTGACCCTGTTTCTTCGAACTTCTCATTCAGTGTCACCCTCCAGCACAAGTTACAGCAGTGTGCTCTAACCAAGCTCTGCTGCCCAGGGCAAGAGGGCACAGCATACAGCTGGTTATTTCAGCGTTATGACTCCAAGGGCTTCCCCAACCCCACTGAGTCACTGGAGCTGCACAAAGGAACAGCACTGGAGTGGAAGGTCTGGGCCTTCGTTTTAAAATTGTTCCAGGACTGGAATACCCCTCCCCCCCCCCGCCCATAATCTTTATTTTCTACTTTTCATAAAAGAAATAAATTAAATGAGCAGTGATAAAAATCTTGCTAAACTAAGAAAACAAAAGTACATATTTGGGATCATTTGGTGAGGATAATGACTAAGAAAACGGATAAGTGCTTCTTGGCAACAGACTGTTTGTGGAACTGATTTGATGACTCATTTTGTCAATTTCTTATTGAATTTCCAAAGTGGGGGGAGGGGGAGATAACATAGATTCCTTAAAAGGAAACAGAAAAAAAAAATCACATGTTGGAAACCGCTGAGTCAGGACTTAAAAGGGAAGATTTGTGGGGAATTGAGTGGCTTGGGGGTGGGTAAAATTGTTGTCATCTGAGGGCTGTTTGATGGCCTCGGTGAAATAAATTGATGGTCTCAGTCCAGCTCCTAGTGGACAGGCAGGTGTCCATTCATATCACTCATCACAAGGTCACACTAGACACAAGGCCCTGATTTACAGAGGGGCCGAGTATTCACATCTCCAGCTAAAGTAAATGGGAACTAGAGGTAGTCAGCACTGCTGAAAATCAGGGCTTAACTGCCTCCCCAGTTTGACCGCCTCAGCAGAGAGCCCATGGACTAAATGGGTCCTGGAGTCTGAACTCAACTATCACCCTATACAGGTGGTCCCTTCGGGATAAGGAAAAGAGACATTTGTATTGAAGTGGGGGAGCAACTTGCATTCTGTAACTGAGATCTGTTCACAATGTGATTATTACAATGTGGGACACTTCTGAAGTTTGCTTCCTGGAATGTGCTCCGTGTTAGCTCTTTCTGGGTGCCATAATTGATGGAGCTGCACAAACATAAACCAAAATGTTTGGAATGACTGAGGTCTAGTAATGCCCACCCCTTGCCCTTGTAATAGCAGGAAATTGGGTGTACCTGTTTCTAAAGGTATCTCTCATTCATTGGTCCATAGTACAGCAAAAAAACCCAAACCAATGGTCCTGACAATTTACCCTGGGGAAATTCCAGTTAATCTGTGTCTTTGTTTTTGAATAGTCAATCAGTGGCCTCTAAACATTCCCTTTCTTTGAGCCATCTTCACAGATCCACTTGATTCAGAGAAAGATAAGATGGAAAGGAGAAGACTGTGCTCTGACATGAACAGTTTCTGGCTGTGATGGATGCAAATAAAGCTTTCTTCTCCCCAGAGTGCAATCTCCAATTTAAAGACTTGCCTCTCCAGACTGGCAAAATCCAGTGGAGGGACTTCGGGTCTGTCACTGAGGGAGACTTTCCATGCATCCTTTTGGGAGGGCACGATGCCAGAATCTCTCAAATGAGGGACTGCTAGAGCCATGCTCAAGAAGCCCTTGCCAGTGCTGACAATCTCACCCATTACTGGCCTGTCTCTAACCGTTCTGTTGTGGGGAGGATTACTGAGCAGGCTATGGGCAAAGCAGCTCTGGCACTATCCTCAGATTTCCTTTTCTGCTTTCACTCTGGTGTCAGGCCCGGGTATGGGACGGAGATTGCACTAGACTTGTTGGTCTCTGATCTCCTTCTATGGCTGGACAAAGCTCACGCCTCTGTGCTGATTCTTTTAGCTCCCTCAGCTGCGTTGATCCCATTGACTATACGGTGTCGATAGGTTTGCAGATCCTGGCAGGGATAGATGGAATCACTCTTGAGAGGCTCTTTTCATTTCTGAAAGCATCTACGGGGTTGTCTTATTGCTCATCTGCCCCAAGAATCTCTCAATAGGGGGTAAATATTCCAGGGTTCTGTTCTGTCCCTGTTCAATGTGCCAGCGGGGAGATAGAAAGGTGTTTGGGGTCCCAGTGCCCCCTGACAACACTCAGCTCTGAGTCTTTTTTTATCAGACATGTCCAGCGTGGCCTTTCAACTTTCCCAGCACCTGGCCAAAACTGGGGCTTAGATGAGTGTTAACTGGTTGAAGATCATTTCAGATAAAACACAGGTGATGCTGATGGGATGAAGGAAACAAGCAGAGGTGACATGGACTCCTTTGATGGTGGGAGCACACCTGCCTTTCGTTAATCAGGTTCACAATCTACGGGTTCTACTGGGTCCTCCGCTGATCTTGATGACCAGATTGCAGCAGAAGCCAAAGACCCATTCTAGCATCTGAGGACTATGGGGAATGTGTGTGACATCAGAGCTAGGGGTTGGCAGGGATGTGACACAGAAGCCACTATGGCAGCCCTAGGCTTCGTGAGGGCTCCCCTACACAGGGGTGGCAGGATACACTGGCTTGGATGTTTTAGGTCACTGGAGCAGTGGTGAAGCAGCGGGGGCAGGGCCTGTAATCTGGCCCTACGTCAGATGCATGAATCTATTGGAAATATAAATCAATGAGCACATAAGCAGCATGAAGCCTACCACTGAATTAGAATAATTCACACAACGCACAGTAAATCTTCACACAACGCACAGTCAACCTGTGGAACTCCTTGCCAGAGGATGTTGTGAAGGCCAAGACTAAAATAGGGTTCAAAAAAGAACTAGATACATTCATGGAGGATAGATCCATCAATGGCTATTAGCCAGGATGGGCAGGGATGATGTCCCTAGCCTCTGTTTGCCAGAAGCTGGGAATGAGCGACATAGGATGGATCACTTGATGATTACCTGTTCTGTTCATTCCCTCTGGAGCACCTGGCATTGGCCACTGTCGGAAGACAGGATACTGGGCTATATGGACCTTTGGTCTGACCCAGTCTGGCCATTCTTATGTTCTTATGTTAATAAAACAAGTGTGTCACACTGCATCTGTTGTGAGTACAGATGTAGCGAGAGTCAATGGAGCTATAGCAATTTGCAGCCTGCACTGAAAAGGATGTGATCGTCCCATACGGTAAACTCACAACGATATCTGTAAACGGGCTTCCATACTTTGCCAAGGCATGCCTATATCCTTTTTCTCCATACACAATGGGTGTTCAAAGATAAATCACTTAAACTGAACTAACTGGTCTGGTCACAGCGTGCTGTTGGCTCTCTTCTCATAACTTAAAGAAAACATGGTACATTCATATGCTGGAAATGTGCCTGGGAGCCAAATATTATTGTCGTCCTCAACTTGAAAGAGAGATGTTTATCACATAATGAAGATGTAATGCTTGCAGAAAAATGTTCAGGCAATTCTGTTCCTATTGACATGTTTCCATGGGGTTTGTGGTCAGTGATTCAGACTTGATTTTGGTTATAACATTGCATGTCCACACAAAGACTGTTAACAAAAGGAGAAGAAGACCACACCTATCTCTGTTAGCAACTACAGCTCCTAAAGTACCTCTGCTTTGCACATTCAAGCCATGGCAGCAGCTTAACCAATCAGACCTCACTCACCTATTCACTCGTTGACTCAATGGCTGGAGTCCACATCTTATGCATCACTTGAGAAATTCATCATGAGTAACCCAAGGCATGAAAGGAAGCCTGTAGGTGACTAGCCATTGCCTTTGGGGTACCTGGAGGGGAACATCCCCACAAACAGGGCTAGGATACAAGAGGGGAGGGATAGCCCAGTGGTTTGAGCATTGGCCTGTTAAACCCAGGGTTGTGAGCCCAATCCTTGAGAGGGCCACTTAGAGATCTGGGGCAAAAATCAGTACTTGGTCCTGCTAGTAAAGGCAGGGGGCTGGATTCAATGACCTTTCAAGGTCCCTTCCAGTTCTAGGAGATAGGATATCTCTATTTATTTATAACACTGTTCACTCAGTGAAGCTGTGGGCTGCTAAAGTACTCCACGACTTCAACCTTCAAGAGTGGGGATGCTGCCTATCTGCTTTCTATGTTCATTTCTTATAGAATGTAAGATCCTTGGGGCTGGGACCTTCTTTTTTTGGGTTGTGTTTGTACAGCACCTAGCACAATGGGCTCCTGGTCCATGATTGGGGCTCCTAATTGCCACTGCAATACAAATAAATAATAATACAGCTACATACCCTGGTAGGAGACCATTGGTACTAGTGCAATACAAATATATAATACATAATAATAATAGACAATGTATCTGTAGTTATTCCTTGGGTGGGGAAAGATGCTTTGGCTGCTGAAGTGCTGTACAGTGTCTCATAGCTATAGGACTGGCTCTGATAATATGAGCTTTTGTGATGGAGACAAAATACACCTGTGCCTTGTTTGGTACCCTTTGTTCTCTGTACCACTGCTGGCACATTTATGCTGACAGGTGTCAGGTTGCATGCTGGGATTTGACTGTCAGAGCCAGAAGTCATCACCAGTGCCATCCTTGCCTAGTGTGGCATATAGTTTCAAGTGTTAATTATTTCTGAACTACTTAGTGAACTAAGCATGTGGGGCAAACAGTATTTTCCTCATGACCTCGGACATTCCTAATGATGTTCCAATCTTCCACTGAGAGTGTGGTGATTAGAAATCTGCCATGGCAGCCCAGTGAATCACAGAAGCTGCCTGGGGATGCAGCAGTGAAGCAAATGAATCTGATTGCTGGGTCTCTGTAATGAAGTGCTGTGGGTAAAGGTTGAGATTAACTTTCCTTCTCTTCAATGCAGGGCTTGAGTGATAAGTAGCTGCCCTTGCCTTGTCTCTGTGTTAAATGAGCCCCCTGCAACGTGTGTTGAATGCATATGACTTATAATATATGGAGATATACCTATCTCATAAAGCTGCAAGGGACCCTGAAAGGTCATTAAGTCAAGTCAAGTCAAGTCAAGTCCAGCCCCCTGCCTTCTCTAGCAGGACCAAGTACTGATTTTGCCCCAGATCCCTAATTGGCCCCAAGGATTGAACTCACAACCCTAAGTTTAGCAGGCCAATGCTCAAACCACTGAGATATTCCTCCCCCCCAGATATAAGTGACTTTTATCAGTCACTTATATCTAAGACATTGGTCTGATGCTGTTAGTTACACGTGACGGTCAAAAGCTACCTAGTGGAATTGGTCAAAGAGTGAAAAAATGGATCCAGAAATGTTTCCATGAATGAAAGTACATGTCTGGCTCAAGGGGGTCATATAATTCCTTTTTCATTAGCGTTTAGACAACTTCTGGTAATTTGCGAAAATACTTGTGAATCCCAAAAGTGTCACAAATTTTAGCTCAAGATGTTATTAGTTCAAAAATTTGTGCCATAAAGTGACTCTCTGGTTTAAAATGTTTCAGTCATCCAGTCGGTGGTCAGAATCAATACCATGTGACTTAGGCAACCAACCTGCACAACAAAAATAAAAATAGTGAATGGAGAACACTCAAAGTGAACAGTTTGCAAAGAACCTGCAGTCTGGAAAATTGTTCATACAAATCCTTAGGTGAGCACTTACAAGTAACTAACAAGACTGAAGCAAATCAGGATCAGTTTGTCAATGGTTCACTAGCTGCAAAAGGGCCAAAATTCACAGCAAATATTGGTAACAAACAATTCACCAGCTCTGCTGTCTACCTAGCCACATGCTGCAAGTCTTACAGTTGTTAAAAAAAACATTACGGAGACTATGCAATGGATAGGCCAATCCCAACAAGATGAGCTGGACAGCAGCCTGAGAAGGTGCATCTCTTAGAATGGTTCCCTGGGAAATAAGATACTGAGTGTTCGAGATTTAAAGAAATGTCCAGGGTTATAGCACCATCAGAAAACAATAAAAATCCACATTGGTGGGACACCCTCCATAGAAAATTTGTGCCAAACCTAAATACACTCATTCAGTGGCTATGCACCTCCTGCGTTCTGACGGGGATTCTCGTTGGCAGGATGGGAGATGTACGGGAGGAGAGGAGTTGTCTTTTTACATGGAATTATGACATTAAGTGGAGGATATCACGGAGAATTATTTTTTTAAACTCCCCTTCTCCATTAATAACATGGATTCTTTTCTAGAATTGAAGGGTTTTCAAAAGATTTTAGAAGCGCAGGTCCCACTGACATTCAATCATTTAGGCCCATTTGAAAATTGCACCCAACATCTTTAATCCAAGATTAACTCTTTGAGGTACTCGTGCATTGAGAATGAAATTCACCCCAGTGAAAAGGGCCTGTGCAAGACTCTACACACCAAATAAGGGACAAAGCCTATATCCCATTTCTGGTCTTGGTAAGTTGACTAGACTCAGGAAAATCCACAGGGGCAAGGGAGGCGGATTCTCCCTATAAGGCATTTTTAAAGTGCAAAATAAGTAACAGCTGCTCCATACCTACCATTCCAGCCTTAGAGCCAAGGTAGCCTTCAAAGGAGGGCCAATGGTAAGTGGATCTGTATTATGGCAGATCCATCATCTCCATCCCGCTCCCAGCCTCTCCTTGTCCCCACCACAGGCAATAGAGCAAAGGGAGCCTCTGAAGCACCATACTTGAGACAGTGCTCACCCCCATGCACTGCCTCTCCTAAACTTACCCCTGCACAGCAAAACCACACCAGTTCCGCTGCAGGCTAGGCCCACAGCACCAGGGTAGGGGTGTACAGAACGGGCCCCGTACTGAGCAGGTCTTACATGGCTTTGCAGGACACCCAGGAAATACCTTTTCCTGGATCATGTGGGTGTTTTAACTTAACAAGAAACAAATAATCCTCCTGGAAAGTACAGTAACTGAGATCCTAGGGAGATTTAAAAAAACATATTTTCAAATGAAAAAATAAACTTCAGAATTATGGGCCCTCTCATGGAAAAACTCCAACCCCATCTTCTCAGAGATAATATGGCTAATGCACAGAACATACGGCATCTCTTTCATTTAAACTCCTGCCCTATTTTCACCCTGCAATGATCCTTTCTAATACTTCTACATAAGGTACCTGCTGTTTTTGAATTCCTGGTAGAAAGCAAGTGGTGACTGGAACTTGAGTCTATTTTCTTAACACAGGTCTCAGCTGTGCCTCATTGTGTGGCATGCCAGTCATTTTAGAAAATAAATAACCGCCATGCCAGACAGATTTTTCTCAGATTCCCTTGCTCTATTACTATAAATGTTTGACATCCACAAGTGCTAAGGAGCTGAGTGCTCCCTGGAAAGAAAATAAGGAAGGTCATCAGGAAGGTCACCCAAGCAAGATAGCATGGATTTGGCAAGGTCTGTGACATGTATTATTAGGTAACAGAAAAGCCAACTTCCAATGAGCAGCTTTGGTCCTATGACTGAGAATTTATGTCAGTCAGAACAAGGGACAAAAAGACAGATTTAGAATCAAAGTAATTCTCTCCAGTATTAACAGGATATGATACCAAATGAAGGAACAAAATTTCTAGCTGGTTAAAAACTTTCCGTCACATTTTCTTTCATTGTAAAATGCCTTTGGGAACAAAAATTTTAAAAACACCTTTCATTTTGGGTAAGTTTTTTTCATTTTGTAAAGAAAAATCTACTTTCTCTGACTTTTTTACCTCCCCCTCATATTTTGCCAGTGG